>NC_140168.1:185186718-185471718 GCF_963971535.1 Notolepis coatsorum | reverse complement strand
GTGTGTATGTGTAACTAGGAGGGATATGAGGACTGTGTGTATGGGTAACTAGGAGGGATATGAAGACTGTGTGTACGCGTAACTAGGAGGGATATGAGGACTGTGTGTATGTGTAACTAGGAGGGATATGAGGACTGTGTGTATGTGTAACTAGGAGGGATATGAGGACTGTGTATACGTGTAACTAGGAGGGATATGAGGACTGTGTGTACGTGTAACTAGGAGGGATATGAGGACTGTGTGTATGTGTAACTAGGAGGGATATGAGGACTGTGTGTACGTGTTGCTAGGAGAGATATGATGACTGTGTGTACGTGTAACTAGGAGGGATATGAGGACTGTGTGTACGTGTTGCTAGGAGAGATATGATGACTGTGTGTATGTGTAACTAGGAGGGATATGATATGACTGTGTGTACGTGTAACTAGGAGGGATATGAGGACTGTGTGTATGTGTAACTAGGAGAGATATGAGGACTGTGTGTATGTGTAACTAGGAGGGATATGATATGACTGTGTGTACGTGTAACTAGGAGGGATATGAGGAATGTGTGTATGTGTAACTAGGAGAGATATGATGACTGTGTGTATGTGTAACTAGGGATATGATGACTGTTTGTATGTGTAACTAGGAGGGATATGAGGACTGTGTGTATGTGTAACTAGGAGGGATATGATGACTGTGCGTATGTGTAACTAGGAGGGATATGATGACTGTGTGTATGTGTAATAGGAGGGATATGTCATAGGGTGACCATATTTTGATTTCCAAAAAAGAGGACATGCCCCCCCAGCCTCGAGATACTTAATGATACTCAGGCATGGGTTGCTCATGGGACGACTGGTTGCACTATGTTTTAATGACGCCGCGGGCGCGCTCCCGCGCATGCACATAGATGTTCCCTCGCATAGCACAGACTAAAGACAGTGCCTAATTGCCTCTACGAATGGAATGTAACACATTTCATTCACAAGTTTTGTGTGAATGTATCTGAGAACGTATTTGAACACACCTGACGACCGGCCATATTGTTATGCAAAGTAGTACTTAGCGAGTTGGCGCATCAGTCGGGTGCAGCGCATTCCTGTGTGCACGCGTGTGCACATCCGTGCATGTGCGCGCTTCTGCTCACAGACTGGTTGCACGGTGTGCAACCCCGTCCCATGAGCAACGCATGCCGATACTCAACGTTTACTCAAAGATGCATTATTGTTTTAATATATTTAAAGTATGCCTCCTCTCTATGGATATACAATTATTATTTATATTATTTTACTGTATATAACACAACACTATCTCTCTATAACCAAAGACACACCAAACCAAAGTTAACAATCAGCATGCTTGATGATTATGCCTAGAATTATCTGACATCTCAATGGCACAATAATTACTTAAAAATCAACCTGTAACAAAATAATAGCTCCCTTTTCAAGTCTTACTGGACAAAAATAAATAACAAAATATATGAAATAATAGAAAATATCTTTTTCAGACAAATCGTTTTTTTTGCCATGTTTCAATGAGATATTATGCAATGGTTTCTGCTGTCTCATTTGGTGTATTTAACCTCGATTCATTTAGTTTGCATGCCACCCATCTTCCAGTCAAAGTACTATTATGATTGGGAATATTGTCACTGCTCCGTGGTTACTCCTGTCTGTAGAAACACCACAGTACTGGATTTGATTTGAGTGCTTCATGTGCGACATCAATCGAGTCGAGTGGGGCGCTATAACACATTGGCTTCGGATTTAGTGCGCGCACTAGTGAACTTCGCCTCCCATTTGTTCCGACGGGTAGGTACATTTGGAATTTCTTCTGCAGTTCATCTGTAAAAGTACATTCTTTGGCATTGTGAATGTGAGCTGCGCTCCACTCTGTCCCCTCTTCCTCTGTTTGTGTGTGAGTGTAGTTGTAGAGCCGCCCACAAAGCTTCTCAGGGATTACGTCACACACGCAACAGATTACCGTAGTATTCTGTGCAATGCGCCAGTCAATTTAAGTATATGCAAACGGTCCGTGAAAGCCGGACATTTTCATGCATTTATAAACCCCCCCCGGACTGCCCGGACAGGGCGTGAAAAGAGGACATGTCCGGCCAAAAGAGGACGTTTGGTCAACCTAGATATGAGGACTGTGTGTTTGTGTAACTAGGAGGGATATGAGGACTGTGTGTACGTGTAACTAGGAGGGATATGCGAAAAAGACTAATTGATATTGCCTTGTGTACTTTGACAATAAAGTAATCTTCTTCTTCTTCTTCTTCTTCTTCTTCTTCTTCTTCTTCTTCTTCTTCTTCTTCTTCTTCTTCTTCTTCTTCTTCTTCTTCTTCTTCTTCTTCTTCTTCTTCTTCTTCTTCTTCTTCTTCTTCTTCTTCTTCTTCTTCTTCTTCTTCTTCTTCTTCTTCTTCATTGCTTTCACACCTCAAACAAATCACTCCAGGGCTCACTTAGAAGATGACTGACACCACCTCAAACAGGTGGCCCAGGGTGCAGTCGTGTGGTGCAGACCACAAGTTCGATTCCGGTGTTCACACCAACCCAAACTAACTGCACCAAGGGGGTAAATGCTCTGGGGGTTCAATTCAACTGGACTAAACAAGGCTGGTGGTGGTGTGAGAGCTCCCTGCTGTGACTCGTTGTAAATAATTGTGTTGTCCACACTGTAAAAAAAAAATCGGTAAAAAAACGGTAAAAGTCTGGCAGCTTGGGGACAGAGATTTAGTGTAAAATTTACATTGAAATACCCTAATTAAAATAAAGTGGAAAAGCAATAAATTTACAGATAATTCTGTTTATTATTTGAGAACCAGAGAACAGAGAATCACTGTTAATTGACAGGTTAGGTTCAGCAGTGAAACACTGTTATTTTACAGGTTTTTTCCTACATTATTATGATCAAACACCTTCAATAAAGTGACAGAACTTAAAGTTCAGCAGTGAAACACTGTTATTTCACAAGTTTTCCCTACATTTACGATGAAACTCCTTCAATTAAGTGACATAACTCAAAGTTCAGCAGTGAAACACTGTTATTTCACAGGTCTTTCCTAAATTATTACGATCAAACTCCTTCAATAAAGTGACAGAACTTAAAGTTCAGCAGTGAAACACTGTTATTTCACAGGTTTTTCCTAAATTATTATGATCAAACTCCTTCAATAAAGTGACAGAACTTAAAGTTCAGCAGTGAAACACTGTTATTTTACATGTTTTCCCAGAATTATTACAATCAAACTCCTTCAATTAAGTGACAGAACTCAAAGTTCAGCAGTGAAACACTGTTATTTTACATGTTTTCCCATAATTATTACAATCAAACTCCTTCAATTAAGTGACAGAACTCAAAGTTCAGCAGTGAAACACTGTTATTTTACATGTTTTCCCATAATTATTACAATCAAACTCCTTCAATTAAGTGACAGAACTCAAAGTTCAGCAGTGAAACACTGTTATTTCACAGGTTTTTCCTCAATTATTACGATCAAACTCCTTCAATAAAGTGACAGAACTTAAAGTTCAGCAGTGAAACACTGTTATTTTACAGGTTTTCCCATAATTATTACAATCAAACTCCTTCAATTAAGTGACAGAACTCAAAGTTCAGCAGTGAAACACTGTTATTTTACATGTTTTCCCATAATTATTACAATCAAACTCCTTCAATTAAGTGACAGAACTCAAAGTTCAGCAGTGAAACACTGTTATTTCACAGGTTTTTCCTCAATTATTACGATCAAACTCCTTCAATAAAGTGACAGAACTTAAAGTTCAGCAGTGAAACACTGTTATTTTACAGGTTTTCCCATAATTATTACAATCAAACTCCTTTCAATTAAGTGACAGAACTCAAAGTTCAGCAGTGAAAGACTGTTATTTCACAGGTTTTTCCTAAATTATTACGATCAAACTCCTTCAATAAAGTGACAGAACTTAAAGTTCAGCAGTGAAACACTGTTATTTCACAGGTTTTTCCTCAATTATTACAATCAAACTCCTTCAATAAAGTGACAGAACTTAAAGTTCAGCAGTGAAACACTGTTATTTTACAGGTTTTCCCATAATTATTACAATCAAACTCCTTCAATTAAGTGACAGGACTCAAAGTTCAGCAGTGAAAGACTGTTATTTCACAGGTTTTTCCTAAATTATTACGATCAAACTCCTTCAATAAAGTGACAGAACTCAAAGTTCAGCAGTGAAAGACTGTTATTTCACAGGTTTTTCCTAAATTATTACGATCAAACTCCTTCAATAAAGTGACAGAACTTAAAGTTCAGCAGTGAAACACTGTTATTTCACAGGTTTTTCCTAAATTATTACGATCAAACTCCTTCAATAAAGTGACAGAACTTAAAGTTCAGCAGTGAAACACTGTTATTTCACAGGTTTTTCCTCAATTATTACAATCAAACTCCTTCAATAAAGTGACAGAACTTAAAGTTCAGCAGTGAAACACTGTTATTTTACAGGTTTTCCCATAATTATTACAATCAAACTCCTTCAATTAAGTGACAGAACTCAAAGTTCAGCAGTGAAACACTGTTATTTTACATGTTTTCCCATAATTATTACAATCAAACTCCTTCAATTAAGTGACAGAACTCAAAGTTCAGCAGTGAAACACTGTTATTTTACATGTTTTCCCATAATTATTACAATCAAACTCCTTCAATTAAGTGACAGAACTCAAAGTTCAGCAGTGAAACACTGTTATTTCACAGGTTTTTCCTCAATTATTACGATCAAACTCCTTCAATAAAGTGACAGAACTTAAAGTTCAGCAGTGAAACACTGTTATTTTACAGGTTTTCCCATAATTATTACAATCAAACTCCTTCAATTAAGTGACAGAACTCAAAGTTCAGCAGTGAAACACTGTTATTTTACATGTTTTCCCATAATTATTACAATCAAACTACTCCTTCAATTAAGTGACAGAACTCAAAGTTCAGCAGTGAAACACTGTTATTTCACAGGTTTTTCCTCAATTATTACGATCAAACTCCTTCAATAAAGTGACAGAACTTAAAGTTCAGCAGTGAAACACTGTTATTTTACAGGTTTTCCCATAATTATTACAATCAAACTCCTTTCAATTAAGTGACAGAACTCAAAGTTCAGCAGTGAAAGACTGTTATTTCACAGGTTTTTCCTAAATTATTACGATCAAACTCCTTCAATAAAGTGACAGAACTTAAAGTTCAGCAGTGAAACACTGTTATTTCACAGGTTTTTCCTCAATTATTACAATCAAACTCCTTCAATAAAGTGACAGAACTTAAAGTTCAGCAGTGAAACACTGTTATTTTACAGGTTTTCCCATAATTATTACAATCAAACTCCTTCAATTAAGTGACAGGACTCAAAGTTCAGCAGTGAAAGACTGTTATTTCACAGGTTTTTCCTAAATTATTACGATCAAACTCCTTCAATAAAGTGACAGAACTCAAAGTTCAGCAGTGAAAGACTGTTATTTCACAGGTTTTTCCTAAATTATTACGATCAAACTCCTTCAATAAAGTGACAGAACTTAAAGTTCAGCAGTGAAACACTGTTATTTCACAGGTTTTTCCTAAATTATTACGATCAAACTCCTTCAATAAAGTGACAGAACTTAAAGTTCAGCAGTGAAACACTGTTATTTCACAGGTTTTTCCTCAATTATTACAATCAAACTCCTTCAATAAAGTGACAGAACTTAAAGTTCAGCAGTGAAACACTGTTATTTTACAGGTTTTCCCATAATTATTACAATCAAACTCCTTCAATTAAGTGACAGAACTCAAAGTTCAGCAGTGAAAGACTGTTATTTCACAGGTTTTTCCTAAATTATTACGATCAAACTCCTTCAATAAAGTGACAGAACTTAAAGTTCAGCAGTGAAACACTGTTATTTCACAGGTTTTTCCTCAATTATTACAATCAAACTCCTTCAATAAAGTGACAGAACTTAAAGTTCAGCAGTGAAACACTGTTATTTTACAGGTTTTCCCATAATTATTACAATCAAACTCCTTCAATTAAGTGACAGAACTCAAAGTTCAGCAGAGAAACACTTTTATTGTACAGATTGTTAGAAACAAAAAGCTTCAAGTGTTAACAAACGATCAGGATTGTAAAACTGCTTTATTTTGGAAGCAAGTGTGCTGTATAAAACAGATTCAAATGATTTAAAACTTTAGCTTGCAGTGTTTGTTCAAATATAATGTTTAAATACAGTATTTAAAGTTAAAAACCTATAGAAGTACAATCTAAACACTATTTATGGATCAATATGCATGGCAGCTGCCACCATTGGTGTGTGAATGTGTGTGAATAGGTGAATGAGAGGCCATACGCGCTTTGGATAAAAGCGCTATTGCTATATAAGTGCAGTCCATTGAACATAACATAATGGCCAAGTAGTAAATTAAACTTTATGTCCACAATTCTGAACTATCCCTTCAATGTCATCAGATGATTTCAACTTTTAAAAGCGGAGAAAGCAACATATTGTGCTGTTGAACCGAGGGGGTTGTGGTCAGGTCTACAGTTTTTTAGCTTTACCATTTCAGTTTTATATTGTTTTCCACAATATTCTCCCGACCCCTGGGGGCTCCATAATATATGTGAACATTATACTGTTTAATTCAGAATCCCAACTATACAGTGTATTACTAAGTAAAAATCAAAACACACCACACCACAAAAGGTCAATGAATCAGTGGCACAAGTGAAGAGCAGATAAGGAACAATCCTCCAGATTGGCAGTAATCAGCTGGATCCTTGGTGCATGGTGCATCTGGGAAAATGGAAAAAAAGGACACTATGATTCACTGGAAAGTCCGGGACTGTACATTAGGAGGGGGTGGGTGGTAGGAAAAAAGATATATACGGTGGGGAGGAGACTGTCTACAGATACACCTGTGTGATGTTGCTACGGAGTTAAGCTAATAAACGTATACTATACTGCCCTGTCAAGGCAGACCGCAGTAACTTCAAAAAAGTGAAACTAAGAAAAATGGCTTTAAAGTTTTTTGACTTGCCATCCAAAATGTGTTATAGGTAGATAGATGATAGTACCCAGATTTAACATGTATTAATGAAGTAATCTTTAGGCATACAAAAATATGACATAATTATTTTAATTAACCCCCAAAAAGCAGATACTGCACTCTGCTGCACAGTTCCCTTAAATAATTATACAGGTAATATACAGGCAAAGTGCAGTAACTTCAAATACAATGTTGTTTTCCCTCCAGCTTTCATAACTTAACCTAGCCATTTTATTTGGATCATCATCATTCCAATATATTCAGGTGTTAAATTTCATTTTCAAAATGGCTAGGTTAAGTATCTGCTTTTTGGGGGTTAATTAAAATAATTATGTCATATTTTTGTATGTCTAAAGATTACTTCATTAATACATGTTAAATCTGGGTACTATCATCTATCTACCTATAACACATTTTGGATGGCAAGTCAAAACACTTTAAAGCCATTTTTCACTGTTTGGAAGTTACTGCGGTCTGCCTGGTTTTTGAGTGTGATTTTGTAGTTACTGCAGTTTTTAAAACCCCATATCTCCAAAACTGAGCGACATTAACATCTGAAACTTGGTCACAAGATAAAACATTTATTGACAAGTTCAATTTCACTCATAACTCAATTCTGACTTTTTTTGAGTTACTGCGGTCTGCCTTGACAGGGCAGTATACTCACAACCACAGCAGGGGACACAACTATTTTGTTACCCTGCCATGTGGCGGACAGACCTCGCAAATGTCACTCGCCCAATAGCCTCCAGCTGCAACCACTCGAGTCCCTGAGTGATGACTGCTTGGCGCCGCCTCGGTAGAAAAAATTCCCTTTTCATGATATTTGGCGCCTCTGATTGGCTCAATTTTGTTTCAATCTGTATGCATCTACAAATCATATTATACCAGGTAGTCAATTCCGTTAGACTGCGAATCAAATTGACGGATCTCCCCAATCAAATTGACGGAAATCCGTCTTGAGACGGAACACTTTAATGCCTGCATTCAACATCGATTATCTATTGTTCAGGATGTAGGAACGTTATACTTTTTCATTCATACAAAAATACAAAAATACCTTCTAGAATATAAGTATGTTTTATCATTTTCTGTAGTAATTCCTAGAACGTGAGTTATAGACCTAAATGCATCGATTGCCGTTTATTCCCTAGACACGCTATATTAAAAAATTCAACTGTATATGATCGTATACGTTATGCGTCATCATGCACGGAGGAAAGGGGGGGGGGGGGGGCGTTTATAATTACGTGATCGTCAGTAAATGCTTTATGTAGTATGGGTGATATATTGATCAGATGGTTTGCAGTGAAATGAATAAATTGGGCTGAAAATAACCAGGGTTTAGCCCAGTCAGATTTAAGGCTTTAAGACGTTTTAATGCCAATCAGAATTAAATTTAATACCAATTTCACGATAACAAAATGGCAAAAATCATGGGTACTCTCAGTACTCAGTCAAGGGTACTACGACTATGCCTGCACCTCATGGTACCAAAGCACCTCAAAGGCACTAAAAACAAGATTACAAACATCACAAAACAAACTGGTCAGACTACTGCTTAACCTCACTCCTAAAACCCACTTTACCCCTGCCCACATTCAAAACCGCTCTTAAAGAGCACCTACGGGAGACTGCAATTCGAAAAACTGGCCACCGTAAATGTCCAACCCCCCCCCCCCCCCCCTCCTCCTAATGTACAGTCTCATCCCCATCATATATATATAATATTTTCTGTTAGGATCTCTGGGTAACAGTACTGTATATTATTTGCATATCGTATATGTCACAAATGTAACAGTACTACAGTATATACCTGTATGTCATGTATGTCCCTATGCCATAAATGTCATGATGTCATGTATGTTTTTACTGTATTTATTTCTGTATATGTTCGGACAGAGATACGGGATGGTTTGAAAGCTCGGCGTTGCTAATAAATATTTTTAATATTTTTTTATAAACTGCTCAAAGCAGCATTATTTTTGCCGTTGGGTGATCACAGCGCCTGCGCATCATCCCGTATCTCTGTCCGAAACCCTCGTGCAACTGTGAGCACATTTGTAATGTCTCTGTGATACTTGTATAACGAACGGTTCGGCCAGAACCAGTCCTTCAGGGTAAATCTAGGTTGGTTTCCCATTGAGGAGCAAGTGACTGTGGATTCACTCGGTGCAGCAAAGTCACGAAAGGGGCTAGTATGGACCCTGATGTAAACAAGACAAACGTCTTTCTCTGGTCTGCATCACCTTAACAATTGTGTGTATTGAGCCGTACTGTATTGTACCCATTCTGCAATCTGTTAAATAAAGTTTTCATTCATTCATTCAGCCAGCCGCCGCGCTCACTGGGGCTATTGATAGCGTCAATTAATTGTTGTTGTTGTTGGTACTGCCGCTGCGGATGTGAACGGGGCCGGAGGGGCTTTGGGAGGATGGGAAAGTTATTATTATTATTATTATAATAGTAATTGGCTATCATACGTGCCTAGCTAGCGTTAGCTAAAAGAGCCCTCGCAGTGAAGTTATTATTATTATAGCTGCAATATAAACTGAGTTTTATAGTGAAAAGAGCAGCTTTATTTTGGTCAAGATTGAAGGCTCTATATTGCAGGAAATTGCACATACAGGTGTTCATTAAATGTAAAAAAAATAAAATAAAAAAAAAGAATAAAAAAGAATCTTGCACCCCCACTTTCAACTATAACTAGGCGGCCATGGGTGTATATATGAATTTTGAATGCCATGGCGAAAAAATTCAATATTGATCTCAATAACGCTGTACAGCGAGATCCAATAGGGTCCAGCTGCAGACTCGGAGCCTCGGTCCAGATTGGAACTTCCGCCCTGCCACAGGACTATTACTCCTGTGACAGGGCAATGCGCTGATTGGCGGAAAGTACGGAAGTATCTCGAAGTACGTCTGACGTATCTCGAATTACGTCTGACGTTTCTCTACGTTAGCGAACATTAAACGTTGTATTCATAAAATAATATAAATTCAGCAGCATGGGGAGGGCCGGGGGGAGGGGAGGTACAGGTAGTAGAAGACATAGTTATAGTACAGTGGAGAAGTAAAAATAGAATAAAAAGGCAGTGGAAACAATATACAATATTATTAACTCTAATAATAACACGCCTCGCGGGCTCATTATAATACGAGAGCCGTGGGTCTGCATTGTATAGAGCGGATCCCCCGGCCGTATTCAAGCGCTGGAGCGCTTTGCGATGGATAAAACTGTATTAATATAGTAGTAATAATAGTAGTTGGCTAGTTGCGCGCTTCTGGCCACCTCCCGCAGTGCGCGCATACACACATACTGTCTGTAGCCTATACAGTACGTGCAAAATTAGTTGTCAAGAGCCAATCGCACAGGTTGCCTCATCTCATCTGGCTCTGCAAATAGATCTAGAGTCTGAATATCATATATAGCCTGCTGATGATCTCTCTCAAATCCATTCTGAGAACGGAATGCAGTGCCTGCGACGCGGGTCTTGATTGATTGATTGATTGATTGATTGATTGAAAATTGTATTAACAGATCATGCTGGACCTACAAAAGGCCTTTGACACTGTCAATCACTCCATTCTTGATTGAACATTTTATTAACAGATTGCAGAATGGGTACAGTACAGTACAGCTCAATACACACAATTGTTAAGGGGATGCAGACCAGAGAAAGACTTTCGCCTTGGGGGGGGGGGGGTCGGGTAGGAGGGGTATGTGGGCGGGTGGGGGACACTGTACAACTGTACAAGCAAAACTGTACATTGGAATATTGACAAAACCATACTTGGTCATTTACTGTACATTGGAGGGGGTTGGGTTACAACACAGGAGCAGAGTATAAACAACAGTACAGGAATGAGAAACAGTACTGTACTGTTGTTTATACTCTGCTCCTGTGTTGTAACCCAACCCCCTCCAATGTACAGTAAATGACCAAGTATGGTTGTCAATATTCCAATGTACAGTTTTGCTTGTACAGTTGTACAGTGTCCCCCACCCACCCACCCCTCCTACCCGACCCCCCCTCCCCCAACCACCTCCAATGTACAGTCCCCCCCCCCCCCCCACCTACCCAACCTCCTCCAATGTACAGTTTCTACGTCAAATGTATATACTCTCTTTTCTGGACTCTTTTTGTATCACAAACAATACTGTATTTGCAAATCTGGTATGTCATAAATGTATAGATATAGCAGTACTGTCTATCTGTATGTCGTGTATGTCATATGTTATGATGAATTGAAAATGGGGAACCCTGATGTAAACAAGACAAAAGTCTTTCTCTGGTCTGCATCCCCCAATTGTGTGTATTGAGCTGTACTGTACTGTACCCATTCTGCAATCTGTTAATAAAATGTTCAATCAAGAATGGAGTGATTGACAGTGTCAAAGGCCTTTTGTAGGTCCAGCATGATCTGTTAATACAATTTTCAATCAATCAATCAATCAATCAATCAATCAATCAATCAATCAATCAAGACCCTCGTCGCGGGCACTGCATTCCGTTCTCAGAATGGATTTGACGAGAGAGAGAGAGAGAGAGAGAGAGAGAGAGAGAGAGAGATCATCAGCAGGCTATATATGATATTCAGACTCTAGATCTATTTGCAGAGCCAGATGAGATGAGGCAACCTGTGCGATTGGCTCTTGACAACTAATTTTGCACGTACTGTATAGGCTACAGACAGTATGTGTGTATGCGCGCACTGCGGGAGGTGGCCAGAAGCGCGCAACTAGCCAACTACTATTATTACTACTATATTAATACAGTTTTATCCATCGCAAAGCGATCCGGGGCTTGAATACGGCCGGGGGATCCGCTCTATACGATGCAGACCCACGGCTCTCGTATTATAATGAGCCCGCGAGGGGTGTTATTATTAGAGTTAATAATATTGTATATTGTTTCCACTGCCTTTTTATTCTATTTTTACTTCTCCACTGTACTATAACTATGTCTTCTACTACCTGTACCTCCCCTCCCCCCGGCCCTCCCCATGCTGCTGAATTTATATTATTTTATGAATACAACGTTTAATGTTCGCTAACGTAGAGAAACATCAGACGTAATTCAAGATACGTCAGACGTACTTCGAGATACTTCCGTACTTTCCGCCAATCAGCGCATTGCCCTGTCACAGGAGTAATAGTCCTGTGGCAGGGCGGAAGTTCCAATCTGGACCGAGGCTCCGAGTCTGCAGCTCGACCCTACTCGCGAGATCTGGCGGTCAAAGCATGGCGGGCAATAACCCTTTACAGCGTGGATGTGTTAATAATGATTTGAAGATGTTTACACTTTTTTTTACAACCCTACTGTTCTCCCAAGAATTAAATAAAGGTTTGATGATGATGACATGTCCTAGAATAGAGATATAGATAGAGTGGGTGTGTTTGTGTTTGTACATGGAAGTTATACTCACATCAGCTTAAGGGAGATACCATCCATGTCAATTCAGCATAGGATGATTCAGATGGCCTTGTGGTCAGCAGGGTCCCCCTCTGGCTGCTGGCCTCTGGTAGAGGTGTAGATCACCAGTGTCATCCCTCTGAGAACACAATTAGACTTTAGACAGTGGCTTGCGAGCACGATGAGCCTCATTTCTTTATTTTGTGATTGCTCTATCTATCTGATCTTATTACAAAATACTTGCCTCCTAGATCACTAAATGCGGGGCTCCTATCCTATTGAACATATTTTACTTTGTGTGTTTATTTTAACAATAATTTGTGATGCCATCACACAAACTGGCATTTAAAGGGTAAAATTTCAAAAAGTCCTGCACCAGAATGCAGGAAATTAAAGGTGCTATGCATTATAAATGTCATTTTTCAGTCTCTAGCATTGTATTATAGTAATAGGAGTTCGTATCAATGTGTTTTTGGGCCTAAATACTATATTGGCGAATTCCTCAGCTACAGCCCATCCCCTCTTTGCCTCTAGTAAATCAGGTCATGTTGATTTGACGACCTGGTGCACGTCACAGGGCGCTGTTTATAGCGCACGGTGATGTGATTGGCTCTGTGGTTTTAGTAATGCCCGCCTCCATTCTTGCTACCTGCAGGGTGGAAGGTTTGTCCAGAAGATCACTAATCAGCTGAAGCCTGATGCGGTTCCCTCGGTCTTCAACAGACAGACCGGCGTTAGCTCTCGGGACTCGGGAGCGATCGCTAGCTACTTAGCACCAGCCGGGGCCGGCGTTAGCAACCGGGAGCGTCGTTGAGCATTCAGCCTGCTGGCTACCTATATCCACTTCAACCAGCGTCGCGGAGCATTCAGCCTGCTGGCTACACAGCTTGTCGGTGTGCTAATAGCCTCTGCAAGCTAACGGTAGCTGGCTCCAGGCTATTAGCACATCGACAAGCTGCTGGAGCTCCCGACGCTCGGCTGGTTGAAGTGGATCTAGGTAGCCAGCAGGCTGAATGCTCCGCGACGCTCCCGGTTGCTATCATGTGCAGGTCCTCTTCTCAGACCTGTGTGGCAAAGCACTGCACACGCATCATGCAAGCTACACATCGCTGCATGTTGATCAATGGTGGCCCACTCGGTGCATCACAGTGGGCTACTATTGTGCTAACAACAACCGCGGTGTCCGGCTTGTCGGCCGGCATGAGTGCTCGATTTGGGGTGGTTCTCTCCTCCTTGTGTGCCCCCGTTCTCGCGGGTGTCCTGCCGGGGAGCTTGTGGACGCGACAACAGCGGCGGCCGTAGCGTTAGTTAGCTCATAGCTATTGTGTACCACTAGCGTTACGGCGGGCTCGAGCACCCTACGGCTGCCGCCGTTGTCGCGTCCATGGGCTCCCCGGCAGGGTACCCGTGGGGACGGGGGTGTACAGAGAGGAGATAACCATTTTGTGTCGGGCGTGCATGCCGGCCAGCGAGCCGGACGTCGGGATATGTTGTTAGCACAATAGCTACCAAGCTAAGCTATGTTAGCTTCTAACGGTGTATACACAATATGTACAACGACACAATGATTTACATTATTACAAATATGGTAACGTGGTTGTGGCTTTTACAAATAGTGGTAACATATATATAGATAGACAGTACTGCTACATCTCTATATTTATGACATACCATATTTGTATTGCTACAGTACTGCTCAGTACTGCTATGATGGAGACCAGAGAAAGACTTTCGTCTTGTTTACATCAGGGTCCCCCAATTTCAATTCATGGTAACATTTTATATATATATAGATAGACAGTACTGCTACATCTCTATATTTATGACATACCATATTTGTATGTAACCTGAAACCTAATCTCTGACGGGGAGATGGGCGGAGCTATTTGGTGGGTGGCTGTCACTCAAAGCATTCTGCCAGAATGGGTGGAGCCAAGCCAATAATAGCCTGCTTTCATGAGGCTGAAAAATGCTGGTTTTGAGTACAAGATTAGAAATATAAAACAATGATTATTTTTGGAATAAAAATTACAGATGTGTTACATAGACTCACAGGAAGTGTGTAAAGTTGCCCAAATAGTGCTAGGAATAGCAGTGCATAACCCCTTTAAGTTTTTGTAACAAAATAATTGTGTGTGTGTGTGTGTGTGTGTGTGTGTGTGCGTGCGTGTGCGTGTGTGTGTGTGTGTGAGAGAGAGAGAGAGAGAGAATGATGGACAATTGCTTGCTGTGTGAGAGAGAGAGAGAGAGAGAGAGAGAGAGAGAGAGAGATAGAGATTAAGTACATTTGCTGAAATACAGTTGTTCTTAATTTTCTCACTTGCTATGTGAGAATGTTAGTTATTATGTTCTCAATGCCCCTTGCATTGTATGAGTTGTGTGGAAGCGTTTGCTAGTTCTAGTGCTATCCCTTTGTACATTGTGGCTGTGTCTGACAAAAGTTAACAATAAATAATGGTATTAGGAATACATTTGCCTCCTGCGTGAACTGTGCATAGCTGAATAGACTGTATTTTAACACCGGTCATATGGTGGTACTTGGAGAGCCAGCTACATTCTCAGGTGGTACTTGGTGTAAAAAGTTTGAGAACCACTGATCTATCATGTATAAAATTCAACTCACAATTCTACATGGGCTTCAGGTGGTGGTCTGCGTCTTCAGGTGGTGACATACTTCCCGCAACTGGCGAAGAATCTCTGAAATATTGGATTGTTTGACAGTGACACACAACAGAATATTATTTTATGCCTGAATTTCCCCAAAATGGCTAATTGGACAGCACTTCTCCACCATCAGTGGCTATACGTGTCAGATAGGTGCAGATAGGAGAATCTGTCTGAATGACAAAGAAATCGCTTAACTCTCCCTCCCTCGGCCGCTATTGGCGCGACGGTGTAGCGGTCATTCCTATATGGCTATGACTATGAGCCCAGATGCAACGAGTAATTGTCTACTCAAAATCAACTAAGTGTCATGATTACGTCATTACAACCTGGGACTTGGATGGGAGAGCAGGAAAGATCCAATGTCTTCAGTCAAAAATCCGCCAATCAATGCAAAGGTAAACATACGTCTTTAGAGACGTTTTATATAAGAATAAACACCAGTGAACTTGTGTATAAAATTCAACTCACGCTACAGGCAGTCTCTGCCTGCGTGCAACTGCTGGTCTCTGGTGGTAATTCAGGAATGGCTTCAAGTTCCTCTGGCGAAGAATCTCTGAAATATTGAATACGACAATAAAAATGTTATGCCAGTGAGAGAGGGAGACGGAGATAGAGGGAGAGACAGACATAGCACTGCTGTGTCATCAAATGACAAAGGCTTTGGCAATGTAGGTGTTGTGTGAAGTGGAGGGGGTCGAGGTGAGAGAGACAGAAAGACAGAGATGAAAACACAGATAAAGGTGTGAAGTTTGAAGTGGGGTGAGAGAGACAGACAATATTGAATTGAAAGATAATACTTACTGAGCTGAATCAATGGCAGTGTGGTAATAGGGGCTGGAGTTATACATTGGCATTCCTAGAGAAAGAGCAACATAATTAACAAAATAAGGAAAAAATAAGCACCATCAAAGTAGTTATCAATGAGCACCATATAACCTACAGTAGCAAGTGTACCTAGCTCCATATACCTAGCGCATGTCTGGTGGTAAAAACAAAACATGATTTGAGAATGTGTTAGTTAACTCACCTTGATAGCGGCGATGATTGCCAGCGAATTCTAAAAAGAAGACGATCAAAATATTCAAAAAACCTTGTATGCAATTTATCAAGACTGTGTATATTATATATATATATGTTTAGAGTAGCAGGAGCTAGAAGTTCAAATATGTCAGTCTTTCAAAGCCCCATTTTTTATATATAACAAAAGGCAGAATGAACATCACTGCCGCCCTGCTGGATTAAATTCTGAATTGCAGGTAGGCCTGAATAAGTATTTACTGTGCAAAATAACCAAAACCAGATAAATAATATGTTTTTTATGAAGCACAGATCATGTTAATTAAGTATTCTGAGTCTGAGCAGACAGAAAACCATCTTACCCTCAGCAAGGGATTACTTTGTGCTGAAGACCCACAATGCAACACAACAACTGCAAGCTAAAATGCCTCACATACAAAACGAAATAAAATAGAGCCATGGCTGTGTCCCAAGTTTAACACAATTGAACTATAATAAAGTATTTGTTAACACTAGTTACAACAATGCTTATGTAACTATTAAAAACGTACATTTTAATCACGAAACAAAATGGCAGACTAACGTTAGCTAGCATGCTAGCTAGCTAACGTTAGTAGCTGTAATAATATGCATCACTATTTGCTCAAACAAGCTCCAAACTATTTGCCACGGCACAGAGATAACATTTAGTCAAACGATAACAGCCCGGTGATGGTATCTGAACGGAATCATACTATTCCCATAAGAACTCACTTACCAGTTAAGTATACCATCTAGCATGTTAGCTAATAATGCTAACAAGCTTCGTTCTAGCCTACTAGTTGCCACCACGGTAATAATTCACAAAGTAGCATGTAGTCAAACGATGACAGCAAGATTATGGTATGTGAATGGCATAATACATTATATTGTCAATGACTTACCAAGGAGTTTGGCTCAGACTATTTGTCAAGCCAGTCAGTGAAGACACCATCCATCGCGCCAAAGTTACGTTTGAATACCTCAAGTCCCGTGAGATCTTCTAGGTCTCGCAAGTTGCTTAGGACTATACCCTCTCGAAGGGGAGGGGAGGGGGAGGAGGGGAGGGGGAATCTACTAAATTGATTCAACGACAGTTTTTCAAATGTTGAAATGGTATCTGTAATTAAATATTGAATCAACATAGCTTTTTCAACCTCAACCAAAAATAACCAATCTGACTGTACATTGGAGGTGGTTGGGTGGGTGGGGGGGTTGGGTAGGAGGGGTGGGTGGGGGACACTGTACAACTGTACATAAATATTACAGTGACAGTCCAGTTGAGTTAATAGATGGAGAGGGGGGGGGGGGCGTTGACTTGCAACGGATGGACTATAGTGCAGCAATGCAAGTTCAATTCACAGTTATTACTACAGACCGGTGGCACTCACCTCTGTGGTCATGAAATGTTTCGAGAGGCTGGTCAAGGACCACATTTGTGCCTCCCTCCCCAGTGATATGGACCCTATGCAATTTGCATACAGGACAAACAGGTCCACTGACGACGCGGTCTCCCAGGTACTGCACAGCACCCTCTCTCACCTTGACCGTCAGAAGGGGGGCTATGTGAGACTGTTGTTCATACAGCTCAGCGTTCAACACCATAGTCCCCACCAGACTGGTGGACAAGCTGATCGAGCTGGGTCTGAGCTCCGCCCTGAGCGCCTGGGTACTGGACTTTCTTAGTGAAAGACCCCAGGCGGTCAGGGTGGGGGGTCAGACCTCCAACACCATCACCCTGAGCATCGGGTCCCCCCAGGGCTGTGTTCTGAGCCCCCTGCTGTACTCACTCTACACACACGATTGTGTGGCCAAGTTCAGCTCCAACTCCATAGTGAAGTTCGCAGACGACACGGTGGTGGTGGGGCTGATCTCGGACAACGACGAGAAGGCCTACCGGGAGGAGGTTGAGGTACTGGAACGCTGGTGCCAGGACAACAGCCTGCTCCTGAACATTGGTAAAAACCAAGGAGCTGATCATGGATTATAGGAGAGGACAGCAGGAGACACACACACCACTGATGATTAACGGGGCTACTGTGGACAGGGTGAGCAGCTTTAAGTACCTGGGGGTCCACATCTCAGAGGATCTGACATGGTCAACACACATAGACACAGTAGTAAAGAAGGCGAAACAGCGCCTCTACCACCTGAGACAGTTAAGGAAGTTCAGAGTATCAGGGAAGATACTCCAGTCCTTCTACTCAGGAGCTGTAGAGAGCATCTTGACTGGAAACATCACTGCCTGGTATGGAAACAGCACGGCACAGGACAAGAAGGCCCTACAGAGAGTGGTGCGCTCAGCCGAGCGTACCACGGGTATTGCACTACCTCCCCTGCAGGTTCTATACAACAAGAGGTGCAAATCCAGAGCCTGCAGAATAATGAAAGACCCCCACCACCCCAATAACAGCCTGTTTCAGCTGCTGAGGTCAGGCAGACGCTTGCGAACCCCAGCTACTATAGGACAGAGAGGCTTAGGCTCAGCTTCTTCCCCCATGCAGGCCATCAGAGTCTTGAACAATGAACATTGAGTACCACAGAACACTGAACTATCCACACATAAGCACACATGAGCACACACACGACACGCACGATGTGCACGCTCACACACTAGCAGCCACTTTGACACTTTAACATGAGCGGGCACACACTCATGCCGCACACACCCACACTTATTGCCAAAAGGAAAGGCCACTTTAGTATTAGCAACAGTAACAGTGTATTGCACTACCAAAGCTACCTAGCATGTCCTATATACTGTAAATAACTATGTACAAATGCCGAGATGTCACACCATGTTGCCTGTTACCTGTTTATTGCACAATGTTTTTTGTATTGGATTCTATTATATGTTGTACCACTGTATTGCACATCGTTGCGGGCAAGACCACCCGCATTTCATTGTATACTCGTATGCCGTGACAAATAAAACTCTTGACTTGACTTGACTTGACTTATTGTTGTAATGGAGAAGTGCGGGAGTTTATGTCACGGGGGTTGGGGACGGGGTGTGCGAGGGTGTGTGCAGGGTGCGATTCACGAGGGGAGCTCGGTGAGCCATGGCTCCCTTAGATCAGACATCAGCTCACCTGAATACATGATTTGTGAATCTTTGGGGGGTCTCTAAATTACTGAAAATAAATGCTATTTTGATGTATAAATGATTTCCGCACAAATTCACCGTAATAGACACGGCACTGCAGATATACCCTACTCGTAATACGCATGGAACATGCATGCTATTCTTGCGTTCACCATTCGGAGCGTGGCGGCGCTGCACTGCAGTCTGCACTCTGCAGGCACAAATAGACACATCCAGGATAATGTCGAAAGTTTTTCTAACCAATTTAGATTTTACAAAGAAGACGAAGCAACTTGCTACGGGGACTACTTCTGTGACATGCAGATTTTGAGAATTGGGCAGACCATCAGGACAGGACAGGTCGGTGGCGATAATGTTGCATCTTTTTACTACTGGAGATGAGGAGTGACTTTTAATAAAACTGCAAGAAAAACAAATGTAATTCTCTCCGCGGCAGTGAGCTGGAGTCTCTCTCTCTCTCTCCGCGGCAGTGCAGTGAGCTGGACTCTCTCTCTCTTTCTCTCTCTCTCTCGCGGGCATCTCTCTCTCTATCTTTCCGCGGGCGTCTCTCTCTCTCTCGCGCGGGCGTCTCTCTCTCTCTCCCCCCCCCCTCTCTCTCTCTCTCTCTCTCTCTCTCTCTCTCTCTCTCTCTCTCTCTCTCTCTCTCTCTCTCTCTCTCTCTCTCTCTCTCTCTCTCTCTCTCCCTCTCTCTCTCTCTCCGCGGGCGGGCGTCTCTCTCTCTCTCTCTCTCACGGCAGTTGCGAGACTCAGGGAAACGCTCTGATTTTTTTTTTTTTGCGCCTGACCAACCCCCTTAAGTGAGGCTTACTGGAACACTCCGAAAATATGTTTATTTGCCATCTTCCCCAGAGTCAAACTAGAAGATGGATATCAATTTCATCTCTGTGCGTCAGAGTTAATTTTTTTACAGAGCGCTAGCTGCTCCCTACTTCCAGTCCTTGTGCTAAACTATAGGCTAGTTGCTTGCTTCCAGCCCTTGTGCTAAGCTATAGCTAGCTGCTCCCTACTGCTTCCAGCCCTTGTGCTAAGCTATATAGCTAGCTGCGCCCTACTGCTTCCAGCCCTTGTGCTAAGCTATAGGCTAGCTGGTCCCTATACTGCTTCCAGCCCTTGTGCTAAGCTATAGCTAGCTGCTCCCTACTGCTTCCAGCCCTTGTGCTAAGCTATATAGCTAGCTGCTCCCTACTGCTTCCAGCCCTTTTGCTAATCTATATGCTAGCTGGTCCCTATACTGCTTCCAGCCCTTGTGCTAAGCTATAGCTAGCTTCTCCCTACTGCTTCCAGCCCTTGTGCTAAGCTATAGGCTAGCTGGTCCCTATACTGCTTCCAGCCCTTGTGCTAAGCTATAGCTAGCTGGTCCCTATACTGCTTCCAGTCCTTGTGCTAAGCTATAGCTAGCTGCTCCCTACTGCTTCCAGCCCTTGTGCTAAGCTATAGCTAGCTGGTCCCTATACTGCTTCCAGCCCTTGTGCTAAGCTATAGCTAGCTGCTCCCTACTGCTTCCAGCCCTTGTGCTAAGCTATATAGCTAGCTGCTCCCTACTGCTTCCAGCCCTTGTGCTAAGCTATAGGCTAGCTGGTCCCTATACTGCTTCCAGCCCTTGTGCTAAGCTATAGCTAGCTGCTCCCTACTGCTTCCAGCCCGTGTGCTAAGCTATATAGCTAGCTGCTCCCTACTGCTTCCAGCCCTTGTGCTAATCTATATGCTAGCTGGTCCCTATACTGCTTCCAGCCCTTGTGCTAAGCTATAGCTAGCTTCTCCCTACTGCTTCCAGCCCTTGTGCTAAGCTATAGGCTAGCTGGTCCCTATACTGCTTCCAGCCCTTGTGCTAAGCTATAGCTAGCTGGTCCCTATACTGCTTCCAGCCCTTGTGCTAAGCTATAGCTAGCTGCTCCCTACTGCTTCCAGCCCTTGTGCTAAGCTATAGCTAGCTGGTCCCTATACTGCTTCCAGCCCTTGTGCTAAGCTATAGCTAGCTGCTCCCTACTGCTTCCAGCCCTTGTGCTAAGCTATATAGCTAGCTGCTCCCTACTGCTTCCAGCCCTTGTGCTAAGCTATAGGCTAGCTGGTCCCTATACTGCTTCCAGCCCTTGTGCTAAGGTATAGCTAGCTGCTCCCTACTGCTTCCAGCCCTTGTGCTAAGCTATAGGCTAGCTGGTCCCTATACTGCTTCCAGCCCGTGTGCTAAGCTATAGCTAGCTGGTCCCTATACTGCCTCCAGCCCTTGTGCTAAGCTATAGCTAGCTGCTCCCTACTGCTTCCAGCCCTTGTG
Source organism: Notolepis coatsorum (assembly GCF_963971535.1). Lineage (NCBI taxonomy): Eukaryota > Metazoa > Chordata > Actinopteri > Aulopiformes > Paralepididae > Notolepis > Notolepis coatsorum. Next base: position 185,450,182 of record NC_140168.1, on the reverse strand, counting down.
CTAAGCTATAGCTAGCTGGTCCCTATACTGCGTCCAGCCCTTGTGCTAAGCTATAGCTAGCTGCTCCCTACTGCTTCCAGCCCTTGTGCTAAGCTATATAGCTAGCTGCTCCCTACTGCTTCCAGCCCTTGTGCTAAGCTATAGGCTAGCTGGTCCCTATACTGCTTCCAGCCCTTGTGCTAAGCTATAGCTAGCTGCTCCCTACTGCTTCCAGCCCTTGTGCTAAGCTATAGGCTAGCTGGTCCCTATACTGCTTCCAGCCCTTGTGCTAAGCTATAGCTAGCTGGTCCCTATACTGCTTCCAGCCCTTGTGCTAAGCTATAGCTAGCTGCTCCCTACTGCTTCCAGCCCTTGTGCTAAGCTATAGCTAGCTGGTCCCTATACTGCTTCCAGCCCTTGTGCTAAGCTATAGCTAGCTGCTCCCTACTGCTTCCAGCCCTTGTGCTAAGCTATATAGCTAGCTGCTCCCTACTGCTTCCAGCCCTTGTGCTAAGCTATAGGCTAGCTGGTCCCTATACTGCTTCCAGCCCTTGTGCTAAGCTATAGCTAGCTGCTCCCTACTGCTTCCAGCCCTTGTGCTAAGCTATAGGCTAGCTGGTCCCTATACTGCTTCGAGCCCTTGTGCTAAGCTATAGCTAGCTGGTCCCTATACTGCTTCCAGCCCTTGTGCTAAGCTATAGCTAGCTGCTCCCTACTGCTTCCAGCCCTTGTGCTAAGCTATAGGCTAGCTGGTCCCTATACTGCTTCCAGCCCTTGTGCTAAGCTATAGCTAGCTGCTCCCTACTGCTTCCAGCCCTTGTGCTAAGCTATAGCTAGCTGCTCCCTACTGCTTCCAGCCCTTGTGCCAAGCTATATAGCTAGCTGCTCCCTGACACATGCCTCCTCTATTTGAACGACCACATCAAACAAGAGGTGGACGCGGGCAAATACTGCGGCATGGTCATGCTGGACCTACAAAAGGCCTTCGATACTGTCAATCACTCCATTCTGATTGACAAGCTAAAAGCAATTGATTTTGATAGCTTATCAGTGAGCTGGATGCAATCCTACCTGGAGGGGAGAGAACAGATGGTAGAGGTAAACGGTATACTCTATCCCCCCCCTCACAGTGAGCTGTGGTGTTCCACAAGGAAGCATACTAGGACCGCTACTCTTCCTAATTTATGCAAATGACATGTCGTCAGCCTGTGACTGCAACTTGTTCCTGTTTGCGGACGACTCAGCCATGCTGGTCTCTGACAAGAACAAGTTGCAGGTTGAAAAAACCCTCAGCTCGGAACTATATAGGCAAAATCTGCATATGGCTCGCTGATAACAAACTATCATTACACATGGGCAAAACAGAGTCCATTCTCTTCGGTTCAAATAACAAACTCAGCAAGACCGACGGCTTCTCAGTTGCAGTGCATGGGTGACAATATTGTCACAAGGAAAGACGAAATTACCTACCTGGGTTCCATCCTAGAGGCAAATCTTTCCTGTGACAAAATGGCATCCAATGTAATAAAAAAAGTCAACCAACGAACTAGATTCTTGTACCGGATCTCCTCTCAAGAAACAAGAATACCCTTACGACTCTGGCAGGAGCCCTCATTCAATATACTACGACTATGCGTGCACCTCATGGTACCAAAGCACCTCATAGGCGCTTAAATCTAAATTACAAACATCACAAAACAAACTGGTCAGACTACTACTTGACCTTACCCCCAGAACCCACCTCACCCCTGCCCACTTTGACAACCTAGGATGGCTTAGAGTAGACGACAGAGTACAGCAACTTGCAATGGGCCTGGTCTACAAGATACACTATACGACTAAGGTACCCATGTACATGTCAAAATACTTCCCAAAGGTCAGTGAATACCACAACCACTAGAGGAAGCTCAACAAATCATGTTAAACCCAGATTCGGCTCAAACAATGAACTAAACACGTTTCGCAATTATGCCACATCAATGTGGAACGCCCTACTCAAAGCTGTAAAGGAATGTGAATCACTACCCACTTTCAAAAACACCCTCAAAGAACACCTATACGGGATACTGCAATTCGAAACATGGCCCCTACAAATGTACATTTACATTTACATTTAGTCATTTAGCTGACGCTTTTATCCAAATCGACTTACATGTTCTGTACGACAAGCCATCAGGAAGGGCACAAGCTGAGCAACAATGTTCATCAAAGTGTTGAGTGCTGGTTAGTTTATTAGGACAAGTGCATGACAGTACGGTTAGTTAGGGTTAGATTTTTTTTTTTTTTTCAGATAATGGTTGAAGAAGTGCGTCTTTAGTCGACGGCGAAAGATTGGACGTGTTTCGGCTGTCCTAACTGGGGTGGGTATAGTTCATTCCACCATTGTGGGGCAAGGACTGAGAATAGGCGACTTCTCTTTGATGACCCTCCCGGAGCTTGGATAGGAGTAGAACTGAGGCGGCCAGAAGATGCAGAGCGTAGGGGTCTTGAGGGTGTGTAGTTAGAAACCATTGACCGGAGGTAGGCGGGAGCGGTTCCCTTTGCCGCACGGTATGCTAGGTCGAGGGCCTTGAAGCGGATTCGTGCAGCAATGGGGAGCCAGTGCAGGTCCCTAAGAAGTGGGGTGACATGGGCCGACTTCGGTAGGTTTGAGATCAGGCGGGCCGCTGCGTTCTGAATGAGTTGAAACATTTCCTAACCCAGTTGTCCCCCCCCCCCCTTGAGCTGTACTGCACTGTACCCATTCTGCAATCTGTTAATACACTTTTAAATCAATCAATCAATCAATCAATCAATCAATCAATCAATCAATCAATCAATCAATCAATCAATCAATCAATCAATCAATCAATCAATCAATCAATCACATTATAATTACATTGTCATTTAGCTACCGGCAAAAGACACAGATACCTATGCAAGCTGGCCTCGTTCTGCGCATGCATGCAGGAGGCTCTATATAAATCCTCATCACACAAAAAAATAAACTTTTTCCGCCCTGAAAAGCAGGAACAGCAGCAAGACCCAGTAAGACATTCATATTAAGTCATTGTTTTCAAATAGTCATTATATAATAGAAATCTGCGACTGTCGTCTTGTCTTAAAATGTACATTTCCACGTATTTTACCGTAACAATATGCTAGCGTACATGTTTGTTCGTGCAAAGCAGCTAAAGCAATGAATGTGTTCATGCACACATGTAAGAATTAAGAATGGGAAATTCAGAAATAAAAAGTATACACTTGGTAGAATCAATATGAACAAAACGCTGCATTATATTCGAAAATCATTTAAGGTGTATTCGTGCACACGTGTCCCGCATGTCTTTGGAAAGACCAGATTACTTATTTGCCATGAAAGAGTTCTCTGCAGCAGTATATGACAGCAGTCATAGAGTGTATATTTTCAGCAATACGTTTGTTTAGGTTAAGGTTAAACTTATAACCAAGTGTTAGGAGATTTTATCTTTTTTTAAATGTGATAATATTTCCACAGAGGTTGTTACAGCAGGATCTCACTGCCACCTATAGTATAGCCTATGTACATGTATGTACCACGTGGATGGTTTGCAGGTTATTGTTACGAGACCGCCGCCATCTTATGACCGCCGCCATCTTATGAGTGAAAACAAACAAATTTCTACCATCAAATGGCATTTCACTATTTCGAAAGCCTTTCTAGGCGAGATATGCGTCAAATAAGCTTGCCCTGATTGACTTGTCCAAATTGGTTCAGTTATCTGCAATATTGGCTGAGATATATTAAACAGATTTGTTTGCGGTTTTTTGATAATCATGTCCTTAATTTGCATATAAATGATACATGGGACACTCTGACAACTTGTTAACATGAGCCTATAATTTTTTTCAAATCTAGAAACACTGGTTAGAAGTATATTTCCGGGGGGTGCATGATACCCCCCTCTATCCTAAAGATGATTAAAGCCCAACCTCCAGGTTAAACCCTACTGATCAATTATGGGTAGTTTACATCATTGGTATATCATTTCATTATTTATTTTTTTCCATTTGACACCGGAAATGCCACTCTGAAAGAGTTAAAAAGGTCCACGCACGAATAACATGCACGTGCGAATCAAAAAAGCTTATCAAACGCAGACGTCACTACAGCCAGGTGCATATTAATGAGCCGAATCTAAAAGCTAGCACGGCCATGACGTCACTTCAGGAAATGCCTTGCCCGTCCGGGTCATAGTACTAGTTCAATGGTGGCCCACTAGGTGCATCACAGTTAGCCTATATAGTATATAGCTCCGCCGTCCCTGCTGCCTACAGTCAGGACCACTACACTGACGTTAGCCTATGGTTCTCTCCTCTTTGTGTGCCCCCATCCTCGCGGGTGTCCTGCGGAGGAGCTTGTGGACGCGACAACAGCGGCGGCCGTTGTTAGCTCATAGCTATCGTGAACCACTAGCCTTTACGGGCTCGAGCACCCTACAGCATAGACATCTATATTCTATTATAGATATCTATGCCCTACAGGCTGCCAGCATTGTCGCCGTTGTCGCGTCCATGGCCCCCCGGCAGGGTACCCGTGGGGACGGGGTGTACAGAGAGGAGAGAACCATTTTGGGTCAGCCGTTCATGCCGGCCAGCGAACCGGATGTCGGGATATTTTGTTAGCACAATAGCTACCAAGCTAAGCTATGTTAGCTACTAACGTTATAAACACAATATGTGTACAACGACACAATGATTTACATTATTACAAATATGGTAATGTGGTTGTGGCTTTAGAGATGGGTGGTGGCTTCAGAGATGGGTGGCTATAATCACGGAGCAATAGTGTTAGGTGAAACAGATACATTTTCATTCGGCTAGTAGTAGCAAGCATATATCAGTGCCTGCCACTAGCTGTGTGTGACTCTCAGCGCCCCCTGGTGAGCCCCCTGGTGCCCTGCACCTGTTGTGACGATCATTTCGATTACATATGAACCATTGATTAAAATATGCACGTGCGTGGTGATTGTGTTGGGCAGACAAAATGTTTGATAAAAACGCTAAAACTGGGTCAATTTCAATACTTTTTTTCCCCATTCTTCATGAAAGTCACTGTTGGCCTAGTCCACATTGTTTATTGAACAAAAATACAACAGAAGGTTTTGTAGATACAGTACTGAATTCTGCCATCCGGACACATGCAATTTGAAATATGATTATAGAATATAAAATATCAGGCCTAAAATGGTTATGCGGTTAAAATGCGATTAATTAGATTAATTTTTTTAATTGCCTGACGGCACTAGAAATAACCTTTTTTGAAGTTTATTTGTGCTTCACTTACACTTATTTTGTCTCAACAGTTTGGATTGCAGTTCCGCTTCATCAGTTGCAACATTTAGCCTATATCTGCAGATTTAGGACAGGTTAGTATACACAAGTTTGCTAAACACCAATACCTTACTTGTTGTCATATCCATACACATGCACACACACAGAACTTCCTGGAATTGTTAGATGTAACAGGAGATTTGAGGGAATACTTAACTTCTGAAAAATGCCTGGTCATACATGTAAATGTAAGTCCTGTGGCCTGTCATTCAAATCGCTTAAACGTTATGTTGACCATCAGTTACTTCATAGACATGAAGCAAACAAGCATATCCCTTGTGGTGTGGCTGACTGCAAACATCAGTTTCTGAAGTATACTGCTTTGAAAACACATATGTACCGTGACCACAGGACCATCTCTGCTTCACAAAGAAATTATATAGGATGTTCATTCAAATGCAAGGCTGCAAGTTGTCAGGAGCAATATACTAATCTCAGGGATGTCATTGCACATCTGAAATTGCATATATTGAAAAAAGAGACAGTAAAATGTCCATTTGCAAATTGTGACAAAACCTATAAAGTAAAATCATCATTCACTAGCCATATCACACGGTTGCATATGAATCAAACAGAGTTGTTTGTAACCCCTGGCCCTACACAATCGCAGTCTACTCAGGATTCCGCTGAGGTGCAAAGGGATTTAGATGAAAGTCATGTAGCAAGTTCATCTGACGACATGCCAGATGACACTGAAATGAGAGCCCTGTATCAAAAAAATCTATGCCTTTTTTACATGCGTCTGCAGGCTAAATGCCTCATTCCATCATCAACAATACAGATTATTGTTGAAGAAATTGACAGTTTGAATGATACGTGTCATCGGTACACTAAGAAGGAATTCAAAAAGTTAATGGGAGCTAAAACAAACTTGTCTGAGACTGATATTGACAGTGTTTTGAGTATTTTGGGAGAAGCAGATTTGCATTCGCTGTGCAGCTCTCACCTTTCCACTGGGCACAGAAGAAATATGTTCTTCCAAAAGAACTTTTCATATGTGCACCCACAGGCTATTTATCTTGGCACAGACGAGAATAGAAGGGAGTGCTATGCACAATATATCCCACTTCAGGATACTTTACGATCCATGTTAAAAGACCCAGTTGTGTGGCAACAGTGTGTGAAGCCACAAAATAATGCTGCTTCTACTAATGTGTTCACTGATATTTGCGATGGATCCGTTTTCAAGTCCAATGACTTATTCATGGAGCCAGGTATAAGCTTAAAGCTTATCTTGTACCAGGATGCATTTGAGGTAGTGAACCCTCTTGGATCATCAAAGAAGAAGCACAAAATTGTAGGAGTTTACTTTACACTTGCCAACTTCGAGGCAATCTATCGTTCTAGTGTTGACAACTTGCAGCTTTTGCTTCTGTGTCCTGAGAGGTACTTTAAGTACTTTGCACATGAAAAGTTGTTTGCACGGATGCTGTCAGATATTAGAGAACTTGAGAGGCATGGACTGGTCACTTCATCTGGCCAGGTGGTGCGGGCAACAGTCGTATGTATTCTGGGGGACAATTTAGGCTCTCACTCGATCGGTGGCTTTACTGAGAATTTCAGTACTGCTAGTCACTGCTGCAGGTATTGCTTAGTGCCTACAAATAAAATGGACAACCTGACAGACCGGTTTCCGGTAAGAACAGTTGAGACCTACAAGGAAGCACTGCGACAACTACAGGACTCTGAGGCAACACATGTAAAGGGACTCAAGTTTGACTCTGTTTTCAACTCTCTTAAGTATTTCCATGTATGCCAGCCAGGGCTCCCACCATGCATAGGCCATGACTTGTTTGAAGGCGTAGTAGCCTATGACCTTACCCTTTACTTGAGGTATTTTGTAAAGGTGAAGAAATGGTTCACATACACACAGCTGAACCGACGAATCGCACAGTTCAAATATGTGGGTTCTGATGCTGGTTCTGCTCCTTGTGAAGTAAGTATAAGTGGTATGAAGATTGGTGGTCAGGCGGCTGAGAATTGGTGTCTTTTGAGACTTCTACCAGTGATTATTGGGGATAAGATGTCGGATACTAAGGATCCAGTGTGGCAGTTACTGATCTTGCTGAAAGAGCGTTGTGAGTTGGTCTGTGCGCCCAAGATATCTGTACCTCAAATCTGTTTCCTCAATGTTCAGATTCAAGATTATCTTGAAACAAGGAAACAACTATTTCCCACAGAGAAACTCAAACCAAAACATCACTACCTCGTCCACTATCTCTCTTTGATCATGAAACTTGGTCCACTCATATGGTTGTGGACAATGAGGTTTGAGAGCAAACACTCATACTTCAAAAGATGCATAAGGAGGACACAGAACTTCAAAAATGTGTGTAAGACACTTGCAAACAATCATCAGCTGCTTCAGTCATATCTGAACTCCAGCTCTTTCTTTCCTGCAACTTTGCAAGTAAAAAACATGTTTCCTTACCACACTGACTTGTACAGTGACCAAGTGCGTGATGCGGTTAAAGCAAGCTCGCTCCCACATCCTGAGTTGGTGTCCACAGAAGTGCAGTGGAAGGGTACCCTGTATAGGAAAGGCTATTTTCTATGCATTAAGAATGAAGAGTCAGTGGAATTTGGACAAATTGAGCTCATTCTGATGAAGGAAAACAAGTGTGTGTACTTCCTGGTGATACCACACTTGTCATCCTATCTGGCAGAGTATGGCCTCTATAACCTTGGAGAAGCAGCTAGACAAATGGTTTGCATCAATGCTGAACAGTGTTTGGACTTTTATCCACTAGCTGCATATAGTCTATGTGGAATGACAGTCCTGTCCCTTAAACACAGTGTTCTGGATCAGTAGCTTACTGAATTCGCTACTGACGATATATGGGGTGGCTGATTAGTTGGGGAGGGGATGGGAATCTCAGTTATATTTGATCTTGATTCTTGGGAGTAATGATTCGATTCATAATTGATTGGGTACATACATTCTAAATTTTAAATTGCTGCACGAGGCATATATAACATGTAGTATAGGCATCCAAATCATTCTCATACACACACACACACACACACACACACACACACACACACACACACACACACACACACACACACACACACACACACACACACTGAGGACAGACTCAGGCAAAGTGGCAGGATAGGTGTCAGCAGTTGGGCGTTCAGTGTCTTCACACACTTCCACACACTGCAAGGAGGAGCTGGCATCAAACAGCTGTGCCCCTCAGCCAATGACACCCCAGGTGAGCCAATAAAAACAGCCGTATTTATTTAGCATTGAACTACCATCCTAAACAGCTTTTATTTTTTTTTATTTTTTATCTACTTTTTCTGCTTTTTCTGTGATTTTTCTCCCCATCCCAATTTACCTCTTGTGCCAATTCTCCCTCCCCTGTCCTGATTGTTGCTCGCATATGCCCCCCACTGGTCGGTTGTAGGGAGGATCGAAGCCTTGCATCACATGTCCCCTCTGATACATGTGGAGGCAGCCTGTCGCATCTTTTCACCTGCTAGCTTTTAGCTAAATCTGGGCTCAAGCTGTGTTTATCTTTCTTTGTAGTCATGGGTGACCTGGCCAGTTACATAACTGCAGTGCTTCCAGGCTCTGGACTACAACCTTTACTACTGGATTTACTTGACGGCCTCGGAGTGACTAGTGTGGACGATCTACAGTTTTTGCAACCGCATGAACTTGAAGGTGTACTGAAGCCGGTGGAATCCAGAAAGTTACTTGCTCATGCCAAGCGTAAGTGAAACATTGACTGTCACTCTATTTGAGCATGTCTTAATTTTTATATAGTAGAGTGTATGTCAAACTGACTTTTGTTTAACAAAATGGGATTAATAAAGTATCTATCTTTAGGTTACAACCGCAGAGAATCGGAAGAAGATTCCAGTAGCCCGTCTACAGCCTTTCCTGCCAGTTCAGGCATTTTTTCTTCTAGCAGCAGTAAGTAAAACCATTGTGCACACTTTCCTTTCAAATGACAATACTTGAGAGGTCTGTTACGACCAGAAAGGAGATTGCACTGTGCTCATTACATAATTAGCTGCTGCCTTAATGAGGTACACATGGAATGAGTTCAAGTATTAGGGTTCTAATGGGTTCTCCTATTAAGGGGGGGGGGGGGTAGGCTCCCAGATATACACAGTACATTTCACAGAGTAAATTTTACTCAAACTGAGTAAATTGTACTCAAACTGAGTAAATTTTACTCAAACTGGTTTGGGTAAAATCTTACTCAGTTTGAGTCAAATGTACTCAGTTTGAGTAGAATTTACTCTGTGAAATGTACTGTGTACTTTTTTTTTGTTATAACCTCTGCATTTGTCATGTCTCGATGGTAATCAATAAATTATGATGTCAAATCAAAATCCATAATGGATAAGGGGTCAGGGGAAGATTTACCTCCACCCAATCAAAACTCAAACCAGCAGGTTTAATTGGACGGCCTAGTTGTGCGTCAGAAGCCGAACCAGAATGCACCTATCATCATAATCTATTGATTACCATCGAGACATTATGACAAATGCAGAGATTATAATAAAAAGTACATAGAAATCTGGGAGCCTACCCCCCTTAAATACACTGATTTAAGCTTCAAATTTGAGTTTCATATTGTGGGCTCAATTTGTTGCCGTCTTCACTGTTAACATCCAACCATGGTCGCACTGAGTAGTGTACTTGCAGAGGTGGTGGTCCAAACAATATGATAATACTCCTCTGTGCCTGTTTTGAAAATAACGTTATCATTCACTACCATTTTGGACCCCTCTACAGACTTTCCCAACAACACTCCAGACAGAGATGCGGATGCGCTGTTTGACTCCTGCCTAAGCTCGCCTACAAGCTCCTTGTCACCTCCGTTCACGCCAAGACTATGCCCCATCACAAATAAACGTGCGTACATTTACCATGTATACTGTTGGGGATGTTGAATTCAATTGGTAAATGGTCGGCCCAAAACTGTTCTTACTGACTATGTAAATGTGTTAAAAAAAAAAAAAAAAAACCTGTCATACAGAATGGCACTATTCTAAAATGGTTCAATGTATGTTAAAAAACAACACATGAATTGAAAGCAGACATTCTGAACTTTTACCTCATAGTTCATTGTTTCATTTAAAATACAAATGATATTGTCTCAGAGGCAAAACAACCAATCTCTCATATCTGTGCTAATTATGGCTTACTGTATTCCAGGTCTGCCGATGTCCTCATTGTCCTCCACCAATGAGTGCTCCATCAGCCGTGAGAAGGGAACAGCAGCACTGGACAATAACTGGCACTTCAGTTTCAAGATACAGTGGAACATCATGCCGTCGAATATACAAAAAATATTGGAGAATAAAGAGCGGCCAACGGCGAGGGATAGAAGAGAAATAGTCAGGTTGATTTCCGCAGAAATCCTGGTTGTCTGCAAACATCCTCAAAAGAAACATTTGAATGAAATTGCCCGCAAGATGGTACAAGATTATCCTAAGTTCAAGGATGTGATTGAGGATCAAGTCATAGGTAGTGGCTACGATTCTCTAGCAAAACAACTACAATGCAGAGTGGACAACCACAAAAGGATAGGTCCACCAACGATGACTCAGCCCAGCAGTGTTGACAAGGGAAAGACACAAAGGAAAATGTCTTATGGATGTGTGAACCCAGAACCTCAACTGCGTGCTGCAAATGACGAATCACAGAGGAAGATGAAAGAGGACCTACATAAAATGTTTGAGGAAAATGAGAAAGATGAGAAGAAAATAGAAGCATTGATGACTAACACGTTTGCCTCCCAGAGAAGAGATGTCCTAGATGAGAAAGACACACAGACTTTGAAAAAAGAATGGCCCTATCTTTTCAACACAACTGGCTTGAAGGCTCATTTCAATGAACTGACTGGGGTCCAGATAAATTAAGAATTCCAAGAGGCCATGAATGTAAAATACAAAAGAGTCCTGGGATTTTTCAAGTGTCTGCGCCCAGAAAGAGATAGTGTTGCAGGAAAACTCCAACCTCAAATCCAGGCTGCGGGTTGTGATGACTCCGTTGGGACTGTGTTACTGCTTTTAGCTCACTTCAAAGAAGACCAAAACAAGATGCTCATAAATGTTGACGATACCTGTCTTGCAGCAGATGTAAACTCTCAGGATCTTCCCACAACCCCATGCATATTGCTGTGTGGTAAGTTAAGTAAAGGATAATGTATAGCTATACTCTGTCATTGTCGCAAAATAATTGACAGACACTGCGTTCTGGAACACCGAGGCACAGCCGAGGTGTTCTAAACCCAGTGAAGGTCAATTATTTTGCGACATTGACAGAGTATAGCTATACATTATCCCGCTTATTACATGGCTAACTTACTAACAATATACCTAATTCATTTTACACCATCGACAAGATGAGATCAAATGCAGACTCAGTTGTTCTGTGGCTCCTCTGTCATCGCCGGCACCCGGCAGGTGTGTGGACTTGATTGCACTGATGTAGTGCAGTTGTGCATAATGGTAATGCTTAGCTTTCGTGACTGCGATCAAAATGCTTGATTGTGATTGGTCAATAGCGCTCTGTTGCCCCTGACAGCGGTCATTATTGCGCGTTGCCCATGACAGCGGTGAATTATCGAAAAATAAATGTTTTTTTTATCTACTTTTTCTCCCCATTTTTCTATTTTTCTCCCGTCCCCAATTTCGTATTGTCCAATTACCCTACCCTTCCCCCTACCCTCCCCTGTCTCGAACGCTGTTAGGCCATGCCTCCCACAAGCCGGCTGCAATGTGGACGAAGCCTTGCATCACGTGTCCCCTCCGGTACTCAAGGAGGCAGCCGTCGCATCTTTTCACCTGCACAGCGTGATCTCTCAGCGGCGAGGGTCTGCGTGGGAGAGACACGCCGCCCTCGTTGCTTCCTGATTCTACTGCGCAGGCGCACCAACCGACCTGTAGGAGTCGCTGTCCACAACGTCCAATCCCCACCCACCAGCTTCCCACCCCCTAATACTGCCAATTGTATTAGTATGAACAACCAGCCAAGCTGGTAGCAACGCCGAGAGCTGGGCTCGAACCCAGCATCTCCTGCATTGGTGGTGAACGCCTTGCCCACTGCGCCACCTAGCCGCCCGCATTTTGGCTAATGTTAAAACTTGTCAGCTCAGTTTTGTCTATTTTTCTGTGTGTGTGTGTGTGCGCGTGTGTCTGTCATACCTTCACAGGACAAAGCCCACTGACTGCATCTGTCTTCATGGTAGCAGTGGACCAGGTGGTGGTCAATGATGGAGTCTCAACGTTCACTGAAGCAGTCAATGCCATGTTCATGATCTATTATGCCCTCAACATCGACTATCCTGTAGAGCTGGGTGCAACAATGGAGTTTCTTCAAAGGTAATTGTATATTTTTTTCATCTTTTTATTCATTTACCAGCATAATGAACTTTTAATCATAAAGTCCTTGTAGCAGTTTGAGAGTGAATCAATGCAGTGCAGAAGGCAGGGCATGAGTGACAGAGCCCATTCTTTCAAACATTCATTGAGAGCAGCACACACATAGGCTATAGCAGTATCACGGTATGCAGCCAAGGCCCACCAATGTGAGAATGAACGGAATTGTGTAAATGTACACCATTTGATAACGATGTCAATCCTTTTATGTACCACTCCTCTACAGATGCATGTTCAAGATAAATCCGGACAAGGGCTCAAAAGTCCACAAACAAGGCAATAAGAAGAGTCTCGCAGTCAATCCCAAGGTCCTGTCACTCATATCGAAGATATCAGAGCATGACTGGCTGTAATGACTGGTGAGTTTGCTGTTAATTCATTTGATTACTTGTGATTTATTTCATGTCCCTTTTTTCAAAACTATTTGGCAGGTGATCGGATCAACCTCTATTCAGGTAAATCTAATTCTTTCCACCACAAGGTCGGGAGTAAAGCGAATACAGTTTCCACAGGAAAAAACCCCTTCAGTGCTGTTCTTTGCTCTTCCAATTAAGAAACTCATTTCATTTCAGATATAACTAATGTTAATAGCAGCATCTACGCTAACCTCCGCCATTGGTGTTTTGAAATGAACAGTTGCTTCTCACTGTTGTCACACCTAAACCACCTCTTCTCGTAGATTACAAACTTCTCTCTATGGAGATTTGCCAGAATGATGTGGGCAGTGAAACGTGAGCTCACAAGATCAGAATGGTCTCATGTCCAAATTCTGAAGATTTGGACATCAATCTGATGCAATTTCTTCTTTATTTCTCCATGAGGTTGATTGAAATAGTATTTCTGTTTGTGTGTATTACAGAGAATCCAGAGCCATCAGGACTAAAATGAAGCGAAACAAGATACAGCAGCACTGGAAGAAAGAGGATGAATAACATTCTTGTTTTCAGTTCAGTTAATTTTTATATTGGACACATGACAATGGTCATAAATCGCAAGTTTTACCAGCTTCTGTTGCAGCATTGTCCGAAAAGGGCTAGGGAGAAGCACTATATAGCTTGCCGGGCCTACGCCTGAAGACTCCCTTTTTTTATACACATATATACCTGCACATATTCATACATGATACATATTCATACATGATGTTTATAGCATTGTTCTGTATATACTGTATACATACACATATACACACACGCATATATATATTTATCCCATAAATACTGTATCATATTATAAATAATAAGCTGTACACCAACTGGGGTGCTCTTTGCCATGGATATGTATGTGTGTGTATGTATATATATATATATATCCATACACACATGGCAAAGAGCACCCCATAGTTGGTATACACAGCTTATTTACAATATGATTAATAAATTAGTGTTGGCATGTATATAAAGTGATATACAGTACATATACACATTATAGTATATTATGGTTGAGCACTTTGGTTCCGCACGGACGTTTACACTGTTATAGAATACAGCAATGACCATCACCAACCGTAACTTAGGGGTTAGAGTTAGAGGTGGTCTAGGTCTGGTTAGGGGTTAGAGTCAGAGGTGGTCTAGGTCTGGTTAATAGAGGCCATACCCAGACCTAGACCACCTCTAACTCTAACCCCTAACCAGACCTAGACCACCTCTAACTCTAACCACTAACCAGACCTCTTCCATGTGGCACTTTAACAGTACACTGACCTCAGAATGTATATTTTTATGCAAGCAGATTGCAATCAGTGTGTACTACTAGTACTACTGTATTTAGTTTACAGTATCATGTTGTTATAGAATAAACCGCTGCCAGCAGCAGCCCAGCACTGACCAATGACCATCACCAAACTTAACTTAGGTGTTAGAGTCAGAGCCTAGGTGGTCTAGGTCTGGTTAGGGGTTCGAGTCAGAGGTGGTCTAGGTCTGGTTAATAGAGGCCATAACCAGACCTAGACCACCTCTAACTCTAACCCCTAACCAGACCTAGACCACCTCTAACTCTAACCACTAACCAGACCTCTTCCATGTGGCACTTTAACAGTACACTGACCTCAGAATGTATGTTTTTATGCAAGCAGATTGCAATCAGTGTGTACTACTAGTACTACTGTATTTAGTTTACAGTATCATGTTGTTATAGAATAAACCGCTGCCAGCAGCAGCCCAGCACTGACCAATGACCATCACCAAACTTAACTTAGGTGTTAGAGTCAGAGCCTAGGTGGTCTAGGTCTGGTTAGGGGTTAGAGTCAGAGGTGGTCTAGGTCTGGTTAATAGAGGCCATAACCAGACCTAGACCACCTCTAACTCTAACCCCTAACCAGACCTAGACCACCTCTAACTCTAACCACTAACCAGACCTCTTCCATGTGGCACTTTAACAGTACACTGACCTCAGAATGTATGTTTTTATGCAAGCAGATTACAATCAGTGTGTACTACTGTGTTTAGTTTACAGTATCATGTTGTTATAGAATAAACCGCTGCCAGCAGCAGCCCAGCACTGACCAATGACCATCACCAAACTTAACTTAGGGGTTAGAGTAAGAGCCTAGGTGGTCTAGGTCTGGTTAGGGGTTAGAGTCAGAGAGGTGGTCTTGGTCTCGTTAGGGGTTAGAGTCAGAGGTGGTCTAGGTCTGGTTAATAGAGGCCATAACCAGACCTCTAGACCATCTCTAACTCTAACCCCTAACCAAACCTAGACCACCTCTAAATCTAACCCCTAACCAGACCTTCCATCACCATGTGGCACTTTACACAACAACCTCAAAATGTGATTTATCATTTTATGTTTATGCAAGCAGATTGCAATCAGATTGCTACTGTGTGTACTATACACTATTGTACTGTACTATTATCTACTCAAGTTCAACTACTACTGTGTTTGTTTGTTTGTTTACAAAACACAGTATCCTGTTAGTGTTGTTGACACTGTTACACTGGCTGCTGTTACTGTTATTTAATATTTTCAAATAAATCGCTGCCAGGTGAGCAAGGCCAGACATAATGTGACTGTCTTATTAAGTTATTTCTCCATTCACAGATCGACAGAATTCCTGTTTATTACTTGTGCCGCCTACTCAGATTCCCCTAGGTTAAAAAATAAATACGCAATTTAAATCAGAATATGTTCCATGTTGACTATTTCTGACTTCTGCCAAGTTTTTTTCCATTGACTAAAAATAGACAAAAATGTCATCCGTTTACTAAAATGCTCAGACATTTTAGTTGACTAAAACTGACTAAACGAAAAAAATAAATGAAAATGACTAAATATGATAAACGAAAAAGGAGCACTTGACACATTACTGAGACTAAAACTAAAATGAAAATAACTGCCAAAATGAACACTGGTTTACAGTGACATTCCATATAAATGTTGTGATTTCCATATAAAATGTTGTGCTAATAAATACCGCTCTCCTTCGAGACACCACCGCCGACTCATCTCTCAGCACTATACAATATTATGCTAGATATAGTCGTTTCCTTTTCACCATTGGCAGATTATCATCCACATTGGAGAATAGAGCTTTTAAATGCTTATTTCTACTTTTGACACATTAACTGTACTGACTTTTACAAGGTATATCAACTGTATATATCAACTGTATGTACTCCAAATATACTGAGAAGAGTGCTTGCTTGTGGGTTGTTGAACTGGAGTGCAGCTGAGACCATGCAAAATGAATACTTAACCCATTTAGACATAAAACGCCTGCTAAAAACTCCTATTAAAACCTATGCAATTAGGGTTTTTTGGAAAGATTTTCAGAATTGTCAGTTAATAAAACCTTTTATATCAGCCTCTGGAGCAGATTGAAACATGAAATGAAAACCGATAGATTAGAACTTGGGCTTTTATTTGAACATCATTCATTTTCCCTAATGTGCATTGACATTTAAAAAAGAAAAATGTCTTGTCCAGATACTTTTAAAGGGATTTCATAGGTAATTTGAATGTAATTTTGAATTTGTATACAGCAGTTGGGCTGTAAAAATACAGAGAATATATAGCAAATATCTGTAAAAAAAAATTCACTGCTGAACTTTGTGTTCTGTCACTTAATTGAAGGAGTTTGATTGTAATCATTTTGGAAAAACCTGTAGAATAACAGTGTTTCACTGCTGAACTTAAGTTATGTCACTTAATTGAAGGTGTTTCATCGTAAATGTAGGAAAAACCTGTGAAATAACAGTGTTTCACTGCTGAACTTTAAGTTATGTCACTTAATTGAAGGTGTTTCATCATAAATGTAGGAAAAACCTGCCAAATAACAGCGTTTCACTGCTGAACGAAGTTCTGTCACTTAATTGAAGGAGTTTGATTGTAATAATTATGGGGAAACCTGTAAAATAACAGTGTTTCACTGCTGAACTTAAGTTATGTCACTTAATTGAAGGTGTTTCATCGTAAATGTAGGAAAAACCTGTGAAATAACAGTGTTTCACTGCTGAACTTTAAGTTCTGTCACTTAATTGAAGGAGTTTGATCGTAATAATTTAGGAAAATACTGTCAAATGACAGTATTTCACTGCTGAACTTTAAGTTCTGTCACTTAATTGAAGGTGTTTCATCATAAATGTAGGAAAAACCTGCCAAATAATAGCGTTTCACTGCTGAACGAAGTTCTGTCACTTAATTGAATGAGTTTGATTGTAATAATTATGGGGAAACCTGTAAAATAACAGTGTTTCACTGCTGAACTTAAGTTATGTCACTTAATTGAAGGTGTTTCATCGTAAATGTAGGAAAAACCTGTGAAATAACAGTGTTTCACTGCTGAACTTTAAGTTCTGTCACATAATTGAAGGAGTTTGATTGTAATAATTTAGGAAAATACTGTCAAATGACAGTATTTCACTGCTGAACTTTAAGTTCTGTCACTTAATTGAAGGTGTTTCATCATAAATGTAGGAAAAACCTGCCAAATAACAGCGTTTCACTGCTGAACGAAGTTCTGTCACTTAATTGAAGGAGTTTGATTGTAATAATTATGGGGAAACCTGTAAAATAACAGTGTTTCACTGCTGAACTTAAGTTATGTCACTTAATTGAAGGTGTTTCAACTCAAATGTAGGAAAAACCTGTGAAATAACAGTGTTTCACTGCTGAACTTTAAGTTCTGTCACTTAATTGAAGGAGTTTGATCGTAATAATTTAGGAAAATACTGTCAAATGACAGTATTTCACTGCTGAACTTTTAGTTATGTCACTTAATTGAAGGTGTTTCAGCATAAATGTAGGAAAAACCTGCCAAATAACAGCGTTTCACTGCTGAACGAAGTTCTGTCACTTAATTGAAGGAGTTTGATTGTAATAATTATGGGGAAACCTGTAAAATAACAGTGTTTCACTGCTGAACTTTAAGTTCTGTCACTTAATTGAAGGAGTTTGATTGTAATCATTTTGGAAAAACCTGTAGAATAACAGTGTTTCACTGCTGAACTTAAGTTATGTCACTTAATTGAAGGTGTTTCATCGTAAATGTAGGAAAAACCTGTGAAATAACAGTGTTTCACTGCTGAACTTTAAGTTATGTCACTTAATTGAAGGTGTTTCATCATAAATGTAGGAAAAACCTGCCAAATAACAGCGTTTCACTGCTGAACGAAGTTCTGTCACTTAATTGAAGGAGTTTGATTGTAATAATTATGGGGAAACCTGTAAAATAACAGTGTTTCACTGCTGAACTTAAGTTATGTCACTTAATTGAAGGTGTTTCATCGTAAATGTAGGAAAAACCTGTGAAATAACAGTGTTTCACTGCTGAACTTTAAGTTCTGTCACTTAATTGAAGGAGTTTGATCGTAATAATTTAGGAAAATACTGTCAAATGACAGTATTTCACTGCTGAACTTTAAGTTCTGTCACTTAATTGAAGGTGTTTCATCATAAATGTAGGAAAAACCTGCCAAATAATAGCGTTTCACTGCTGAACGAAGTTCTGTCACTTAATTGAATGAGTTTGATTGTAATAATTATGGGGAAACCTGTAAAATAACAGTGTTTCACTGCTGAACTTAAGTTATGTCACTTAATTGAAGGTGTTTCATCGTAAATGTAGGAAAAACCTGTGAAATAACAGTGTTTCACTGCTGAACTTTAAGTTCTGTCACATAATTGAAGGAGTTTGATTGTAATAATTTAGGAAAATACTGTCAAATGACAGTATTTCACTGCTGAATTTTAAGTTCTGTCACTTAATTGAAGGTGTTTCATCATAAATGTAGGAAAAACCTGCCAAATAACAGCGTTTCACTGCTGAACGAAGTTCTGTCACTTAATTGAAGGAGTTTGATTGTAATAATTATGGGGAAACCTGTAAAATAACAGTGTTTCACTGCTGAACTTAAGTTATGTCACTTAATTGAAGGTGTTTCAATGTAAATGTAGGAAAAACCTGTGAAATAACAGTGTTTCACTGCTGAACTTTAAGTTCTGTCACTTAATTAAAGGAGTTTGATCGTAATAATTTAGGAAAATACTGTCAAATGACAGTATTTCACTGCTGAACTTTTAGTTATGTCACTTAATTGAAGGTGTTTCATCATAAATGTAGGAAAAACCTGCCAAATAACAGCGTTTCACTGCTGAACGAAGTTCTGTCACTTAATTGAAGGAGTTTGATTGTAATAATTATGGGGAAACCTGTAAAATAACAGTGTTTCACTGCTGAACTTAAGTTATGTCACTTAATTGAAGGTGTTTTATCGTAAATGTAGGAAAAACCTGTGAAATAACAGTGTTTCACTGCTGAACTTTAAGTTCTGTCACTTAATTGAAGGAGTTTGATCGTAATAATTTTGGAAAATACTGTCAAATGACAGTATTTCACTGCTGAACTTTAAGTTCTGTCACTTAATTGAAGGTGTTTCATCATAAATGTAGGAAAAACCTGCCAAATAACAGCGTTTCACTGCTGAACAAAGTTCTGTCACTTAATTGAAGGAGTTTGATTGTAATAATTATGGGGAAACCTGTAAAATAACAGTGTTTCACTGCTGAACTTAAGTTATGTCACTTAATTGAAGGTGTTTAATCGTAAATGTATGAAAAACCTGTGAAATAACAGTGTTTCACTGCTGAACTTTAAGTTCTGTCACTTAATTGAAGGAGTTTGATCGTAATAATTTAGGAAAATACTGTCAAATGACAGTATTTCACTGCTGAACTTTTAGTTATGTCACTTAATTGAAGGTGTTTCATCATAAATGTAGGAAAAACCTGCCAAATAACAGCATTTCACTGCTGAACGAAGTTCTGTCACTTAATTGAAGGAGTTTGATTGTAATAATTATGGGGAAACCTGTAAAATAACAGTGTTTCACTGCTGAACTTAAGTTATGTCACTTAATTGAAGGTGTTTCATCGTAAATGTAGGAAAAACCTGTGAAATAACAGTGTTTCACTGCTGAACTTTAAGTTCTGTCACTTAATTGAAGGAGTTTGATCGTAATAATTTAGGAAAATACTGTCAAATGACAGTATTTCACTGCTGAACTTTTAGTTATGTCACTTAATTGAAGGTGTTTCATCATAAATGTAGGAAAAACCTGCCAAATAACAGCGTTTCACTGCTGAACAAAGTTCTGTCACTTAATTGAAGGAGTTTGATTGTAATAATTATGGGGAAACCTGTAAAATAACAGTGTTTCACTGCTGAACTTAAGTTATGTCACTTAATTGAAGGTGTTTAATCGTAAATGTAGGAAAAACCTGTGAAATAACAGTGTTTCACTGCTGAACTTTAAGTTCTGTCACTTAATTGAAGGAGTTTGATCGTAATAATTTAGGAAAATACTGTCAAATGACAGTATTTCACTGCTGAACTTTTAGTTATGTCACTTAATTGAAGGTGTTTCATCATAAATGTAGGAAAAACCTGCCAAATAACAGCGTTTCACTGCTGAACGAAGTTCTGTCACTTAATTGAAGGAGTTTGATTGTAATAATTATGGGGAAACCTGTAAAATAACAGTGTTTCACTGCTGAACTTAAGTTCTGTCACTTAATTGAAGTTTCAAGTTTCAAGTTTCTTTAATAGTTGTCATACAGAAGTACAGAATACTTTTGTACAAAATGCTTCTTACTGTTGCGCTCCAGAGACTGTGCATGACAAGACAAGTATGAAATAAAAACATAGTAAAAATTAGAAGTAAAAAAAAGAGGTCACAGTGTTCAGTTTAGACATATGTACAATGTTCGTAGACGTAGTTACCATACAATATACAATACTGTGCAGTGTACTAATATACAATACTATATAGTGCAAGGCATAAATGGACGAGGTGCAGTTTAGGTACAATTCACAGTAGGTGTACGAGTTGTAGTGCAAATCCTTTATCAATAAATATAAAGTGTAAGTGTGTTTGTGTGATCTAAAGTGTGGAGAGTGGGTGCTGCAGTGTGTTGTTTGTTTGAGTGAGTGTGTGCGTGTGGGTGTGTGTGCTGTGTGCATTTGATGGTTGTTGCATAGTGATTATTGTTCGTTTAGCGATTATTGTTCGTTTAGCAGCCTGATGGCCTGGGGATAGAAGCTCCTTCTGAGTCTTTCTGTGCTCGCCATAAGACTCCGGTATCGCTTGCCTGACGGCAGCAGTTCAAAGAGGCAGTTGTTCGGGTGGCTCGAGTCCTTAATAATTCTCTTAGCCTTCCCCTTGCACCGCTTGTTGTAAATGTTCTGGAGGGTGGGAAGCCCCCCTCTAATTGTGCGTTCGGCTGAACGTGTCACTCTTTGTAGTCTGCTACGGTCTTGTGCAGTGCTATTCCCAAACCAGGAGGTGATGTTGCCGGTCAGGATGCTCTCTATTGTACATGAGTAGAAGTTCCTAAGGATCTTCTGACTGACTTGGAACTTCCTTAGGCGCCTGAGGAAGTAGAGGCGTTGTCGTGCCTTCTTCACAACACTGTCAATGTGTGTGGTCCATGTCAAGTCCTCGGATATGTGGGCTCCGAGGTACTTGAAACTTGAAACAAAAGGAGTTTGATCGTAATAATTTAGGAAAATACTGTCAAATGACAGTATTTCACTGCTGAACTTTTAGTTATTTCACTTAATTGAAGGTGTTTCATCATAAATGTAGGAAAAACCTGTGAAATAACAGTGTTTCACTGCTGAACTTTAAGTTCTGTCACTTTATTGAAGGAGTTTGATCGTATTTTTTTTAAATACTGAAAGTTGCCTTATTTTCACATTCAGTAAAATGATGAGTATCTTATGTGTTTTTACATACAATTCAATGTAATTTAACATTCAACACAATTAAGCAAATACATGTATTTAAAAAGAATTACCTGTAGAATAACTGAAGGTTTTTACTGTTTTTTAATTATATTATTCTCTTTTTTAACATTATTTAACATTACATTTAAAGTTTAACAGCAAAAAAAACAGAAAGTTGCCTTATTTTCACATACAGTAAAATGATGTATATTCTAGGTGTTTTACATGTAATTTAACATTCAAGACAATTAAGCAATGGAATAATCCTGTAAAAAAAAAGATAATTTCTTATTAAATCAATCTACAGATTACAACCTTTATTTAATGGTTAATATTTGTATTAAAGGTTATTTACTGTATTTTTATGGAATTTCCTGTATTTTTATGGCATTTACACTTAAAGTAGAAAAACAAAAGTAATCTGTAAAATAATACATTGAAAGTCCCGTAAAAAAAAATTTTTTTTTAAGAGTGCAGGCACACCTCTGTGGAATAATAATAATACTAATAATAATAATAATTACCCTCCCCTATCCATTCACCTTTCAACTTTCACCTTCAACCCACCCTCCCACGTGTGATCCCCCCAGGGGTGCGTTGCTCATGGGACGGGGTTGCACGCTGTGCAACCGGCTCTGTGAGCAGAAGCATGCACATGCACATGTGGTAGTCTACACCCTCCCCAGACCAACAGTAGGGCAGCATGTGGTAGTCTACACCCTCCCCAGACCGACAGTGGGGCAGCATGTGGTACAGTAGTCTACACCCTCCCCAGAGCGCAACGACCAGGAAGGGAATCAACATGGCGACTAAATTGGGGGGGGGGGGGGTTATGATGAAAAGAAAGCTTATGTTCAGAAGAAAATCTCTGCAAATATAGATTCACAGAGAGAATTGTAGAGATGAATCAGAACAAAATACTCCAGCAAAAAAAAAGATGAAGATATCCCCTTAACATAACTTGCCGTCTGTGAATTTTACATGAGCACATTATTAGGAGTCCATTAATAAAGCATTAGGAGAGCAGTGGTACAAAGCCCCCCTGTGTGCTCTCATCTGGAAGTCTTTGTTCAATGCTCCTGGTAGCTACAGGTGTGTATGTGTGTGTGTGTGTGTGTGTTTGTGTGTGTGTGTGTGTGTGTGTGTGTGTGTGTGTGTGTGTGTGTGTGTGTGTGTGTGTGTGTGTGTGTGTGTGTGTGTGTGTGTGTGTGTGTGTGTGTGTGTGTTTGTGTGTGTGTGAGTATGTGTGTGCGTGCGTGCGTGCGGGCGTGCATGTGTGCGTGCATGCGTGCGTGCATGCGTGCGAGCGGGGTCCTACTAATCACCCCAAAGTACCAGAAAATACCAGAAAATACCAGAAACTACCCCAAAATACCCCAAAGTATACCCCAAAATACCAGAAACTACCCCAAAATACCCCAAAATACCAGAAAATACCAGAAAATACCAGAAACTACCCCAAAATACCCCAAAGTATACCCCAAAATACCAGAAACTACCCCAAAATACCCCAAAATACCAGAAAATACCAGAAAATACCAGAAACTACCTCAAAATACCCCAAAGTATACCCCAAAATACCAGAAACTACCCCAAAATACCAGAAAATACCAGAAACTACCCCAAAATACCCCAAAGTATACCCCAAAATACCAGAAACTACCCCAAAATACCCCAAAATACCAGAAAATACCAGAAAATACCAGAAACTACCCCAAAATACCCCAAAGTATACCCCAAAATACCAGAAACTACCCCAAAATACCCCAAAATACCAGAAAATACCAGAAAATACCAGAAACTACCTCAAAATACCCCAAAGTATACCCCAAAATACCAGAAAATACCAGAAACTACCCCAAAATACCCCAAAGTATACCCCAAAATACCAGAAACTACCCCAAAATACCCCAAAGTATACCCCAAAATACCAGAAACTACCCCAAAATACCCCAAAATACCAGGAAATACCAGAAACGACCCCAAAATACCCCAAAGTATACCCCAAAATACCAGAAACGACCCCAAAATACCAGAAAATACCAGAAACTAACCCAAACTACCCCAAAGTATACCCCCAAAATACCAGAACC
This sequence comes from Notolepis coatsorum, assembly GCF_963971535.1. Lineage (NCBI taxonomy): Eukaryota > Metazoa > Chordata > Actinopteri > Aulopiformes > Paralepididae > Notolepis > Notolepis coatsorum. The sequence goes on along the minus strand of NC_140168.1, from coordinate 185,426,131 downwards.
TACCCCAAAATACCCCAAAATACCAGAAAATACCAGAAACTACCCCAAAATACCCCAAAGTTAACCCCAAAATACCAGAAAATACCAGAAAATACCCCAAAATACCCCAAAATACCCCAAAATACCAAGACACTGAACCCCAAATGACTCCAATAAACAGGCTAGCACCTTGCATGGCATCTGGCTGCCATTGCTCTGTGAGTGCATGTGTGAATTGGTGAAGGAGAGGCAATTATAAAGCTATTTGTGCAGGTAGGAAAGTGCTATTTATGTGGAGTACATTTCCCATTCCCAAAGTACCACATATTTTCAAAACAAATGTTTATTTTAATATATTATAATCTCCAAATGTAATAACATCTGTATTGAACACTGAACAAACAGTATACACAGACAACATAACAGGACATTCTAACTGTGTCATTACATTACATTCAGGTCCACAAGATGGCTACTTAAAAAACTAGAATACACACTGAACTAGGAAGAACAGCTTTTTCAAGCTTCACACCTTGGTCATGGAATGGGCTACAAGACCATATCCACTTAGATACCCTGGTCTCTCTCAACAAATTTAAATCTGTATTACATAACTTCCTACAAAAAGAATTTAGCTGCTTTCTGTAGTCGGGTCCCAACTGCAAAACTGCTAAATTACTGTATTACCCTGTATTTTACTGTCATACACCTTTACTATTATGTAGACTATTCTGTTTTGTGTTTTTGTGTTTACATGTATTGTATATTGTATACATCACACACGAACATAATAAAAGTGCATAATATATACAATATACAATACATGTAAACACAAAAACATTGCTGTCTGATATATTGCAAATGTTATTGCTGTCATCTTGGCCAGGTCTCCCTTGCAAAAGAGATCTTGTATCTCAATGGGACTTCCTGGTTAAATACAAAATAAATAAAAAATTCTATGTCATCTAAAAAAAACCACATATATAAAAAAATATAAAAAACGAAATCAAATCTCTTATGAGCATGCATGAAGTGAACATACTTATGTCTTTACTTTTCTTCTTTTTGAAGTTGTTCGCTAATTCTTTGCTGTTCTTTTTTGGCCAGGCTTTTTGGCTAGCTGGGGTACCACTGGAATGCTCAACTGACCATCATTTGATTATATTGTTTTAGCCTTAGGTACCATCTTAACTTTCAAGAACTTTAAATATAGCTCATTCTGCTCATCTTTAGTTATAGTGTCCCATATGACATTGGGGACCTCATATCTTTTAAATTCTGGCTTTAAAGTATAATTACCTTGGCCATGAAGGCATCTGTGCACATCTATATTTTGAAGTTGAGAAATTTGTTGGAGTTTTAATATCAGATCTGGTAACTTTTGTGGTTTCCAATTAGTAGCCGGCTTAATTACATGATTCATTGCTTCACAATTATTATTTGTCCAATTATCAGGAATCCATTTCTTTCTGTTCTTTGTCTCCATTATTTTCTTTTTCAATGTAGGTATTAACTTAGAGAAATATGTAGTGAACTCTGGGCAATTTGATTCTATATATGTTTCAAGTTCAAGTACCTTTTCACAAAAGTCATACTCGTTTTTACAGTAGGTAAGAGAATTAGCATTATGGAACAGCTTATTCTCAAGTACTGCTCTCTTTTTTGCGTCCATTCCCACTTTATGTATTAGATAATGTTTCACATTATCCCGAATATGTTTTGAACACAAAATATGACTCGCTTCAGGAAACAAAGACTCTATGGCCTTTAAAATAGCCCGTTCCTGATCGGATCCAATAACTATGTCCTCACTGATATTTATTTCTGTTGCTAAATATGCCACCGACAACTTTGATTTCAAATGGGCAAAGAAATCATGGTAAGTCTCAAAGCTGCCGTCCCAGTGCAAATACAGTGGCCCAATGAATAATGGTGGCTCTCCAGTCTCTTTCTTAAAACGTTTTGGGTTTTTGAACACAGTCACTGTTAAGAAGCAAGCCCCCAAATTAAATGTGCGATCCACTCCTAAAACAGATGTAGCATCCTGCCCACAACAAAATCTTCTAACATCTTCTAATTGTTCATCAAAGTAAAGGATGACACAAGGTGGTTTTCCCTTCCTAGAAATTATTTGCTGAACATAATGATTTTCCTGCAACATATTCAGAACTGTCTGAAGCTCATCAGCAGTATTGGTTCGATTACCAGAAGGCCTCTGGTCTTTTGATACTTGATGTTTTATATTCCTGACTTGTTTTAAATCTCGAGGTGCATTTTCCTCATCTTCCATAACTAACTGTGCGTATACATCACGAGGTGTCTGGGTTTGTACCGCCTGAGCCACTCTTTCAGTCACCTCTGTTTGTGTTCTGATAAACTGAGATGGATTTTTCTTAGCATTTGCATGATAACTGAGTGTTATGGGGAATGTGCCTAGATATTCCCACACTGCAATGTCGGCCCTGTTCACTGGAAAATATCCTGGAGGCCTCTCAATCCATGTTATCCTCCTCATGGAATTAGTATCCCTCTTAAGTTTAGTGTAATAACTTGGGGTAGTTTCTGGTATTTTGGGGTATACTTTGGGGTATTTTGGGGTAGTTTCTGGTATTTTGGGGTATTTTGGGGTAGTTTCTGGTATTTTGGGGTATACTTTGGGGTATTTTGGGGTAGTTTCTGGTATTTTCTGGTATTTTCTGGTATTTTGGGATATTTTGGGGTATTTTGGGGTATTTTTTGGTATTTTCTGGTATTTTGGGGTATTTTGGGGTAGTTCCTGGTATTTTGGGGTATACTTTGGGGTATTTTGGGGTAGTTTCTGGTATTTTGGGGTATTTTATGGTATTTTGGGGTATTTTGGGGTAGTTTCTGGTATTTTGGGGTATACTTTGGGGTATTTTGGGGTCGTTTCTGGTATTTTCTGGTATTTTCTGGTATTTTGGGATATTTTGGGGTATTCTGGGGTATTTTCTGGTATTTTCTGGTATTTTGGGGTAGTTTGGGGTAGTTTCTGGTATTTTGGGGTATACTTTGGGGTATTTTGGGGTAGTTTCTGGTATTTTGGGGTATTTTCTGGTATTTTGGGGTATTTTGGGGTAGTTTCTGGTATTTTGGGGTATTTTGGGGTAGTTTCTGGTATTTTCTGGTATTTTCTGGTATTTTGGGGTCGTTTCTGGTATTTTGGGGTATACTTTGGGGTATTTTGGGGTATTTTCTGGTATTTTGGGGTATTTTGGGGTAGTTTCTGGTATTTTGGGGTATACTTTGGGGTATTTTGGGGTAGTTTCTGGTATTTTCTGGTATTTTCTGGTATTTTGGGATATTTTGGGGTATTTTGGGGTATTTTTTGGTATTTTCTGGTATTTTGGGGTATTTTGGGGTAGTTCCTGGTATTTTGGGGTATACTTTGGGGTATTTTGGGGTAGTTTCTGGTATTTTGGGGTATTTTATGGTATTTTGGGGTATTTTGGGGTAGTTTCTGGTATTTTGGGGTATACTTTGGGGTATTTTGGGGTCGTTTCTGGTATTTTCTGGTATTTTCTGGTATTTTGGGATATTTTGGGGTATTCTGGGGTATTTTCTGGTATTTTCTGGTATTTTGGGGTAGTTTGGGGTAGTTTCTGGTATTTTGGGGTATACTTTGGGGTATTTTGGGGTAGTTTCTGGTATTTTGGGGTATTTTCTGGTATTTTGGGGTATTTTGGGGTAGTTTCTGGTATTTTGGGGTATTTTGGGGTAGTTTCTGGTATTTTCTGGTATTTTCTGGTATTTTGGGGTCGTTTCTGGTATTTTGGGGTATACTTTGGGGTATTTTGGGGTATTTTCTGGTATTTTGGGGTATTTTGGGGTAGTTTCTGGTATTTTGGGGTATACTTTGGGGTATTTTCTGGTATTTTCTGGTATTTTGGGGTATACTTTGGGGTATTTTGGGGTATAAACTGAGATGGATTTTTCTTAGCATTTGCATGATAACTGAGTGTTATGGGGAATGTGCCTAGATATTCCCACACTGCAATGTCGGCCCTGTTCACTGGAAAATATCCTGGAGGCCTCTCAATCCATGTTATCCTCCTCATGGAATTAGTATCCCTCTTAAGTTTAGTGTAATAACTTGGGGTAGTTTCTGGTATTTTGGGGTATACTTTGGGGTATTTTGGGGTAGTTTCTGGTATTTTGGGGTATTTTGGGGTAGTTTCTGGTATTTTGGGGTATACTTTGGGGTATTTTGGGGTATTTTCTGGTATTTTCTGGTATTTTCTGGTATTTTGGGATATTTTGGGGTATTTTGGGGTATTTTCTGGTATTTTCTGGTATTTTGGGGTATTTTGGGGTAGTTCCTGGTATTTTGGGGTATACTTTGGGGTATTTTGGGGTAGTTTCTGGTATTTTGGGGTATTTTCTGGTATTTTGGGGTATTTTGGGGTAGTTTCTGGTATTTTGGGGTATACTTTGGGGTATTTTGGGGTATTTTGGGGTCGTTTCTGGTATTTTCTGGTATTTTGGGATATTTTGGGGTATTCTGGGGTATTTTCTGGTATTTTATGGTATTAGTATCCCTCTTAAGTATTTTGGGGTAGTTTCTGGTATTTTGGGGTATACTTTGGGGTATTTTGGGGTAGTTTCTGGTATTTTCTGGTATTTTCTGGTATTTTGGGATATTTTGGGGTATACTTTGGGGTATTTTGGGGTATTTTCTGGTATTTTGGGGTATTTTGGGGTAGTTTCTGGTATTTTGGGGTATACTTTGGGGTATTTTGGGGTATTTTCTGGTATTTTGGGGTATTTTGGGGTAGTTTCTGGTATTTTGGGGTATACTTTGGGGTATTTTCTGGTATTTTCTGGTATTTTGGGGTATACTTTGGGGTATTTTGGGGTATAAACTGAGATGGATTTTTCTTAGCATTTGCATGATAACTGAGTGTTATGGGGAATGTGCCTAGATATTCCCACACTGCAATGTCGGCCCTGTTCACTGGAAAATATCCTGGAGGCCTCTCAATCCATGTTATCCTCCTCATGGAATTAGTATCCCTCTTAAGTTTAGTGTAATAACTTGGGGTAGTTTCTGGTATTTTGGGGTATACTTTGGGGTATTTTGGGGTAGTTTCTGGTATTTTGGGGTATTTTGGGGTAGTTTCTGGTATTTTGGGGTATACTTTGGGGTATTTTGGGGTATTTTCTGGTATTTTCTGGTATTTTCTGGTATTTTGGGATATTTTGGGGTATTTTGGGGTATTTTCTGGTATTTTCTGGTATTTTGGGGTATTTTGGGGTAGTTCCTGGTATTTTGGGGTATACTTTGGGGTATTTTGGGGTAGTTTCTGGTATTTTGGGGTATTTTCTGGTATTTTGGGGTATTTTGGGGTAGTTTCTGGTATTTTGGGGTATACTTTGGGGTATTTTGGGGTCGTTTCTGGTATTTTCTGGTATTTTGGGATATTTTGGGGTATTCTGGGGTATTTTCTGGTATTTTATGGTATTAGTATCCCTCTTAAGTATTTTGGGGTAGTTTCTGGTATTTTGGGGTATACTTTGGGGTATTTTGGGGTAGTTTCTGGTATTTTCTGGTATTTTCTGGTATTTTGGGATATTTTGGGGTATACTTTGGGGTATTTTGGGGTATTTTCTGGTATTTTGGGGTATTTTGGGGTAGTTTCTGGTATTTTGGGGTATACTTTGGGGTATTTTGGGGTATTTTCTGGTATTTTGGGGTATTTTGGGGTAGTTTCTGGTATTTTGGGGTATACTTTGGGGTATTTTCTGGTATTTTCTGGTATTTTGGGGTATTTTGGGGTAGTTTCTGGTATTTTGGGGTATACTTTGGGGTATTTTGGTGTAGTTTCGGGTATTGTCTGGTATTTTCTGGTATTTTGGGGTATTTTGGGGTCGTTTCTGGTATTTTGGGGTATACTTTGGGGTATTTTGGGGTAGTTTCTGGTATTTTCTGGTATTTTCTGGTACTTTGGGGGGTAGTTTCTGGTATTTTCTGGTATTTTCTGGTATTTTCTGGTACTTTGGGGTGATTAGTAGGACCCTGCGAGCGTGCGTGCGTGCGCGCGCGTGTGTGAGCTGTGTGTTGATTGTCAGGTTCATCATCCATGTGTGTGTGTGTAACTTTGGTTGCCATTGCCAATTTGGGCACAAATGTATCAGAATAACCCACAATGTACAAGTGCACTGATAATATTTGTGTCCTTTAAACATTGTCTTTATGTGGACATAAATAAAGATTCTAAACGTGTGTAGGTGTGTGTGTGTAGTTGGGGTAGCTCGTCAGGCGGTAAAAGGCGGATGTAATGTTATCATATCAAGAAGATAAAAAGAAATGTACTACCAGATTCGCGCGAAGCCCCTCTCTGATTGGTTGAGCGAAGCCCCTCTCTCAAGTTCAAGTTCAAGTTCTTTAATAGTTGTCATACAGAAGTACAGAATACTTTCATACAAAATGCTTCTTACTGTTACGCTCCAGAGACTGTGCTAGACAAGATAGTATCAAATAACATAATAACATAATATAGCATGAATTTAGAAGAAGAAAATGAGGTCACAGTTGTTCGGTATAGACATATGTACAATGTTCTGAGTTACCATATAATATACAATACACAATACTATGCAGTGTACTAATGTACAGTACTATCTAGTGCAAAGCAGAAATGGGATGAGGTACAATTTTAGGTACAATTTACAGTAAGGTGTACGAGTTGTAGTGCAATCCTTCATCCATAAATATAAAGTGTGGGGAGTGGGTGCTACAGTGTGTTTGTTTAAAGTGGGTGTGTGCTATAAAGTGTGTGTAGTGGGTGCTACAGTGTGTTTGTTTAAAGTGAGTGTGTGCGTGTGGATGTGTGTGCTATGTGTGTTTGGTGGTTGTTGTTGTGTAGTGTACATTCATTGTTCGTTTAGCAGCCTGATGGCCTGGGGATAGAAGCTACTTCTGAGTCTTTCTGTGCTCGCCTTGAGACTCCTGTATCGCTTGCCTGACGGCAGCAGTTCAAAGAGGCAGTTGTTCGGGTGGCTCGAGTCCTTAATAATTCTCTTAGCCTTCCCCTTGCAACGCTTGTAGTAAATGTTCTGGAGGGTGGGGAGCCCCCCTCCAATTGTGCGTTCGGCTGAACGTGTCACTCTTTGTAGTCTGCTTTGGTCTTTTGCAGTGCTATTCCCAAACCAGGAGGTGATGTTGCCGGTCAAGATGCTCTCTATTGTACATGAGTAGAAGTTCTTAAGGATCTTCTGGCTGACTTGGAACTTCCTTAGGCGCCTGAGGAAGTAGAGGCGTTGTCGTGCCTTCTTCACCACACTGTTAATGTGTATGGTCCATGTCAAGTCCTCGGATATGTGGGCTCCGAGGTACTTGAAGCTGTTGACTCTCTCAACCGGTGCCCCGTCGATGCTGAGGGGGCTGTAGTCCTTGACCCCCGACCTCCTGAAGTCCACAATCATCTCCTTTGTTTTGCTGACGTTCAGGGAGAGGCTGTTTTCCTGGCACCATCCCGCCAGGACCTTGACCTCTTCCAGGTAGGCCCTCTCGTCGTTGGCAGAGATCAGGCCCACCACCACTGTGTCGTCAGCAAATTTGACGATTGTATTGCTACTCCGCTGAGCCACACAGTCGTGTGTGTACAGGGAGTAGAGGAGGGGACTCAGAACACAGCCCTGGGGGGCCCCTATGTTGAGGGTGATGGATGAGGAGGTGCAGTTGCCTGCTCTCACCACCTGGGGTCTGCCAGTCAGGAAGTCCAAGACCCACTGGCAGAGGTCATAGCCCAAGCCCAGGTCCCTGAGCTTGGCTATGAGTATGGAGGGGACTATGGTATGTCATAAACATAACATTATATTTGCGGCATTACATTTGCGGCATCTTTTTCTTTTATCTTGGCGTGGCACGATAACCTCGACGCGAGGTGAGCGTAAGGTTATCGAGGTTATCGTGCCACGCCAAGATAAAAGAAAAAGATGCCGCAAATGTAATGCCGCAAATATAATGTTATGTTATGTTCGATATATTGAAGTATATATTGAATGTATAATACATTAATATGGCAGCAAATCTTACAAGACGCGTCAGCAATGATGAGCGTTTTCCCTGTACTCCGCCATGTGAATCAGATCTGGATGCGTACCCTGAACTTGTGGTAGGCCTAGACTTTCGTTTTGTTTACATCAGGGTCCCCCATTTTCACTTCATCGTCTTGTTTACATCAGGGTCCCCCATTTTCAATTCATGATAACATATATGACATACAGGTAGACAGATAGACAGTACTGCTACATCTAGACATTTATGACATACCAGATTTACAAATACAGTACTGTTTGTGATACAAAAAGAGTCCAAGACCACCCGCATTTCATTGTAAACTTGTATGCCGTGACAAATAAAACTCTTGACTTGACTTGACCACCAGCCTCTCTCTCTTAAGGCATTAACTGGGTTAATTAATATAAATGTTATATTGTAACTGTCTAGTTAGGCATTAACTGTTAATCTAAATGTTATATTGTAACTGTCTAGTTAGGCATTAACTGTGTTAATCTAAATGTTACATTGTAACTGTCTAAAGCATTAACTGGGTTAATCAAAATGTTACATTGTAACTGTCTAGTTAAGGCATTAACTGGGTTAATCTAAATGTTAGGTATTGTCACACCAGGATCAGTTGGTATGATGAAACACATGTTATTATATGTTTGATTGAAATGTTGTGTCTTACTAATAATAACTAATTCCTTGGTCAATAGAAGTCTCTGTGATACTTTCTGAATATGATTTGGGAACATCAAATGGGCAGGGTTATAATAGAAGAAAGACAGTGTAAACAATATAATTAACTCTGAATATAATAATGAGGAAAAAGAAACAGGATACACAACAAGGTCCTGGAGTGTTGACCGGAGTGTTGGACGTCCCGTGACGAAGGCCGGGAGATTGCGACCCCCTCTGCGTGCCCCCCTGTCTCCGGAGGTCTCGTAGTGGTGACCAGAGTGCCGGATGTCCCGCGATGATGTCGGGGAGTTCGCGACCCTCTCTGCGCCACCCCCTATCTCCCTGTCTCTGGCTGTCCCTGAGCAACGACCGGAGTGTTGAATGTCCCGTGACTAAGACGGGGAGGATGTGACCCTCTTTGCGCTGCCCCTGTGCCTCAAATAGATCCGCTATCAACTCTATCTTTAATCTTTCAAAATGTTCAGTTGCTATTGCTATTAGCTCTATCTTTAATCTTTCAAAATGTACAGTTGCTATTGCATGCACTCATCTGTGTTTCACCACACACATGAGTGCATGCTTACCAACTGTCCGTCTGCAACACTACTATCACCAACATCTAAGAAGGGAGATCCCCCCTTGAATGGCCCTTCTAAGGTTTCTCTCCTCCACACTGCCTGTGGAGCTTTTTTCCCTATTGTTAGGTTTTAGTGAGTTTTTCCTTACCTTTGCGTGGGGTATGTCTGGGAGTGCTTGCATTCTTTCATTTATTTGCATTCATCTAAAAATGTTTGGACCTTATGGTGTTCTTGTTCTGTTCTTCACTTATTGTTATGTTTTCTTCTTGACTTGTTTAAAGAAGACCTGTACGGCCCATGGGGACATTAACGTGTGTTGTCGGGCCCTATAAATAAATTTGATTTGATTTGTGCATGAGATGAGTTATATGTAGAACATGGTACAGTTACAGTGGGGAGTGTAAACACTAAACAGTGATTCAACCCCCCTCAATGTACAGTTTCTGACAGCTGGGCTGTGTTGAACTTGTCACGTGAAATAACGTTATGTGAATAAACCGCGAAATAACATAACGTTATTATATAACGTTACAATGTACAGTTTCTGACAGCTGGCTGTGTTGTGAAATGTGCATAACGTTATGAATAAACCGTGAAGTCACGAGAAATAACGTTATACGCGAATCTGGTAGTAAATTTCTTTTTATCTTCTTGATATGATAACATTACATCCGCCTTTTACTGCGTGACGAGCTAAACCAATCGCTCAACCAATCAGAGAGGGGCTTCGCTCAACCAATCAGAGAGGGGTGTTCAGAAATGGGCTCAACCAATCAGAGAGGTGTCTGCAGAAATGGAGCTACGGAAAGTAGACACGCCACCTAGATGTAGGCTAGAATACAGTTTAGGCTACAAACATGCCATTTCCTCTACTACAACAAGACAAGATTAACATAACAAGAATTAATTAGGCGTAATAAAAAATATTGTTGTAGGCCTACAGTAGGATACTAAATGTATTTTCATTCAAATAATAATAATTAGCCTAATCCTTTGCCATCTTTTATGGCAAAACGTATTAGGCTTCTGAATGTGCTTTGTGAGTCATTCCACCAATCCAGTCCGATTTTTTTTACCAAGAGGTATTACTTTTCTGAACACCCCACAAGATGAATGACATATTTAACTTCCAGAAAAATATATTTTCCCATCTCAGGCATGAAATCTCTATTCTTTTTGGTCATTATTGTATGATATGGACACCATTATTATTCAACCCCGTTATGGACACTCTGGAAGCTCTCTGAATAAGATTAAAACATGTATTTGTGCTAAAGTCAACATTTCTATAATAATTAGATGTCCTTCACACCATTTCTATAATTGCTCGTCTAAAAATTACGTAAAATCCTACACTTTTGCTATTCTGAACCCTGAAATTTGCCTTTTTTTTACAGCGGCTGCAAGCTTTTTCATCAGAAATGTGATTTGACCTCAGATTTTGAACAAAAATCGATATTCTTATGTTTGCTCTAAACATTTCATACAAGATTTTTCAAAAGTTGAATTTGTTTTTCATAAACTTAAAGAAATAATTAATAAACATGTAGCTGTAACAGGGTTGAGTCTAGGGTAATGTGTGGGCACACACACACAGAAACATGCACATTACAATTAATATGTATGTGGCATAAGCATGTTGAAAAAGCTCAATAATTAATTTAACTATTATTGTATAACTTCAAAGTCAGTGTTAAAATCACAACCCCGTTACAATCTCACAACCCCGTTACATTCAAACATTACATTCAAACGTAACGGGGTTGAGTGTAACGGGGTTGTGATTTTTTGCACAAAATGGTTGCTACTCCACATGTGGTGATTACCAGGAGAGCACATGGCATGCATGATATTAACACTTTAATCGCCGTTGACGCTGAAACACGTCTTTCCCCGCCATGCTCATTCTGCCGAAGACGCTGGACAGCGTCTTTGATATCAATATTTCAAAAATCTGTGATCGAAATCATATTTCTCCCCCGGAGACATGAGATGTACTGTTGAGTCCCTCTCAACTCTACAACGGTTCAAGAGCGCCATCTGGTGGCCAATCGGCGGATTGCCCAGGGGAGAAACAGGAAGTGGAAGCTGGTGCTCATTTCAATTCGGTCCGATCACTCGCCAATAGTCCCAGGACTCGAACTGATCACAACGGATAGTGATCCGTTACCAATAACTCGATAAACAACATGATTTGGACGTATATACTATTATACAACCTGGAAATGGATTGGATATTTCGACATCCCATAATAGAAATAATTCTGTTCCACGCTCATATCCCAACAGCGAGAGGAAGCTACGGTGAGTTTCAGCTTTATTTGTTAATGTCTTCGATACTAACTGCTCTGATGATCATATCACCCACACTAGATGAATGATATAACGTTGCCCACGGAATTATAAACGACCCCCCGCCCATCCGGTCAACATCAGATCATACTTAGTAACTCCTAGAACCACGTCCAGTTGACATTTTTTATCTCGCACAGATTCCTACCAAACTTTATTTGATCATCAATATAATGCATTTAGGGCTATAACTCAAGTTCTGGAGAAAGCTGCAGAAAACGATAAAAACATACTTATACTTTAGACCGTATTTTAGTATGAATATGTGAATGAAAAAGTATAACGTTGCTACACCCTGAACAATAGATATAGGACATTGAATGGGCCATAGTAATGTCAATTGAGCAATACAATTTAAAAAGTTATAGCCCTGCAAAGAAGGGGAACTTGTCCATGTTAAATAGGGCTGGCGAGGGATGGTAAATTATGAATTTAACCCCGGCGATCAAAGTGTTAAGAAAGCATCTAAATTTTTTTAATAACAAAGATCATATTCACAAGTAATAGTTTGCTATATTTTTTTCAAGTAACAGTGTTGAGTAATTATGCTTGACTACCATAATATTACATGATAAATGACTGAAAACATAGTACAATGAGGTAGCTACTTGCCTGTTCCTGGTGTTGTGTTTTCCAAAAGACTTCAAAGTTGTCACTTCCTGTTTCACATGCTTCTATGGATTGAACCATTATTTTTGTGGGGGGGAGAATGCTCAGTGTAACGGGGTTGAGGGTTACTGAGGGACAGACTGAATAATGTTATTTTAATGAATAATTATTCATTTATTTTGAAATAAATCATTACCAGTATTAACAGCACAGATGGATGTGTATGTTCATGGAAAAAAGTATGGACTTTTTACAAATGTTCTTGGTCATATCCCAAATACATTTTCATGAAATGCGACGAGGGACATGTCAAAATACATGGTGTCAACTGAAATAACAACATAATGCATAATAAAAAAAATTACATTCATGCAATGTTTTTACACTTTATTAAAGAGGATATTGCAATTGAAATAAATAGCATTTAAAAGCACATTTTGGTAACTGATTAGATAAAAGACACTTGAAAACATCAGAGGGACTCAAATCGGACCGGATTGGTGGAATGACTCCTGTATAAAAAATAACACATGACAGTCAGTACATTTTTGTTGACATTGGCGTTTATTAGTTTTGGTAGGCTAAATTAATATTATTCTCTTTTTTTCGCACCCCACCTGCAGTACCTCCACGCCCCACACTTTGGGAACCACTGGTGTAGTGGCAGCTTTGCACGTCAAACTCCGAACTGTCCCAATCGTAGGGTTTGAAACCGACCTCAAACGCACGGCACAGACAGGTAGTTCAGAGTTAGCCAAATACTAGGGCGTATTTATTTTCAGAGTCAAAAAGGAGCAAGTAACAATCTTGAAACAAAGGGAGACTGCCTTCAGCAGAGTTATCTGCGGCTCTGCAGATCCTCTTGGTGTTCGAGGTGGGGAAACGGTATTGACGCTGAAGCGGCTCTGCAGATACTCCCAGCTTCAACTCGAGGTGGAAAAGAGAGAGAGAGAGAGAGAGAGAGAGAGGTAAATAACAGTCCACATCACACAGAGGCAGTGCAGTCTCCTCCTCCCTTGCTGAGTCCAGAACAAACAAAATTATATCTTCAGTGTTCACCACAACACACAATTTAGCTGAGGGTCAGTGCAAAACAAAAACGATAAACTTCTGTGTCTCTTCTAAACACACACCCCAGCTGAGTCCAGTGCAAGCAAATGATAATCTTCAGTGTCTCCTTTAACACACAAAACAGAATCGTCCAAAAAAGGGTTTGGTTCAAACTCACCAAAGCGCAAGAGTAAAGCGGGTAAACGAGGCACAGCTCAAAACGGGGGACAAGGTCTTCACCAGCGGCAATCCACAGATGTCCTGGAGGGAGAGTAGCCGAGGCACAGCAACGGGGAACAACAGGCAGAAACAGAAGTATTCAAAACGACCCGACATCGATTGAAGGGAAGTCCCAGGAATTGATACTTGCTCCAAAAGCGTGTGGCGGGGAATGCATCAATCAACACAGCACCTTAAAGGAGCGGAGCGTGTGGCGGGGAATGCATCAATCAACACAGTACCTTAGAGGAGCGGAGCGTGTGGCGGGGAATGAACCAATCCTCACACCCTTCTTTGACAGATTCCTTTTCTAAGTAGCCACTTAGAGAATACTCACCAATCGCATAACGGAATGGTGTAAGGATAGGAAGCCAATGAAAATATTATGCTTTAGGCGAATTTGTGCATCAGGCGGGAAGCTGGCCACTGTTCCAAACTCGCTACGACACAGTTCAATTCGATTTCCAAGGTGAATCTTTCCGTGTTGGTGATGTGCCTTTTCAAGCGTTTCTATCGTGCATCAATTATCCTCATGGGCATTTGCTTTGTCAGTCAATGTTGTCAAGGACAACAACAACAACAACAACAACAACAACAACAACAAACATATTCCGTGTGCAATCCTTACTAGACTACAAAGCTGAGTGCCCAGAGCTATAACCATCTCAAGGTATAGCAGCTAGAAAAACATCCACTTTTACTGAAATTGTGTGAAATTAATAGCAATAACAGCGGTGGATGAAACCCGGCTGTATAGACGCTAGCTATAGCTACCCCCCCCCCCCCCCCCAACGTCTTCATATAGAAATGATGAACTCAAGATGGGCTCAAAATGACGATTTATGTGAGTATTGAGGAGCAAACTGGGGGTCAGCCGGACTGCTCAGGCCAGGGTACACAAGGTTTAATTTGCCTCTCTGGCTCATTTGTTTCAGTTTCCGAAGCGTCAGCTGATTCTCTAATAGAGGTTTCGCTGTTAAACGCACATTGTTTATCCTCTCTCTGCATATATGCATTCTTGCCTCGTTTTTTCTTTTTTGTAACGGCAGCAAATGCACAATGGAGCGCGGATGACACCATTTGTTGTCCAGTGGCACCATCTGGTTGTCATCCCTCCCTCGCCGCCGCACCCCCCCCCCCCCCCCCCCTCCCTCACTCGCTCCCTCCGTCCCTCCCCTCCTTCCTTTGTTCCTTCTCCCTTCTTCTTCCATTCTGTTCTGACCATCCCTTCCCTGGTCTCATATCTTCAACTTCACAAACACCCTCATACACCTCTCTCTCTCTCTCTCTCTCTCTCTCTCTCTCTCTCTCTCTCTCTCTCTCTCTCTCTCTCTCTCTCTCTCTCTCTCTCTCTCTCTCCTCTCTCTTGTCCGTGCACTCTCTGTGTATGCCTCTCCCTTACTATAGCTCCCCATACCTATCTCCTTCCCTCCCTCCCTCCCTCCCTCCCTCCCTCCCTCCCTCCCTCCCTCCCTCCCTCCCTCCCTCCCTCCCTCCCTCCCTCCCTCCCTCCCTCCCTCCCTCCCTCCCTCCCTCCCTCCCTCCCTTCCTCCCTCAGTTCTCTTTCTCTCAATCCCTCAGTTCTCTCTCTCTCAATCCCTCAGTTATCTCTCTCCGTCTCTTTCTCTCCCTCCCTCAGTTATCTCTCTCTCTCCCTCAGTTATCTCTTTCCCTCAGTTATCTCTCTCAATCCCTCAGTTATCTCTCTCTCCCTCAGTTCTCTCTCTCCCTCTCTCTCCCTCCCTAAGTTATCTCTCTCCCCCTCCCTCCCTCAGTTATCTCTCTCTCCCTCAGTTATCTCTCAATCCCTCAGGTATCTCTCTCTCCCTCAGTTCTCTCTCTCCCTCAGTTATCTCTCTCCCTCCCTCAGTTACCTCCATCCCTCCCTCAGTTATCTCCCTCTCTTTCCCTCCATCAGTTCTCTCTCTCTCTCCCTCCCTCAGTTCTATTTCATTATGGCTCCGCTCAGCATCAGTTGCATATATCTCGCTTCAGTGGATATGCACTGAATACATTTCAAAATGTACCTTTACATACCAACATCCGTCTGACCACACCCCCATCTGCTGCCTACATAAGCAGGGGTGGGGCCACACACTCATCTTCTCAAATTTCATCCACAATATAGTGCCTGTATACCAATCACTTGGCGAGGAAGAAAGTATTAGCTGGAGAAAGGAAAACAGAAGAACAAGGAGATACGTTGACATTATATCTTTATTTTCTCTCTCACTATTTTCGAGAAAATACGGCGATATTGTCTTCGTCACTGGAGTGTCTGGAAGATGATGATCATTCTAAATCTCCACCGGTTTTTTCGTATTAGGGGCTCGCGTCGCTGATATACTCCCCAACTGCAGTCCTCCTTTGCTGCGGCTGGATGGGTTTGGCCCTCCGGCCATGCAGCTGGACTGTGGAAGGCACCGTCTGTTGTGAGGGACTGGTTGTTTTCGAGCCTGGGTGAGTAATGTTTTGCTTGCGAGCGCCAGTTGTCTGTTAGTGCTATGGGGGCTAGCTGACAATTTTTACGAAAGCCGGCCCCAGATTAGGGTCCTCTGTTCGGCCTCTTAGGGCCCGCGTCCACCTAGCGCATATTTAGGACCGCACGCGTCTGTTTTCAATGTATTACAATGGGGAGGGAGCGCATGCGGCCCCATGCGGCCGCCTCTAGGAAGTGCGCTGCCGTCGGCTTCTTTTTTCAGCGCCTTTATGCGGCCGCACAAGCCAGAGAGTTGAAACTGGCTGAACTTTTCTAGAGCGGTGCGCCGAGCGCATATTCAAACAACCAATCACAGCCAGTCATCTACCACTCTGCTTGTAACCTGACACCGGAGCTGCCTGCCTGTCTGGCTGTCTCCACACAGACCATTGAGATCCGCGACAAAACTAATAATAATAACTACACGAATACACTACTAAAAAGCTAATAAAAAGCAAAGGGCGAACTGTGGTGTCAGGCAATAACTATATATATAATTAATATACAATAAAGTTATTCAAATATGCTATAATATGTGCAAAACCGCGGCATGGCTGTAGATTTCTTTCTGTCATCTACAAGATGCGCGTCAAGCCAGCTCTGCCGGCGCACTCCCAGCATGTTTCACGGAGAAATATGCGCTAGGTGGACGCGGGCCCTTAGGCGACGGCAGAGGATCTTGGTCTGAAGCCCATGATGGTCAACTAGTGGGCCGCGACCAGGACCTGGTGAACTGGCCTCTGGAAGTGCTGCTTGCACACACAACACTGCACTCGCTTGGGCCCTCAGCAATGCACCGCCAAAAGTAAAGTTTGTTTTTATAGTGCCACCATCTGGCCAAATTGCATCATTTTCAACACTGCACTCCCCCGAGTCCTTAGCAACACACCCACCAAGCAGGAAGTCGATTGGATTAACGGTTATAGCTAAATGCAAAGGACAGACGTGCGTTATAGCGCCACCATCTGGCCGAATTCAACACCCTACACTCCCTACGTCCTCAGTCCCTACCTGCTGAGCATGAAGTCGATCCGATGAATGGCTCTCGTGATATGCAGAGGAACAGACAGACATACATTACAGACAGAGAAAGGGGGAGGGGCTACTTTAAACACAGAGGTAAAGCAAAAGAGGAAAACATAATCATCACAGGAAACAAAGGAATGCCAGAATCGACCTACCCTCCTCTGTTTCTGGTGTATCTCTGTGTGTGTGTGTGTGTGTGTGTGTGTGTGTGTGTGTGTGTGTGTGTGTGTGTGTGTGTGTGTGTGTGTGTGTGTGTGTGTGTGCGTGCGTGCGTGCGTGCGTGCGTGCGTGCGTGCGTGCGTGCGTGCGTGCGTGCGTGCGTGCGTGCGTGCGTGCGTGCGTGCGTGTGTGCACGTGCATGTTTCTTGTTGGCTGTTGCTATGGTGTGGTGCACTTACTTTGATATTTAACGTGTCTGTCCGTCTACGTCTGTTTTTAATTAATTTCCAATGACGATTATCCATTCGTTGGACAGACAGAGTTGACGTTAGGTTCTAATTTGAAAAGTTAATAGGCGGATCAATGTTGCTGTAGCCGTTAGTGCATTGCGCAAACATAGGGTTGTCGTCTGGACTGGTCCTTTGAGCTCCTCTCCAGTCGAGCTTTCACTGCTGCAGGGTGTAAATCTGAAAGATTGCCAAATCCTCTGCCATCATTGTGTTTGATTGATTGAGTGAACATTTTATTAACAGATTGCAGAATGGGTACAATACAGTACAGCTCAATACACACAATTGTTAAGGGGATGCAGACCAGAGAAATACTTTAGTCTTGTTTACATCAGGTTCCCCCATTTTCAATTTATCATAGAGTAACATATATGACATACATGACATACAGATAGACAGTAGCCTACTGTGTTACGACCCTGGCTCAGAGGGAAGCAACATAAGGGGGACACAGACACCAACGGTCAAGTTTAAACCAAAAGGTTATATTTATTACTATGTCTAGCACAAACAAAAGGTCAATGTGGTGGAATGGAGGGAGACGCTGCTCCTACAGTGTCTTCCAACAGCAGTGTGGCAGCATGTGTGGGGCGGGGGAGGGCCTTTTGAGCCCAGACAGGCAGCTTCCCAATTAGCAGCTGATTGCTGGAACACAGGAGACAGTGGCAAACAGCCTGGCACGTAACAATACATACTGCTACATCTATACATTTATGACATACCAGATTTACAAATACAGTACTGTTTGTGATACAAAAAGAGTCTGTAACCTGTGACCTACTCTAAATCTACTCTCAAAGTGAAAGTGAAACTTAAGCTACTCTGTGCTGCGACTCTGCTGCACAGAGCTATAAAATAGCTCTGCCGTCAAACGCAGATGCTTTTAATGTATAATGTTGTCTGACTAAGTATTGATAACATGTTTAGTATTTTACAAAATTAAGGTTTGATAAATGGGTTTTATTTCTATTAAAAAAAGAAAACATACTCAGTGGATTGCTTTGGATAGATTCAGGCCCTGTTTAGACGGCAACGCTAGCAGGTGAATCCGCAAAAATATTTTTTCGGATGTGCCTTTCGTTTATACGGAAACTGCGTTTTTACGGGGAGAAACCGCAAAAAAGTGAGACCACCTTCCTGGGTGGAATTCCTAGAAACGATAAACCTTTGCGCTATCATCTAAACTGTCAAACCGCATAAAACGATGATGAAAGGGTTGTCAAGGCTCTCGTCGCGTGTACTGCTTACATCACAGGCATGAGCCAGTAGCCTAGAAGCGTAAACAAAGCATGTCTGATTCTATCCATGGCAATCACCTGAAGGCTACATTGGCAGTACTTTTAAATACACAAGAATCTGTCCCGCGGCTATCACAACTATTAGTGACTGGACCCACTATCTGTGAGTGACTCTGCTTTGGTCAAATCACATTCCCCACCCACAGTCTGCGAATCAGAGGCAGAGTAGGGCGGGTCTTCACAGCAAGTCATGTGACATATGCGCCAATCGTGTGACAGCGGGGCTCCGTCGTCTCGAGTCTTTACAGCCTCGTCTGCACGGAGAATTCCATCCCAAAACACTAGTCTAAACGCAACATTAAAAGTGAGACCGCAAGTCGACTTTTGCGGTTTCTGTTCAGACTCTCTCCATCT
This sequence comes from Notolepis coatsorum, assembly GCF_963971535.1. NCBI lineage: Eukaryota > Metazoa > Chordata > Actinopteri > Aulopiformes > Paralepididae > Notolepis > Notolepis coatsorum. The sequence continues at coordinate 185,407,031 of NC_140168.1, read as the reverse complement.
AAACATGGCCTCAAATGCTTGGACACATTTTTACTTCTGAAATAAGAGAGATTGCTTTGTGCAACATTTTCAATATGTTAGGTTGTACTGTGGTATATTCTCAGTCTCAAACTGCTATGAGTTATGAATTATTGTTATGAGTTATGAATTAAGGTTCCCAAGGTCGACCGCTACTGGGAGATAACTGAGAAATGTAAGGTCCAGTGCAATACACCCTATATATTCACTGTTAGATAAGACTGCATGTAGTGAGAAAACACATATACATAGTGCTTTTCTCCCAAAGAGTTTATTAAATACATTTCTTCTAGAAGTAATTATAATTGGCAAAGCTAAAGATAAGACACCAATTCGATTTCTAGAAAATAAGCAGAACTAATAATACAAATTGGACCAAAAGGTCAGGCAAATCTAGAGACATACTGTCTGCTTATTCTGTTAAAAGGATAGGTTGAGACAGGGCAAAATGCTTAATTAAGCATACAGTCTCTTCCCGCACTCTTGTGAGTAGTAAAAGAATATAACTAAGCCTCTAGCTGGCTAAGATTAGAATTTCAATAGGTGGGTCTGTTTACTAAGCTAGAGCAGAACAATAGGTTGTGATATATGGTTTCTCAAACAGTCCATTGTAAAGAATAGGACTGTTGAGAAAACGGCCCCCTCAGCCATTTAACTGATCAAATCAAGACTAAACAGGACACATTCTATAGATACAGCTGCTCTGAAGGAGAGGCAGGAAGGATCCTCTTCCCCACCTCCGCTTGTAAAAAGGGGGGGGGGGGAGATGGATCCTGACGGCTCCTCAAGGACAAAAGACTACAGCTACCAAATCTAGTTTCATAGAGAAAGCACAGAATTTGGCCTAAAAACTGTATGCTTCTAGTTTTTAATGTTTAGCATATAATAAGACAACAAAGGATTATACTTAAGAATCCAAATGGAATTTATTTGAAAGCATCAAACTAACTTCAAAGATATTAACCTAGAATACATAAAGTAAAACAGCTTGTCTTAAAACCAACAATAGGTATAAATCTATGTTTAGGACACTAACAAATTCGGTGGAAAGACTAAACTAGATGTATAATCAAAATAAGCATTAATCTTTGATTGACAAATTGATAAATCTAATGCCAGATACATTTAAACGCTAAACTAGAGAACTACAACTTGTAGCTCTAAAACAAGGAACAGCCTGCCTTGTAAAATGTACATCTAGCCAAATAAGGTAATATCTGATGTCAGACCTGGTTAAAAAATGGCTGACGTGAAGCTTTAGCCAATCAGGACTTAGATATCCGCCCCCTGACGAATGTCAGTTCGACGTTCGCCCAGGGGGCGGGACTTAGCTGTTAAAAGTGTCTGCACAGGAGCAGACAAGGAGAGAGCCTCCTGAAGTTTTTATGCACAGCAGGAACGGAGAAGACCCGCTTGAGACGTTTTGCCACGAGAACAGAGAATTCCATTGTCTCCCATAACAACCAGCAAGAATCAACAACCGAAGATACATTGAAGATTGTTACTATTTTTTTTTTATTTTATTGGTCTTTTTCCCCCTCCATTTTCCTCCGATTTTCTCCCATCCCAATGTTAGTCGTATGCCAATTCCCAGTCCCTTCCTGGTCGCTGCGCACTTACCCCCCACAGTCAGATCATCTGGGAGAGTGGAGGCTACCACGTGCTTCCTCCGACACACGTCCAGCCAATCACCGCTTCTTTTCACCTGGCAGCGCGGATTCTCATCAAGAGGGCGTAGCGTGTGGGAGGACCACACTATCCCCCTCGAGTCCTATCCGCGCTTAGCAGGCGCCCCGACCGAACTGTAGGAGTCGCTGTTTACAACGACCCGGACCCACCCCGCCAGCTTCTCCCACCCTCTAATACAGCCAATTGTATTAGTGCAGACGGCCAGCCAAGCTGGTGACAACCCCGGAGCTGTGAGCTGGATTCGAACAGGCGAATCCAGCTCACAGCTCCGGGGCTGGTGACGAACGCAATCTCCGCTCGGCCACCTAACCGCGAAGATTGTTACTCTTAACTATTTTTATTAGACTGATATTAGTGGACTTGCGGCATAGTGCTTTTCCTACTAGTATCATTGCGCTTTCATTGATTGAACCAGAACATTTTTGTATACATGTACTTTGTGGACTTTGAATAAACCAACCACATGAGAAATAGAAACCTCTCATTGCTTTCTTCTTCCGCCGTGCTACACAGTTTTTGGTAAAAGACTTAGAGCCATAGAGACAACGCAGTTTGAGTAGATATTATGATCAGAAGGCTCTGGTCAAATTTACATTAGATGGTGCCCTGACTTGCGGCTGGAACGTTAATTTTTTCGGCATACGAGCGTCTTTACACTCGTTATTCTTCGACGTCCGACGATCTGAATCGCACCACAGGATGTTCTGCAGTCTACGTGAATCAGGTGAGTGACAGACACAAGGCGATATGCCGAATACAGGGCGTCCAGGACGAGAGGGGTTGTTAAGAAGACCAGCAAAAGATCTGTGTGTGTTGCGGGGGCAGAGCAGTCGGCGGTTCTTGAAGACCGAAGGCCTGTCTCGGTGGGCACAATAATGGGGGTAGCGGGTGAAGCGTAACGATCATTAAAGCCATGTTTTGTGCAGGGTCATTTAGACGTGGATCTCAGAGATCACACGTAGGAATGACGGAATTGCACTGCGTTTTTATGTTTGGTAACTGATCGCTGCCAATCATCTGTGGCGTTTGTAAAGTGCAATAGTGGTACATTCTGAATTGCCAGCCGGGCTTCCGGCTTTTCAGAAGATGTAAGGATGTGAGGGAACGTTTCGTTTAGCTACAGGGCAGCAATCGGGAGGTTTTTTCGTGTTTTTATGTACAGCGGCTGCGTTTGAGCGTGCGTTATGCGTCTGGTACATTCATGCTCCGTCGAAAGTCGCCTCTCAAGCGGCGAGTAAATGGACGTGTAAAATGTCGGGCATAATGGCAGTAGTAAAATTCCAGGCCTCACTCCAGCATGTACACAATGGCACGAAATGAGCATGGGTAAGGAGTTGGCTCACACATGGCAGATCGTTACGGTCGCGGAGGCCCAAATAGTTTAAAGAGATGTAGACTAATGAGATCCTCCTTTGGGTTAGTGTGTAAAAGGCTTATTATGAGTTTCGTCCAGGCTTAGCCGATGCATGGCGTGTTTGCGGGCGGGGATTTTGCACTGGAGTAACAAGCTATTCTACCTCGGTCTGGCCATTTAGCACTGGGTTGAGGACGGGATCGATTTTGCCTGCTAGCCGTGAGACAGTTAGTTTAAATAAGGCAATATTCGGAAATATCCCATAAGAAGCCTGCTTGCCTGAGGCGTCTACATCGCTGTTTCGGCGCACGACTTATGTAAATTAAGCTCTTATAACGATCGTTTAGTTTAGACCGTACAATGTAGATGTTTGTTGCACGTAATGTGATGAGAATGCACTTAGGGCGGTAAGAATGTGTATATAGAAAGTATTAAAAAAGTACTGTTACGTGGCGAGGCTAATGGCTAAGCTAGGTTTATGGCTAAAGCTAACGGCTGAGCTAACGGCTGGCTATTAAGGTCAAGCTAGTGTCTTCACATCCGTTGACAACAAGCCGTTGAACCGGAAGTCGTTCTAAGCTAAGCTAGGCTAAATGGCTAAAGCTAACGGCTGGCTAGGCTAGGCTATAAGGGTCAAACTAGCAATTACATATCCGGCATCAACAAAGATTGAACCGGAAGTCGTCCTGTGTATAATGTTTTTATATTGTTTAATCTGTAGAATAGCGCTTACATTGGATCAAAGTTCTGGTGCGGGTTGACGTCGTCATAACGCTGACGTCGCAGACTGCTCGGTGAACGGAATAGACTGCTGTTTAAGCTCGTAGCTAATGCTAAGCTAGGCTGGCTATTAAATGTTAAGCTAGGCTGCAAGCTAACGGGCGTTACTGGAAGCTAATGTAGCTAATGCGACTACTGTTATGAATGGCGGACTGTGTAGCATGGCTAGTTTAGCTACGGCTACCTAGCGATGCTACGTGCTAACGTGGCTAGCCAATGCTGATGTTGTGAATGGATGGGTTGTACTGTTGTGTGAACGTTATGTTGTTGATGCGTCGTGTATATGAATGTGTTGTTTAATATCCAGTTGGCAATGTAGTTATGGTTAAGGATTCGGTGGGCCGTGGAAAGCCCGCGCATGCACACTAAGTTTATGGGTGAATGTGTGTGGGGCGAGAGCCGTGTTAGTCAGTAAAGATGGTGTTTGGTTAAAAATGCAGTAGGGGGCAGTAGAGGCAAGCTTATGCTCCCATTCTGAGTTGCTCTCATTTTTCATCTGTTTTTTCACTCTCATGATATTTTATCTTTTATATCACAGTCACCATAGGGCTAAGGTTGAATACATTAATAGCAAACTAGATTGGTAAGTAGTAATAATAATTGACAGTGATATAGTCTGTGAGTAACACATACAAATAATCCTTCTCTCACACTCTCTCTCTTTCTCTCTTTAATTGTATGAGCAGTTTATATCTTTCACATATGCTTGCTTATTCCCAGGAGGTTAATCTCATTCCCAAACATTTGGGGAATGGGTTGAAGTTGCTTGATAAATTCATCAACTCAATTTATTGTGTAACATACGCTTATAGCACACACTCAGATATTTTATCCTCTCTTTCTATGTTTTCTATAGCGCTATTGTTATGCACCCAGCTGTCTTGCTTCCCCATGCTGCTATTTTTGATTCCATATAGTGGCTAAAGTGGAAGGTCTTTTAGGAGGGCGTAATGTGGTTATGGATCGCATAGGAATCACAAGTTTTTTTTTCTTTTCTTTTTGGGCTGAAATAAGGCCTGGGTAGTGGACTAGTTTAAAAAATGAATAGGGATTGGTATGTAATGCTCATCCCATCCGCCCTGTCCGTATTCCCCCCCCCCCACTCCTCCCCAGCTTCTCTCCTCTCCCCTCCCACTCCTCTCCCCCCCCCACTCCTCCCCAGCTCCCAAGCCTTCCTACCCCTCCCACTCCTCCCCAGCTTTCCATGCTCTCCTCTCCCCTCCCACTCCTCCCCAGCTTCCATGCTCTCCTCTCCCCTCCCACTCCTCCCCCCTTTCCATGCTCTCCTCTCCCCTCCCACTCATCTCTCCTCTCCCCTCCCACTCCTCCCCAGCATCCATGCTCTCCTCTCCCCTCCCACTCCTCCCCAGCTTCCATGCTCTCCTCTCCCCTCCCACTCCTCTCTCCTCTCCCCTCCGACTCCTCCCCAGCATCCATGCTCTCCTCTCCCCTCCCACTCCTCCCCAGCTTCCATGCTCTCCCCTCCCACTCCTCCCCAGTTTCCTTGCTCTCCTCTCCCAAAACCTTCCTAACCCCCCCACCCCTCTCCCCCTAGCCCCTTCCTCTCCCGAATTTCCCCTAGTTTCCTTACGCCCCTCCTCTTATTCCTCCAAAGTTCCGGTGCTTCCTACCTCCCTGTTTTAGATTAAGCCCCTCACTTCAGTAGGTTTGTTGGTTGGGGACATGTTATCAAAAGGCATGTTGTTATTTGTGGGGGTTACAGGAGGTATAGGACACGCGCCGGTGAAGGAGGAACGCGGAGGAGGACGGAACACTCACCATGGTTCCTGGTTTGAGTGACAGTAGTAGACATGCGCTTTGGACGTGCACTATATCGACGGTTTGGTTGTTTATGTTGGCAAGTACTGTATATTCCACCCCGGCAGCCTGAGCTGCCAGGGGTAGTGGGTAAACGGTCGCTGCCTGACCATCACGGAAATGTATTTCTGAAAATGGCGAAGGCAGTGGCGAAGGTGGCGAATAAATCAGATTGCTATGTGTGCGGCTTGGCCCCACAAGCGGCCGCTGCTGGCCTTCCTTTGTTAGCACACCCTATAACTGAGTGTCATGCCTCGGTGTTAAGGGATTTGCCTTTCCCTGCCCTATGTAAGGGGGTGGGACCGGAAAGGATTGGGGAATATCTGGGGTCAGGACTGACAAAGAATATGATGAAAGTAAGCGCGCTGTTAGACGTTGGCCCCATTCCAGTAGCTTATAGGCCGACAGAGTTTAGGAGGTGTGTAGAAGGGAAGTCAGAAGGAAAGGTTGTGGGGTACTTGGGTAATTGCGTGGGGAATAAGGGAGTCTGGGGCAAGGATTCTGAGGTGCCAGCTCCGCCTGGGACGTTTTGGATCTGTGGTGATTTTGCATATGCCTCACTGCCAATAGACTGGAGGGGAAGATGTGCGTTGGGTTACTTAGTACCCGCTATGAGGGTGACGGAGGTCTTGCCAACGCACCCGGTGACTAGGAGAGCGCGAAGTACTCATGTGAGTCGGGCCTTTGGGGTAATGCTTCCAGGATATGGGGTGTGGGAAGATAGGAAGGACATTGATCACATGGCTAAGGTGTTTCAGGATATGGCTGATACGACGGCGAAGGGATTTAGTCTGGAGAACGAGGAACTGCGATCGGTTAGACTGATGGAGATGCAGACTAGGGCTGCATTAGATTTTTTGTTGGCTGCCTCGGGTGGGACGTGTGCGTTGATAGGGCAGGAGTGATGTACGTTCGTTACCGCGAATGATGAGACGGCCATACCAGACATAATTGAACATTTGAAGAATGTTACGAGGGATCTGCAGGGGCAGAGCAGGAGTGGGCGTCCCGTTGATGCCAGGATACCAAGAGTACACCCTGGCTACCATTCTGTGATCTGGGTGGTGGACATTCTGGGTCGGGGGATGGTTAAGCCAGGGTGTGCTAAGGGTATGAAATAGGGGACGTGCCTGGGGGTATTGTGCATTAACGTTTGTTGTATGTGTGTGTATGCAGTTTTTCCATAGTAGGTACACGATTGATGAATGTATTGTAAGGAGCTATGTACCTGTGGTTCAGTGTTGGGTCCGGTCGGTTATGCATGACCGTCCGGCAGGGCACGGGATCCTGGGGATGGTAGCTTGGGTGATGTGGTAAGGTGTTTGGGCGCTGACTGCCTTGTGCCTGTGGTGAGGTGTATTCTGGTCTCTGTGTAGGGTCTGTGATGGACTCTTCAGGAAACAGAGGCTGGCACCTCACGGCGTGCAGGGAGCGGTGTCCTGTACATGCTTTTGAATATTTCTAATGGACACAAGTCTGGAAGACGTGTGTCCACTGGGGGGAATGGTACTGAAAAATGGAAATAGATGAATGAATGTAAATGTAATTGATAAAGGGTAAAGCTCTAATCAAGATGTTTGTGTTTTCCGAGGTGAATCAGAAATGGAGTGGAATCAAGGAGAAATAGTGGAGAGCCGGGATTCGACAAAAAAAAAAAGCCAGTGTGTTGACGGAGATCGAAAGAAAAATCAGGGAGTAGAAACCGGAGACACAAAACACATGTATCAATCACAAATATCTCATTTTTAAGATTGTATGAAAAAAGTAAAAGGATATTCATACTGTTAGTAAAAAAAACTCTCAAAAAATGTCATTGTAAAGACGGAGTAAAATGAAAGTCCAGTTGAAAAATTAAAAAGAAATGTTGTCTTTGTGTGCTCTTGTCTTCAGCAGTTCTATCGGGCATGCGGAACGCCACAAATCAGGTAAGAATAGGAATTTCAGGTGGAAAAGGGAAAGAAGAGAATAGTCAGGGCGTACAGTGCCATTATTGGCTGTTCGAGTAGGAGTCAGTCACAAAAAGCATAGACACCTACATTTAGACAGGAAATACAAAACACACTTCTTTGCCTGCTGCCATTGATAAAAATATCAATAAGGATTAGAACCCTGGTGAATGCGAAATAGGATTTCATATAGGAAAATGGAAGCCGCGACCAATTCAGAAAGGTCGACCCTAATTGGTTGGATGGAAGATAGTCCGGTACAGATTATCGCCAAAGGTAATCCTTTCACAAAGGATAATCCATATTATTTGGAGAACATTTCTAGAATATCGAAAAAATGGAACAAAAGATGTGCATATATCACAAAACCTTGGCCCATTTAAGGTTATTTTGATTTGGGGATAATAGCAGAAGTAAAAGTGTTAATTAAGATGTACAAACATAAGGAGGTTAAGGGAAGGAAGGGGAGGAAATGGGGGGAGAAACGCCTGCAAGAAATAACGACGTTGGAACTCTTCGCTCAGGAAGCCGAGAGAAGGAAAAGTGATCAGAAGGACAGTTCTACTGTCAATGAGGAGGCCAAGCCGATAGAGGAGATAGCCCCGGTCATCACAACTCCCCTGGCCCCTAACATAACAAATGTCACCTCCCAAAGTGCAGCACAGATAGCCTCACTCACCCCAGTGTCCCAACCAAGAGTAGAACAGGAAAGAATTGAGGGATCTATAGCACCCCCACCATATGACAGCAGGAATGGGGAACGAGTGTACCCTATTCTGCCTATGATACAAATGACCAGCCCTTATAATTTAACAGACGAACAGGGGATTCAGACAGAGTCTGGACAGGCGGTAGCACGGATTCTCCTAACACCTGACGCAGCCAGAGATCAGGGGGCTGTAAGGAGGGTGCGAGAGTCTCAAGACTTAACTCCTTATTATACCAAAGAGGAGAGAGAATATGTGAGTCAACAGCGTCCAGCGAGGAAAACTGGACCGCTTTCGGAAGCACAAAGGCGGATCCTCAGGGCCGAAGGGGAAGGACGCATGGAAAGCGAACAGAGGACTCAACAAAGAGACTGGGAATTAATAAAAAGAAAATATGCTAGTATAACCCAAGATTCGTACTACCGCCCGAGTGAGTCCACGAGAGGTCGCTCCCCCTCACATGCTTCCAACCGGGCGGAAGTAAGGGACAGCTCAGTGGTTGGTCACACAAGAGAGGAGTGGGAGTCAGCAGACAAGGAAAAGGAACCACCGAGAATGGAGGAGTGAAGGGAAACCCCAGTGGGGGCACCAGGAGGTAGGGAATCTGCTTCAAATTACCCTTCCCCACAGGTTTCTGAAGAGGCCCAACAGATGGCAAAGTTAAAAGACGGTCTGGAAAAATTAAGGCTGAAGCACGCAGAGCTAAAAAAGGACAATGTTGTAATAGAAAACCGGATAAAGAACCAGGACGGCAAAGAGGACAAAGAGTCAAAGGAATATAAGGAGATTGTGGAGGTATGAAACGAGAATGAAAAAATACAAGAAAACTTGGAAGTAGAAGAGGAGATGTTGGAGAAGAACATCGCTGCGATGGAAGCCGATGCAAGGAAAATGGTAACAAGATCAAATGCGAAAGCTCTACTCCCCCACAAGATAACCCCTGTAATAATAAAAGGACAGGAATTGGAATATCATCCCTGGAAGGCGTCAGACATGACCCAAGTGTCAGAGAAATTGCCCCCCCTCCCTCAAGAAGGGGGCCAATCCGTGGATTGCCAAATTGGAGGAACTGATGATAGGCCAACAGCTGGCGATGGGGGATGTAAAAAGATTATTTTCGAACACGATGGGACGTTTGGCCATGGAAGGAGTACTAGAGAAAGCTGGTCTGGGAGCCTATGCAGGTTCTGGAGCGCATGATGTGGACCTGTTCGCAGCTCACAGGGGAGTAGTATGGCTGGCCCTGCGAGAAACCTATCCAACCAAGATGCACCCAGACCAGATCCGTGTTGGTACCTTGGGGGTTGACACCCACCCTAGGGAGTACGTGGCAAAAGCCTACGCCACCTGGAGAGATACAACTGGCCAAGATCCAGAAGATAACCCCATGGAAGAAGCCATAATCAGAGAGAAGATACAAGCCGGCCTCCCCAGTGAAGTAAGACAAAGACTGACTGAGGTGGTATCTCTGGGAAGCCTTCCCCTAAACCATTATACAGACAACGTGAGCCATCAAGTTGAATTATATCGGAAGAGGGAGCAAAAAGTAAAGGAGAAGGATGTGGCGGAACAGCGAAGGATCCTGTACCAACAGCCAACCGATGCAGTACAGGTAGTTGAATACCTCCAAGCGATAGTCCAGTCCGCACAGCCAAGAGGGGAGGCGTGTTCTGACAGGGAACCAAATAACCAGAGACGGACACAGTCTGGGACGCAGGGAGGCCCTGCGCAAGAACCGCAACAATATCCGAGGGGATCATACTGGCAGTCACGGGGACAAAATGGGAATAGAAGAGGAGGACCGAATGGATCCAGGCCCCAGCCAGGGTCAGAATGCTGGAATTTGTGGACACTTTGGACATATGGCTAGAGACTGTGAACAAGAATATCAACCCCCGAGGAGGAGAATATCGACCTCAAGCCAGAAGAGGAGGACCTTGAGGGAATAACGGAAGAGGAAGATACGGGCAAAACCAGGGGCGGTATCAAGAACAAAACCAAGGCCCAAAGTGACTCGAGGGAACAACAGAGCAGATGAAGCTGCCAAGCAAGTGACAGGTGCAGACAGGACAGGTAAGGTCTCGGTTATCACACACAAGGTTGAGTTAGAGGATAAGATAACTTACAAGGATGTTTTGACTTTTCAGGAAGAGGCTAGTCAGGTAGAAAGGAACCTCTGTATAGCCAGAGGGGCTAGCAAGGATGACACAGGTTTATGGCGTAGCCACGGTGGATTTGTGGTGGCTCCTGCGGGCCTGGTCGGACTGCTGATCCAAACGGCTCATGAATTCTGCCATGCGCATCGAGGAGAGGTGAGTAGAAAAATACAAGAATATGGCTTTTGGGCGCCAAATTTTATAAATCAAATTGATCATGTGATAAGTAGATGTACAATTTGTTTGAAAAATTATGTACGTAAGGGGATTAGTGTGTCACCAGGGCACATCCCCACACCCAATGGCCCTATGAGAGAACTTGTGATTGACTACATAGACATGATTAAACCAATTAATCAGAAGCGGTATATTCTTGTCGTTGTGTGTCGTTTTTCAAGGTGGGTGGAGGCGTGCGCTACCCGTCATAAAGAGGCAGCGTCGGTTGCTAACTTCTTGTGCCAAGATGTCGTGGTAAGATACGGTATACCGGACAGAATCGTGAGCGACGATGGAAAATAATTTGTAGATAAGACTGTACGTCTAGTGCTTCAGCATTTAGGTGTAAAACAACGTTTTGGTTCCGTTTATCACCCTCAGAGCCAGGGAATGGTGGAACACATGAACGGCGTTCTAAAGAACAAATTGGTTAAGATCTGTCAACACACAGGTTTAAATTGGTTAAGTGCTCTCCCATTAGCATTAATGGCGTGTCGTTCAAGCGAAATTCGTGGTCTGCGTCTGACACCACATGAAATGATGATTGGTCATTGCATGGTAGTGCCAGGCTTGCGCGCGACAGGCAAAGGTCAGAGTTTGGCCATCCTGGTTAATGATATGCGCGAGTACGTGAAGTACATTTCGAAGCTCCACAAGGAGATTTTTGTTCATGTTTCCAGTAGACAGGAAACAGAAACAGAGGAGGAGGTGGATAGGCAAGGCGCACCTCAGATCCTACCAGGCGATCACGTTTACGTTAAAGTGTTTAGACGTAAATGGTACGGAGCGCGGCGACAAGGACCATACAAGGTCGTCCGAGCCACCGAAAAGGCTTTACGGGTAGAAGGATCACCGATGTGGTATCATCTTTCGCATTGCGTGAAATCCGTAGATACTGGCCAAGAATTGGAATCTGAACCCCTGTTCCTTGAGCAAGAACAGGGGGAGACGCAACTCCTAAACGAAGGAGAAAATGCGCATGATTATGGTGAGCCAGACAGAGGGCAACACGATTGTCCATCTGTAGAGGATGAGGGATTCCTACAGGAGCCAGACAGAAGAGAAAATTATGAATTGGAACATAATAATTTCTCTTCTGTGGATTTTGATGGTGTACCAGACAAACCAGAAGGAACAGTGGTTAGCACAAGTCCAAAGGAATGTCCGCGACCACAACTAGTTATCAAGAGAGGTATAGATGAGGGATAAAATGACAGGGTTGAAAGCTAAAGATAATCTAGACCTCAGTGGTCCTTCCTTGGAGGGAGGAATTGTATATATTTTTTTGATTGATCTCCCTCTTTTCTTAGAATGTTAATCTTTTTAATTTGATGTATTAATCTTTGTCTTTCAGAGTCAGACACACAATCTAGACACACATTTGGATATTACACAATAAGTATAGTAAATAAAACAAAAAAGCTGATATGGGGAGATGTCTTCTTTGTATAGAAGGACTGCCCTAGTCTTGGTGTCATTAAACATAACTGATGATGATGATGATGATGATGATGATGATGATGATGATGATGATGATGATGATGATGATGATGATGTGTGTGAAAGTCAATAACAAGGGAGGGGGGATGAATGCAAGGAGGATTTGTACTGTACAGAAGGAAACTGTTTTTTTAAGTTCTTTGTATTTTTTTTGATTTTTTAGGTGACTTTGCTAAGGTTAACATATTATTGTATCTGTGAGGTATACGACCAGATTGATTGAGAAATTACTATGGGCATATGTGGGTATATAAACCCACAAGGGGGGATTGTGGTATATTCTCAGTCTCAAACTGCTATGAGTTATGAATTATTGTTATGAGTTATGAATTAAGGTTCCCAAGGTCGACCGCTACTGGGAGATAACTGAGAAATGTAAGGTCCAGTGCAATACACCCTATATATTCACTGTTAGATAAGACTGCATGTAGTGAGAAAACACATATACATAGTGCTTTTCTCCCAAAGAGTTTATTAAATACATTTCTTCTAGAAGTAATTATAATTGGCAAAACTAAAGATAAGACACCAATTCGATTTCTAGAAAATAAGCAGAACTAATAATATAAATTGGACCAAAAGGTCAGGCAAATCTAGAGGCATACTGTCTGCTTACTCTGTTAAAAAGATAGGTTGAGACAGAGCAATGTGCTTAATTAAGCATACAGTCTCTTCCCCCACTCTTGTGAGTAGTAAAAGAATAGAACTAAGCCTCTAGCTGGCTAAGATTAGAATTTCAATAGGTGGGTCTGTTTACTAAGCTAGAGCAGAACAATAAGTTGTGATATATGGTTTCTCAAACAGTCCATTGTAAAGAATAGGACTGTTGAGAAAACGGCCCCCTCAGCCATTTAACTGATCAAATCAAGACTAAACAGGACACATTCTATAGATACAGCTGCTCTGAAGGAGAGGCAGGAAGAATCCTCTTCCCTACCTCCACTTGTAAAAAGGTGGGGGGGGGGGGGGAATATAAATCCTGACGGCTCCTCAAGGACAAAAGACTGCAGCTACCAAATCTAGTTTCATAGAGAAAGCACAGAATTTGGCCTAAAACCTGTATGCTTCTAGTTTTTAATGTTTAGCATATAATAAGACAACAAAGGATTATACTTAAGAATCCAAATGGAATTTATTTGAAAGCATCAAACTAACTTCAAAGATATTAACCTAGAATACATAAAGTAAAACAGCTTGTCTTAAAACCAACAATAGGTATAAATCTATGTTTAGGACACTAAGAAATTCGGTGGAAAGACTAAACTAGATGTATAATCAAAATAAGCATTAATCTTTGATTGACAAATTGATAATTCTAATGCTAGATACATTTAAACGCTAAACTAGATAACTACAACTTGTAGCTCTAAAACAAGGAACAGCCTGCCTTGTAAAATTTACATCTAGCCAAATAAGGTAATATCTGAACGTCAGACCTGGTTAAAAAATGGCTGACGTGAAGCTTTAGCCAATCAGGACTTAGATATCCGCCCCCTGACGAACGTCAGTTCGACGTTCGCCCAGGGGGCGGGACTTTTAAAAGTGTCTGCACAGGAGCAGACAAGGAGAGAGCCTCCTGAAGTTTTTATGCACAGCAGGAACGGAGAAGACCCGCTTGAGACGTTTTGCCACGAGAACAGAGAATTCCATTGTCTCCCATGACAACGAGCAAGAATCAACAACCGAAGATACATTGAAGATTGTTACTCTTAACTATTTTTATTAGACTGATATTAGTGGACTTTCGGCATAGTGCTTTTCCTACTAGTATCATTGCGCTTTCATTGATTGAACCAGAACATTTTTATATACTTTGTGGACTTTGAATAAACCAACCACATGAGAAATAGAAACCTCTCATTGCTTTCTTCTTCCGCCATGCTACAATTTTTTTGGTAAAAGACTTAGAGCCATAGAGACAACGCAGTTTGAGTAGATATTACGATCAGAAGGCTCTGGTCAAATTTACATTAGTACAATTCATTACTTCTAAGTAGCCACAATTTGATTTGTAGAATATTTTGCAGTGCTGTGGGAACATAAGGCTGTGGGAACATAGGGATGTGGGAACATAGGGCTGTGGGAACATAGGACTGTGGGTACATAGGGCAAAGGGAACATAGGGCTGTGGGAACATAGGGCTATGGGAACATAGGGCTGTGGGAACATAGGGTTGTGGGAACATAGGGCTGAGGGAACATAGGGCTGTGGGAACATAGGGCTGTGGGAACATAGGGTTGTGGGAACATAGGGCTGCGGAAACATAGGACTGTGGGAACATAGGGCTAAGGGAACATAGGGCTGTGGGAACATAGGGCTGTGGGAACATAGGACTGTGGGAACATAGGGCTAAGGGAACATAGGGCTGTGGGAACATAGGACTGTGGGAACATAGGGCTAATGGAACATAGGGCTGTGAGAACATAGGGCTGTGGGAACATAGGGCTAAGGGAACATAGAGCTGAGGGAACATAGGCCTGTGGGAACATAGGGTTGTGGGAACATAGGGCTGAGGGAACATAGGGATGTGGGAACATAGGCCTGTGGGAACATAGGGTTGTGGGAACATAGGGCTGAGGGAACATAGGGCTGTGGGAACATATGATTGTGGCAGCATAGGGCTGAGGGAAAATAGGGCTGAGGGAACATAGGGCTGTGGGAACATAGGGTTGTGGGAACATAGGACTGTGGGAACATAGGGCTGTGGGAACATAGGGCTAAGGGAACATAGGGCTGAGGGAACATAGGGCTGTGGGAACATAGGGTTGTGGGAACATAGGGCTAAGGGAACATAGGGCTGAGGGAACATAGGGCTGTGGGAACATAGGGTTGTGGGAACATAGGGCTGAGGGAACATAGGGATGTGGGAACATAGGGCTAAGGGATCATAGGGCTGTGGGAACATAGGGCTGTGGGAACATAGGGCTGAGGGAACATAGGGCTAAGGGAACATAGGGCTGAGGGAACTTAGGGCTGTGGGAACATAGGTTTGTGGGAACATAGGGCTGAGGGAACATAGGGCTGAGGGAACATTGGGCTGTGGGAACATAGGGTTGTGGGAACATAGGGCTGAGGGAACATAGGGATGTGGGAACATAGGGCTAAGGGATCATAGGGCTGTGGGAACATAGGGCTGAGGGAATGTTACGACCCCTGTGAGTCTAAGGGTAAAGGGCTGTAACATAACAGTTGGTTGACAGAAAAGATGGACCACGTTTGTAAACAACAATGATATTTATTGAAAGATGCAAAGGAAGCACATGTAGCTCAGGGGTGAGCCCAGGCCAAAACAACAAACAAACACCACTATACTCCAAATAAACCCAAATCTAATCTATGGTAAAAGAGATTACATTACCTAAACTACTCTTACCTAACCAAAACAGGAGAAAACAATATCCAAAGGAAATGGCAGCTCACCCCATCTGTGCTTCCTGAGAAAGAGAGAAAAACACATTAATTATACAGAAACAAAGGCAGAATATATACAAAAACAAACTATAACTAACAATGCTCTCTCTGTGGCCATACACACACAAGGACATTTCTACTAAGCACCAAAGGCCAATAAACGAAATGCAATACTGTCAAAGTTACAGGTTTACAAAATCACAACAGGCCTAGCCTCATGCCAGAGAGAGAGAAAGACTGAAGTGAGAAGCCATGTTTTAACAGGTGTGGGGTGATCCATGATTGGGTGGTGTGGATTGAGTGTTGGAGTCTGGAAAGCCATCCACCAATCGGTGCTGTGTTGCTATAATAGAAGGGCAGGCCTGGCAGGGACCAATGGTGAAGGGAACAATGGCTGGAGGGAGGAAACAAAATGGAGAACACACACACATGGAGACACACAGTGGGGAATATATACATTGGGATGTAACACCCCCATACATAAGACAAAAACATGTTTGACACCTAACACCAACTAAACATGTTTTTTTTTTTTTTTAACAACGAGATAACATCCCCGAGATAACATGTACTCCAAAACAAAGAGCTATGAAAAAACTAGCAGTTGGTACAACCACACGGGTCAACAATGACA
This sequence comes from Notolepis coatsorum, assembly GCF_963971535.1. Classification (NCBI taxonomy): domain Eukaryota; kingdom Metazoa; phylum Chordata; class Actinopteri; order Aulopiformes; family Paralepididae; genus Notolepis; species Notolepis coatsorum. The sequence continues at coordinate 185,390,802 of NC_140168.1, read as the reverse complement.
GAACGAGTTGACGGCAAGAGAGACTGAGTCGACAGCAACATAAAACGAGTCCACAGCAACATAGACAGAGTAGACAGCAAAATAGAACAAGTCGACAGCAATATACAGTAGAACGAGTCGACAGCAACAGACAACGAGTCGACAGCAACAGAGATTTAACTCTGAGATAGAGCATCCGCCAACACATTCTCAGACCCCTTCTTATGCTTTATGCTGAGGTTATAATTTTGCACTATGAGCGCCCAACGCATGAGGCGCTGATTGTGGTTGTACATCCGCGACAGAAAAACCAATGGGTTGTGGTCGGTGTACACTACCACTGGTAATACGCTCGAACCGACATACACCTCAAAATGTTGCAACGCATACAACATAGCCAAAGTCTCCTTTTCAATAGTGGAATAGTTTAGTTGATGTTTGTTAAATTTCCGGGAGAAATAACAAACCGGGTGACTGACACCATCGTGATCTTCCTGTAATAACACCCCTCCAGCTCCCACCCCGCTGGCATCCACCTCCAGCTGGAACGGCAGGGAGAAATCTGGAGCAGAGAGAACAGGGGAACTGCATAAGAGAGCTTTAACACCATCAAATGCATTTTGACAATCAGCTGTCCAAATGAATGGTTTGGACGGGCTACACAGGCTAGTGAGAGAAGTGACGACAGAAGAAAAGTTCCGGCAAAAACCACGGTAATACCCAGCCATCCCAAGGAATCTACGCAATTCCCGCCTAGTAGTAGGCACTGGAAAAGTTGTGATTGCAGATATTTTTGCATCCACCGGACGCACTTGGCCTTGTCCTACCTGCTTACCAAGATAGGTAACCGTAGCCTTGCCGAACTCACACTTGGCAAGGTTAAGGGTCAGGGAGGCTCCAGCTAAGCGGTCAAAGACAGTTTGTAAGGTTGTCATGTGGTCACGCCAGTTGGTCGAATAGACAACCAGGTCATCGAGATAGGCATTACAATTTGGAACACCAGCCAGGACTAGGGTCACCAGTCGCTGGAAAGTGGCCGGGGCATTACGCATTCCAAAAGGCATTACAGTATATTGCAAATAATTGTCAGGAGTAACAAACGCAGAGATTTCCGAGGCACGGGGGGTCAAAGGGACCTGCCAGTAACCCTTTAACAAATCTAGTTTGCTAACATAGGTGGCAGATCCAAGGTTGTCAATACAATCTTCCATGCGGGGCAGTGGGAAGGAATCAGGCACGGTGACAGCATTTACCTTTCGGAAATCAGTACAAAATCTAGGAGTTCCATCCGATTTGGGAGCTAACAAGCAAGGTGAACTCCAGGGACTGCAACTTGGCTTGGCTAAACCATGTTTTAACAAATAGTCAACCTCCTGTTGCATCATGGCCCTTTTGGTGATGTTAACACGGTATGCATGTTGCTTGATAGGCACAGCATTGTTAACATTAATATCATGGGCCAATACAGAAGTACAGGAGGGAACATCACCAAACAGAGCCATGTAGGCCTGAATCAAATTTGTGATGTCCTCTCGCTGCTCCTCAGGTAAGTGTGCTAAGTGAGTGGGCAGGTTCAATAACATCTCAGTGTTGGACAATCTAGCACCCTGATGGGCTGCATTGCGCAACTCTAAGCCATCTACATCCTCACCACTAACGTCAGGAGAGTCCGGAACTATTGGAGTTGAGGCAACAGCAGAGACGGCCTGTCTGGCTGTCTGGTCTGAGGTCTCCACCTGCACACTATCTCTGGAAAAATATGGTTTAAGCATATTGCTGTGGCAAACACGAGAGTGACGTTTACGATCAGGGGTGCGAACCACATAATCTGTATCACTTATCTTCTTGACTATTGCATACGGTCCGGAAAAACGAGCGGAAAGAGCAGAACCAAGGATAGGTAACAGGACTAGAACCTTATCACCTGGCTGGAAAGATCGAGAAACAGCTTTCTCGTCATAGTGCCGTTTCATAGTTCTCTGGGAAGAAGAGAGCGCTTCTTTTGCGAGAGAGCACGCCTGATGCAGTCGCTCTCGAAACTGGCTAACAAAATCTAGAACATTAGTGGGTGTGCTGGCACCCTTTGACATGAACCGTTCTTTAAGAACTTTCAGAGGCCCTCTAACAGTGTGCCCAAAAACGAGCTCAGCAGGACTGAAACCAAGAGACTCCTGTATGGTCTCTCGCGCAGCAAATAGAACAAGGGGGACACCCTCATCCCAATCTTTCTCTGTGTCTAAGCAATATTTACGCAGCATGGACTTTAAGGTCTGATGCCAACGTTCTAGAGCCCCCTGAGTTTCAGGGTGGTAGGCACTGGACACTATATGTCGGATACCCAGGGACTGTAACACTTGCTCAAATAACCTAGACAGGAAGTTGGTGCCTTGGTCCGTTTGTACTACCTTAGGCAGTCCAAACGTGGAGAAGAACTTCGTCAAAGCCTTAATTATTACAGGCGCTGTAATTCTGCGAAGAGGGATAGCCTCAGGGAAACGGGTGGCGGTACACATTATTGTCAACAAAAACTGATTGCCGGCTTTGGTCTTTGGCAACGGACCAACACAGTCAACTATGACATGTTCAAATGGTTCACCGATCGCTCGTATAGGACAGAGGGGAGCAGGTGGAATTACCTGGTTTGGCTTTCCGGTGATCTGACAAGTACTACAGGTACGACAGTACTGTGCTACATCGGACTTCAAACTGGGCCAAAAGAAATGTTGAAGTATTCTGTTGTATGTTTTAGTGACTCCCAAGTGTCCAGACCAAGGGTGGTCATGGGCCAAGAACAGTACATGCTGACGATAAACTAAAGGGACAACAATCTGATAAACAGTGCTCCAGTCTGGTACCTGATCTGGTAGCCCTATCTCCGATTGTGCATGCTCTGCCAGTCTAGTACCATGGGACCTCCATGTACGCATCAAAACTCCTTCATCCACAAAATAAGAATGCAACTCTCTCCTCTGTTCTGTTTCAAGAGAAGAGAAACATTTTGCAAGAGAAGGGTCAGCCTTCTGGGCAGTAATTAGCATTTCACGAGTAACGGGTAACTTCAATGCGTCGGAACTACTTACAGTTGTCTGTGGGGGTACCTTACTATGAGTCTGTGGTTTGTCAGCGGTATCAGAAGTTGGAGCCAGCAACTCCTCCCTGACAAAGGCTGAAGCAAAAACAGAGTCAGACAAATTAATTTCATCACCTCTCTTTTTCAATTGAGCCCGAGTGACAACACTTGCAGAAAAAACTTCAGGGAAGTTCTGTGACAAGTCATCAGGCAGAGAATCTGTGTCTGGGTGATCCAACACTTCCAGCACAGCGTTCACCTGTCCTCCAGCTAAATCATTTCCCATGATAAAGGAAATGCCTTTAACTGGCAAGGAAGGTCTCACCCCTATTTTAAAGAAACCAGTGGCCAAATCAGATTGTACATGAATACAGTGTAACGGGGCTGGCACGAAACCCATCTCAATACCTTGAACTAGGACACTAGAACCACAGGAAGATTTCTCAGACAGAGGTAGTACATCAGAGAGGATAAAGGATTGTGAGGCTCCAGTATCTCGTAAGATCTGAACTGTACACTGATCTTTTGGATCCCCTGTCAAGGAAACTAAACCCTTGGAAGTAAATGGCCTGAAACAAGGATCGAGAACATCCTGATCATTGTGCATATGTTGATCGGAATCAGGTGCCATTTTAATCAGACCAACCCCTTTGGGTTGTCTAAAGTTCTGAGAGGACGGTTGCTGCTTACGTTTCAATGTTAAACAGTCAGAAATAACATGACCAGATTTATGACAGTAGTAACAGGTCCGCTCCTCTTTTGAACGTGGAGGTGACATTTTTGGTCGGGGGTGTGTGAATTCTGAATGGTTGGGGACAGAATGTTTCTGAGAGAAATCATGGGGGAGAAACGAGTCACGCCTATCTACAAACACAGTTTTATGTGTTAGCGCAAACTCATCAGCTAATACAGCAGCTTGCTGCAGAGTGGACACTTTCTGCTCACTCAGGTAAATTACAATACGCTCTGGCAAACGATTCTTAAACTCTTCTAATAGAATGAGTTCTCTGAGAGAGTTAAGATCTGAGGCCTTGCTTGCTGCACACCATTTATCAAAGAGAGTTCCCTTCTCTCTAGCAAACTCTACAAAGGTCTGGTTGACAGCTCTCTTGTGACTGCGAAACCTCTGCCTATAAGCTTCGGGCATAAGCTCATAAGCACGAATGATGGCAGCCTTCACAGTATCATACAGTAAACTATCTTCTAGGGAAAGTGTTGAACAAACCTCTTGGGCTTTACCAGTCAATTTGCATTGAAGCAACAAAGGCCAGACCTCTCTTGGCCAGCGCAATGAAGCAGCAATACGCTCAAACACATTAAAATAAGTATCAACTTCTGTCTCTCGGAACGGAGGCACCAAAGCAATGTGTTTACTTATATCAAAAGTGTGTGATGAATAAGCTGTGGAGGAGGACATACCCGGGCCTTGTGGAGGAGTCGGTGTAGCAGAGTTGGATCCACTCCTTTGGTCTCCCAGCTCCAACTCCCGCAGTCTGAGCTCTTTTTCCACCTCAAGCTCCAACCTACGGATGTTAACAGCCCTTTCATTTTCCGCCTCAAGCTCCATTTTACGAAGCCGATACTCCGCCTCACGTGCTTGTGCCTTCTCCTGAGCCTCCATCTGGAGACGGGCTATTCTAACCTTGACCTGGGCCCCTTCTCGAGACCCAGTTGACACAGGAGAGGTCAAGTGAAAATGTGGCAATGTGACGTTCACACCTGCCTTTTCAGCACCATGGGCTTGCTCCTCAGAAGGCTGTGCTTCCGTAGGTTCACCAGGAGGACTTGCATGTTCATCAGAGACCACAGGTGAAAAACAAGCGTCCCCTGCTCCAACAGCTTATCTACCACAAGACACCTGATATCCTGCTTAAGATGCTTTTGTTGAACCGAGAGTTGAAAATGTGTGGCAATCTCCACTAAGTCTGCCTTGCGGCAGCTATCCAGCGCTTCCCAAGTAGGATTGCTCAAGAATTTCCCCAGATCAAAAGTACTAACTGCCATTTTTTTTTTTTTACACAAATGCCATTTTTACACACAAATTAATTAATAACTATACAAGTGTAAACAAACACAGCTCACCAAATCCATCAACCAACAATTGAACACGGGTTACAAAATCCAGGCAGAGCCCCCATTTATGTTACGACCCCTGTGAGTCTAAGGGTAAAGGGCTGTAACATAACAGTTGGTTGACAGAAAAGATGGACCACGTTTGTAAACAACAATGATATTTATTGAAAGATGCAAAGGAAGCACATGTAGCTCAGGGGTGAGCCCAGGCCAAAACAACAAACAAACACCACTATACTCCAAATAAACCCAAATCTAATCTATGGTAAAAGAGATTACATTACCTAACTACTCTTACCTAACCAAAACAGGAGAAAACAATATCCAAAGGAAATGGCAGCTCACCCCATCTGTGCTTCCTGAGAAAGAGAGAAAAACACATTAATTATACAGAAACAAAGGCAGAATATATACAAAAACAAACTATAACTAACAATGCTCTCTCTGTGGCCATACACACACAAGGACATTTCTACTAAGCACCAAAGGCCAATAAATGAAATGCAATACTGTCAAAGTTACAGGTTTACAAAATCACAACAGGCCTAGCCTCATGCCAGAGAGAGAGAAAGACTGAAGTGAGAAGCCATGTTTTAACAGGTGTGGGGTGATCCATGATTGGGTGGTGTGGATTGAGTGTTGGAGTCTGGAAAGCCATCCACCAATCGGTGCTGTGTTGCTATAATAGAAGGGCAGGCCTGGCAGGGACCAATGGTGAAGGGAACAATGGCTGGAGGGAGGAAACAAAATGGAGAACACACACACATGGAGACACACACTGGGGAATATATACATTGGGATGTAACAGGGAACATAGGGCTAAGGGAACATAGGGCTGAGGGAACTTAGGGCTGTGGGAACATAGGGGTGTGGGAACATAGGGCTGAGGGAACATAGGGCTGAGGGAACATTGGGCTGTGGGAACATAGGGTTGTGGGAACATAGGGCTGAGGGAACATAGGGATGTGGGAACATAGGGCTAAGGGAACATAGGGCTGAGGGAACATAGGGCTGTGGGAACATAGGGTTGTGGGAACATAGGGCTGAGGGAACATAGGGCTGTGGGAACATAGGATTGTGGGAACATAGGGCTGAGGGAACATAGGGCTGAGGGAACATAGGGCTGTGGGAACATAGGCTTGTGGGAACATAGGGCTGTGGAAACATAGACACACTCTCGATCTGTCCAGCCTTGGAAAAGGGCAAAGTATAGATCTCATGCCCAAAAAGGTTGCCCACCCCTGGTTTCAATTGATGACGCATTCCGCTTAAATCAGAACCACGGCTGGTGACGCCACGCGGTCCTGAGCACAGAGTGAGAGGCGGGGGGCAACAAAACCGTGAACCCAGTGGGTTCTTCCGGCAAGCACCATATCAATTAGACGCTCTGTGCCGCCCGCCGTCTCCACAGTCATTGATCACGTCGCGGTGCCAGCCCCTCTTCGGTCGCCACACATTCTTTGGCAGCGAGTGGAGACACTCTGCTTTATACTTTAATAGGTAGCAAAATCACAGTATGACATTGTGCCGTGCCTTTTAAAGGTGGAGAAAAATTACTAGATGAAGAGGAAGGAGAAGCCAGGGAGGGAAGCCGGGCAGGGAAGCCGGGCAGGGAAGCCGGGCAGGGAAGCCAGTCAGGGAAGACAGGCAAGGAAGCCTCAAGCCAGGCAGGGAAGCCAGGCAACACTCGTCAGGCGTTTAGACTCTCTCCCCTCTTTCATCTTTGCCGCTTTTATTTCCGCTTTGATTTTAGAACAACCTCTCACGCTCGCTAGCGACAGAGACTCGTCGCCCGTTACAGCTGTGAAATTGAGTCTTGTGGAAGCACAATAGTAACTCTTTGCTAAAAAAAAAGGATGAATGTCCCTCGTAACATGAGAGCCGTGGCAAACGCTGGGCGTGACGACTCGCAGTGTCCTCTTTAAACCTGGTGTACTTTCCATGTTACGTACGGTATTATCTGACCCGAAGTCAATTATTTTCATTTTCGATACATTTCGAAGTTGCCTTTTGCCTTTTGTGAAAGCCATTACGTGGCAACTCTATAATAAACATGATTGTTTGATTTATTCATATATCAATCTTGATCGAGTCCTGGACTGATTTTCAGGACTCGTGACTCGACTTGGACTTGAGCATTGACTGCATTCGGACTCGGAAGGTGCAGACTTGGACTCAGACTTGTTCATTGATAAATACTTTTTTTTTTGTAATAGGCCCTAATCATTTTATATTGACAGATATTCATGGCTAGTGCATTTGTTTGGCTATTGTGTCACAAAGTAAATAAAATCCCTTTGAAATGACCGCTGTGTCATTTATGTTTAATGTAAACCTTTTTTAATTTGTATGTCAGCTCTTTGACTGCCAGAGTGGAGTGGACTCAACCTTCATGACTTGGACTCGGACTCGTACTAGGGTAATGGGAACTCGACTCGGACTCGACTCAGGTTCTTCTTTGGTGAGTCAGACTTGGACTCGGACTCGAACACTGGGGACTCGAGACTCAAGATTTAGTGACTCGACTACAACACTGCTCACAGGTCACTTAGGTCATCCTCACAACAGCTGCTCTCAGTTCCTCAACCACGTCTCCTTTTTCTGTCGCTGCCCCCAGACTTCGGACCAGTCTCCCGTCTCACGTTAAGTCCTGTCCTACTATTGAAACCTTTAAAGGGGAACTATCTTATAAATGGCCTTTTTGAGTGTTTAGCATTGTTTCCTAGCTATGTGAACTTATATTAATATGATCTATGTCTCTAATTCTCAAGTTGGTGCATTCTTCCAATTCTCCTCTCACAATATTCACCCTCACTGAACTGAGTCGTTTGAAAATGTGCCTATATGTGATGTCATATAGTCACTGCTGCATGTTAATGTGGCTCCTCAGGCACCAGCACCTGCACCCCAGTCCACATCAGCTCAAAACAGCTCGAGATCTTGAGGTAGAAAAATGCTGTTTTTGAGGACTTGATTAGAAATACAAAACAATGAATAAAAAAATATATATATTACAGAGGTGTTCCATAGACTCACAGGAATTGTGTAAAAGTGCCCAAATAGTGAAAGAAATAGTAAAATAGTTCCCCTTTAAATCACATCTAAAGACCTACCTATTTTCTCTTGCTTTTAGTGCAGTTTGAGGATTGGTCTTGTTTTATTATTTTGTTGTATACTGTATCTGTACTGTATTTTATTGACTTCTTTTTTTATCAGCACATGTTATACTGTGGTGCTGTTTTTATTAGCACAACCTGTTCGCTGTATACGCCAGACTCAGTGTGTGCGCGCCTCACAGGGGTAGAAAGGAACGTAATCCTGGTCAGAACAATGGGGCAAACTACAATATATTTGCATTTGTTAGCCATGCTAGTGATCTAAACCCGTGTTTCCCAAAGTGGGGGTCGCGAGCCGCCAGATGATGAAAACATTTTAATAAAATAAAGAGTTATGGGTTAGAATTATAAAATGAATATGTGGTGTTATGATCACGGCTGAAGTTGAATAAAAGATTGTATTTTTTTTTCAATCTGACATTACAAAAAAACATAAAATCCATCAAAATCAGTGTTGTTGCTAATCTGTTTTTTAACAATAATTTGTGATGCCATCACAAACACTGGCATTTAAAGGGTACAAATAAAAAAAAATTCCTGCACCAGAATGCAGGAAATTAAGTCTTGGTGGGGGACCCGCAGACCCCCTGTGTCGTATATTATCTAGATAAAACATGTAAAATATCAATGAAAATGTACATGTACAGGACGAAAATACTTGGTAAGTTGGATTACAGAAGGAATCAAAGTCATTAGGCGGTCTCCTCAGCAAAGGAGCCAGATTCAAGCAAACAGCTGTTAACAGTCACCATCCCTCATCAAAATAGTTTCTACAAGGCCTCAGAGGTCAGAAAGGTAACACCAGACCATTTGGCATCTCCCCTTACAACCGATTTGACTGACTTTAGGACATACATTAACAGGCTCAAGGCTATTTGAATTTAAGGGGAGACACTGCAGGTGAATAGGGTAAAAAAATTAACTAATAGATATCACAATGACACTTCCCCAGTTGATTACTTATATTAAGACAAGACTTTTTTGTATTACAAGTTTTCTGAAATTGTATGTTTAAATATGCAAATGAGGCATGATCTACTTAAATATGCACTAATTTGCATATAATTCCAGGACAGAAATCTGAACATTGGATAAAGCCATTTTCAAAATTATAGTTTCATTTTGTTGACATATTAGAGCCAAAGGTTATTACAGAGGGGATTTTGGATATCTCTTTTTATCACTCCATAAATCAGAAAATACTCTATTCAGCCCATTTTTATGGTAAAATTCCATATTTCGCCATGTTTTTAGGAATAAAATGTGATATAAATCGGGGTATGAATGCGATATCAACAAACCCTTCTGTAAATACCTTCAGAACATAGATATGAATATAACTGGAAGGTTTGGTGTATGTGAGTGCTACTGAAGTGGAGTATGAGGAAAAACTCTTAAAACTCATTTTTGGGAAAACGCATTCAAAGTTCTGTATTGTAAAATGCCACACTTTTTTTTTAAACAGATATTTACAAACACAATACCTAATCAAACCATTAGTAATAGACAACCTAAACACATGCCTGATAACTGAATAATAATAATAATGATGTTATTGAACTGAACAGAACTGAACACAGGCTACAAACAGTGTAGTACAGTGTAGTACCCCCTAATAGGCAAAACAAAATTTGAATAGATATCACTATGAAACTTTCCCAATTTGTTATGTACATATAAACTAAGAAAAAATATATTGCAAGTTTTCTGAAATGTATGTTTATATATGCAAATGAGGCACTTCCCCATTAAATATATGCACATTTATGGATGCAATAAGGCAAAATGATGTAAAATAAACAACTAAATGTGTGTTATTGACGTTTTATTGTCACTAGTTTCATAGAAGACATGTTTAGGAAGCAAAATATAACAAAATCTCAAAATCAACTAAAAGAGTATATTTGACTATTCACCTGCAGTGTCTCGCCTTAAGCAGAATGCCACCAGTCACACATTAACTATAGAATAGATAGACTAGACGGTTTTAGACCTTGAGGAAATAGGTAAAAACAGAGGGCTTTGTCAGATAGATTAGTAAGATGGCTTTAGGAAACATTGCAACACATATGTACTAAAAGTAAAGCAAGGACCATTATGTTAAAAGTAAACTGTCATACAAAATCACATTAGATAATAGGTTTAGCAAGCATGAAAAGTTGACAACAAGTGAACCAAATAATAAGACATAGGTAGTTGCACAGTCTCTGGAGCGCAACAGTAAGAAGCATTTTGTACAAAAGTATTCTGTACTTCTGTATGACAACTATTAAAGAAACTTGAAACTTGAAACTTGAAATTAAGGTTTAAGCTAAAAAAAGGTGAAAGAAAAGGTTATTACTAAGAGAATAGACAAACCATCAGTAGGATGGAAACATTTAATAAGGCAATTACATGAGTTACAATGTGGGCATAACTTAAAACTATTAGGAAACGGTAGTCACAATAAAGAATAACTCTTAAATAATAAGGATAAAAGAACCATGACACAGGACTCCTTATTGGTTAATCAAGAAACCAGTACACTATTTCTGTTGAAGGACGTATGCTATTATCTGTGCACGGAGAGAAGAACTGTAAGGATTTCCCAAATAAGGTAATAGGACCACTAGAATAGGCTGTAGACAGTAGGATTCTCCCCATTATAGACTGTAATCTCCGCGTCGCAAGATTTAGGATGACGTGTCAAGCAGCAGAAAGAGCTTTAGCCAATAGGAGAAGGCCGAGCCCTGGGGGACGTCACAACGTCTCCTGGGGCTCGGGGGGAAAGTTTTTCCTTTTAAGCAGGGCGGATGGAGATGGACAAACACACACCCACCGACGGAGAGGAGACTGGAGAACCGGAGACTCGAGAGCCGAGCCAGACACGCACAGAGCCACGGACACAGACGATGATAGAAGATCGCCTTACAGCAGGGGATCCAGACTCCGCCGAGACTAAATCAAGCGCTCCCTGCCCTGAGCGCTGAGAATCACGGAAACCAGGGTTGCCTTGGCAACCAGCCACCACCAAGAGAGGCCTAGTGTTGTCTGGACAACCAGAGAAAAACAGCACCACCACCGGAGAAAACGAGTCTGACCGGCATCCGCCGATCAGAACGGGACCAACTGCCCCACCAAAGAGATGATTAGATAGAAGAAGCAGATCCTGTACTTCATAGATGTGTTTTATTAAGAATGGAATAAACACCCCAGTTGTTTGATTCAGACCACCTCGTCTGCGTTTCCTTCATAGAACCGAACACCTGAAATGCAAACAATGCAGAGAGAAGGGTAAAGACTATACGATCACAGATAGATAAATTAATGAAAGAGACGTCAAATGTCGCCGTGACCCGTGCTGAATTTGACCAAAGCCGGTTGAAGACGACGAAAGCTACTTCTGAAAGGAACCGAGAGATTCTCGCCCCTCATCGACGCCTCTACGACTGATTGATCCTTCACCTCATCAGCCAACCAAGGACAGCGGGTTTGTAGGTAAGTAAGGATGGTGCGTTTAAATTGGTGGAGGTCGAGCAGTTTCGAACAGGGTTTTGCTATAAGTAGGTGTAATGGACCAAAAATATGTTGATGTCGGTAGGCACCAGAGACCAGGATTCACAACCTGTCTCTGGTCTCGGCCGCACCAAGAGCAGTTAATAGGTTAGGGAATTGAGGGTGTTCGTTTAGAATACCTAGGATTAGTGCAATGGGATGATGTGGTAAGACTATTCTAGGTAGAATCGGCACTAATGTAATGAAGAAAAGGGGCGCAATCCGAGTGAACGGTACAGAAGTGGAGCGAAAAGTGGCGAGTTTATAAGCAACTATGGAGCTATAAACAGGGAATTGTTCAGGGAAACAATTGAAAGTCTGGGGATAAGTGACATTTTTGGTTGATGAACGGGTTAAATGAGGGCTGTTTTCACTCGTCAAAACCGGGCCCCGCTCTGGGAGACGGCTGACGGAGGAACGAGAGTACCATTGTGGATTTTACACACCCTTCGTCGAACAATAATGTGACTACCAGTAAGAGAGGTTATAGATGTCTCTATTTAGTTCAGATCGCGCACAGCCGAGGGATGGGGATTCGTGCCAGGTTGCTTAACGGGAAGCTCACTTAGAATCGTTACGCTGAGCAATAGACTTTGGAAGACGTTCCATGTGCGAATTGTCGAGACATAATCCGACATCATTTAGGCTCAGATTGGCCATTGTCCAAATCTGAGAAACATCAAGCTCGTGGAGGAAAGAGGAACGTAGGAAATATGGAAATTGTGGTTTAAACGGAGAGCACGATAAACCACATAAACCTCAGATTCAAGCCGTCAGGTGGCTCTACAAGTAGGAAATATGGAAATTATGGTTAAACGGACGATTTGGCCATAAACCTCTGATTCAAGCCGTCAAGAGGCTCTACAAAAACTCTCCACGAGCCACTTTACATGGATGGAGCGGGTTTCTCGGGGTATAGCAAGACGGATTTTCTATAACTCGGTAGATATATAAATCACTTTGAAAGAAGGAACTGCATTTGTGATTAGGACATAGGGAAGAATCGTGTGGAATGGGCGAGGTTTAGGTTAGGAAATGCGTTTAGGATGGATGTGATGTGGTATGTTTATAAATAGGACAATGTTTTGCTAAGTATATATGATTGGATGAATGTCTGTTAGAGGTTATGAGTGAATGCCAGTGTATTTTTTGTATGATTATAGAACTCTAGTGACCAAAACGGCTGCGGAGAAACCGTAACACTGTCTGTTGTATAAAGATTAGGGTATCTTGCTACATTAGCCGCGAGGACGACAGCGATAACGTATGGACGCTGCGTTGCGATATCGAGTGAATTGAGTGAATGGCGAGAGTGATGGAACCAAAATGATGTGTGAGATTCGTTGAAATTTTTTAAATCGGTGTGTGGTGGATTTTTGACGTCTCCAGGGATGGTTAAATGAAATACAGAGACAAGAGATTGGCCTTAAATCAGAGTGCAAACCACCAGGTTCTCCACGGACATCCAGCAGCCTAAAACAGTGTCACACTGCGAATTAGGCATTCTGAAATAATCAAACAGGAGCAGAAAGAGACAGCCGGATTACTCACGTTAAATGAATACAATACAGGTTTATTGGAAAAGAAAATAATACAGTACGCCCATACGGACGGACTTTCAGTCTGTCAGAGTGCATATTCACAGGTCTGTCAGAGTGAAAGTGACAAAAAGCAAAGTGTGTCAAATGTGTTTGCTCGTCTCTGATTGGGTTGGCTTTATATGGTCATTTAGGGAGTCAAATGGAATGGGCTTTTGAGGAGGGCTCGCTGCGGCCTTGGATGCAAGCGTTATCTGGTCTGCTCTGAATAATAGAATGGATATAGTGTTTTAACAGTTTTTGAGAGAAGGATAACATGACTTCACGATCAACCCTGTGGGAGGATTAAGAATGTGAAATTACCCTTCACATTTAAACAGAAATCCTGACCTCACAAATAGAGGAGGGGGGGGAGGAGGAGGAGGAGGGAAGGAGGAGGAGGAGGAGGAGGAGGTGGAGGAGGAGGAGGAGGTGGGAGAGGAGGAGGTGGGAGAGGAGTGAATGAATGAATGAATGAAAACTTTATTAACAGATTGCAGAATGGGTACAGTGCAGTACAGCTCAATACATACAATTGTTAAGGGGATGCAGACCAGAGAAAGACTTTCGACTTGTTTACATCAGGGTCCCCCATTTTCAATTCATCGTAACATATATGACATACATGACATACAGATAGACAGTACTGCTACATCTATACATTTATGACATACCAGATTTGCAATTACAGTACTGTATTTGTGATACAAAAAGAGTCCAGAAAGAAAAGAGTATATACATTAGGCGTAGAAACTGTACATTGGATTGGGTAGGTGGGGGGGGGACTGTACATTGGAGGTGGTTGGGGGGGGGGGGGTTGGGTAGGAGTGGGGGGGGGGGGGGGGTTGGGTAGGAGTGGGGGGGGGGGTTGGGTAGGAGTGGGGGGGGGGGGGGGGGGTTGGGTAGGAGGGGTGGGTGGGGACTGTACATTGGAGGTGGTTGGGTGGGTGGGGGGGGGGGGGGGGGGGTAGGAGGGGTGGGTGGGTAGGAGGGGTGGGTGGGGGACACTGTACAACTGTACAAACAACACTGTACATTGGATTATTGACAAGACCATACTTGGTAATTTACTGTACATTGGAGGGGGTTGTGTTCGGACATTTACAGGGGCCAGTTTCGAGTTGCAGTCTCCCTTAGGTGTTTTTTGAGAGTGTTTTTGAAAGTGGGTAGTGATTCACATTCCTTTACAGCTTTGGGTAGGGCGTTCCACATTGATGTGGCATAATTGCGAAACGTGTTTAGTCCCTTGTTTGAGCCGAATCTGGGTTTAACATGATTTGTGGAGCTCCCTCTGGTGTTGTGATCGTGGTATTCACTGACCTTTGGGAAGTATTTAGTCATGTACATGGGTACCTTGGTCGTGTAGTGTATCTTGTAGACCAGGCCCATTGCAAGTTGCTGTACTCTGTCGTCTACTCTAAGCCATCCTAGGTTGTCAAAGTGGGCAGGGGTGAGGTGGGTTCTAGGAGTAAGGTCAAGCAGTAGTCTGACCAGTTTGTTTTGAGATGTTTGTAATTTTGTTTTTAGCGCCTTTGAGGTGCTTTGGTACCATGAGGTGCAAGCATAGTCGTAGTACCCTTGAATGAGTGCTCCTGCTAGAGTCTTCAGGGTATTCTTGTTTACCAGTGAGGAGATCCGGTACAAGAAACGAGTTCGTTGGTTGACTTTTTTTATTACATTGGATGCCATTTTGTCACAGGAAAGATTTGCCTCTAGGATGGAACCCAGGTAGGTAATATCTTCTTTCCTTGTGACAATATTGTCACCCACTGTAACTGAGAAGCCGTCGGTCTTGCTGAGTTTGTTATTTGAACCGAAGAGAATGGACTCTGTTTTGCCCATGTGTAATGATAGTTTGTTATCAGCGAGCCATATGCAGATTTTGCTTAGTTCTGAGCTGAGGGTTTTTTCAACCTGTAATTTGTTCTTGTCAGAGACCAGCAGGGCTGAGTCGTCCGCAAACAGGAACAAGTTGCAGTCACAAGCTGACGACATGTCATTTGCATAAATTAGGAACAGTAGCGGACCTAGTATGCTTCCTTGTGGAACACCACAGTTTACTGTGAGGGGGGGGGATAGGGTACCGTTTACCTCCACCATCTGCTCTCTCCCCTCCAGGTAGGATTGCATCCAGCTCACTGATAGACTATCAAGGAGGTGGGAGAGGAGGGAAGGAGGAGGGGGAGGTGGGTGAGGAGGAGGGAAGGAGGAGGTGAAGGAGGAGGAGGTGGAGGGGATGTGAAATTACCCTTCACATTCCCCACTTTGTGCCATTTTTGGCACATCCTTGTAATTTCAACCATCAATATCACTAAACCACATTCTCAAGACACCATACAGAACATCAAATCAATCAACATTAATACATCATAATGTCATACTTGGCTAAGTAGGACAATAATTCCAAGCAGGTAATTGCAAAATGTTGCATCCTTAGGTACAATAAAAAAAAAAAAAAAACATAATAAGGTAGAACAATAACTCTTGAGAAAGAAAGAAGAGGGGGAAAAAAGTTCAGGTGCAAATTGAAAAGGGGAGGAGTCCCAGGCCGGGGACAGATTGGTCGCTGGCGCCTTATAAAGCGCTTCTCAGTGACCCGAAGCGCCGACAGCAGTTAATAGGAAACAAAGAACAAATAAAATAAAATGGCAGTCTTAATATAAGTAGTATTTTCAAACTCTGAATATGTACCCATATCTAAATCAGAAATTTGACTTTTTAATATGCACACTGGCTTCCCTTGTTGTCATTCTCAGCAGCAGTCACAGTGGACTACAGTAGCAGTCAGGTGTCTTCCCCACTCCTTCACACACAGAACGATATATCTGTTGCAAGGAGGCTGGATGCCGTTGAGTACAGTAGCAGTCAGGTGTCTTCCCACTCCTTCACACACAGAACGATATATATCTGTTGCAAGGAGGCTGGATGCCGTTGAGTACAGTAGCAGTCAGGTGTCTTCCCACTCCTTCACACACAGAACGATATATATCTGTTGCAAGGAGGCTGGATGCCGTTGAGTACAGTAGCAGTCAGGTGTCTTCCCACTCCTTCACACACAGAACGATATATATCTGTTGCAAGGAGGCTGGATGCCGTTGAGTAGAGTAGCAGTCATCTCCCCATAGTTGAATACAGCAGCATACCAGGTGCAAAAGGGCTTGTATTGCCGACTGGGGTGCGTGGTAGGGGTTCCTGTGGATCCCAGCAGCGGTGTGTTCTTATCTTCGTGGCAGGGCGAGGCTATCGCACAGGGAGCTTAGCTGGAGTTCCTGTCCCAGTTGCCCTCCCAGGGCCTCCACTGATCCCTGGGCCCCGCTTCCGTAGCACCGGCCCTGGTGTGGTGTTGCCATATCATGCGAGATGTTGAGCAGGCGGTTCCTGTTGGACTTGGGACTGAACCTGATTAGGTTGTCGTCGTCCTCCGCGGGTTCATATGGGTATGGTGGCTGGTGTGCCGGTGGAGATGGGGCCCCTAGGTGGTGGGGTTGCCCAGGGACAGCGTGGCCCTGCAGTGGGAAGTACGGCCCTGGTGCATATTCGTTATCTTCTTTCTCCTGCGCTGAGAGAAACGCACCATCCTCCCCCTCACATTCCATAGATCTGAGTTCCACAGCATTGACTAGTACTGCATCTTGGATGTCATGCGTTGCGTTAATGAGATTGCGCCGGCCAAAGGAAAAGAAATAAAAAAAACTAAAAAAACAACAATTTCAAACATGGTCAGTGTGTTACATGTCTGGATATACAACAGGGAGGTAGGGACTCCCTCATAGTTGTACTGGCTAAAAAAAAAAAAAAAAAAAAAAAAAAACTGTTTACAGTTAGCTGTCGCCCAAGTTTAAACATGTGGAAATAGTGACCACCAGGGGTTACAAGTTGTAACATTACAATCAAATATCAAAAGGAATGACAAATCCAACTTTAGGACGCTGGTATTACAAACGCTGTGATGGCGGAAAGACAAGTGCCTCAATAAGCTGTATAAGACAGTGTCTATGGAATTTAGAACATTTGAATAGCACTTATATATTCAAAAGTGCTTGGAATAGAGGCCTAACTGCCTCTAACTGCTGTGCAGTGGCAGAGCAGGTATAACATTGGAAAAGCTTGATAGAGATAAACACAGATAGTGACCAAAGCCTAACTGCTGACTTCACAAAGAGCGGAGGGCGAGGAGGAGGTTGGAGAGGAGGAAGGAAGGAGGAGGAGGAGGTGGAGGAGGAGGAGGAGGAGGAGAAGGTTATAATTCAACCAGGGTTGAAACTTATCGTAGTGTCACCCAATCCCTTTAAGCATGTATGTAGCTTATCTTAACACAGATAGTGACCAAAGCCCACATCAAAGTTGAGCTTCTCGCAGTGTCACGTATGTAGCTTATCTTAACACAGATAGTGACCAAAGCCCACATCAAAGTTGAGCTTCTCGCAGTGTCACGTATGTAGCTTATCTTAACACAGATAGTGACCAAAGCCCACATCAAAGTTGAGCTTCTCGCAGTGTCACGTATGTAGCTTATCTTATCTTAACACAGATAGTGACCAAAGCCCACATCAAAGTTGAGCTTCTCGCAGTGTCACGTATGTAGCCCTATAAGCACGTATGTAGCTTATCTTAACACAGATAGTGACCAAAGCCCACATCAAAGTTGAGCTTCTCGCAGTGTCACGTATGTAGCTTATCTTAACACAGATAGTGACCAAAGCCCACATCAAAGTTGAGCTTCTCGCAGTGTCATGTATGTAGCTTATCTTAACACAGATAGTGACCAAAGCCCACATCAAAGTTGAGCTTCTCGCAGTGTCACGTATGTAGCTTATCTTAACACAGATAGTGACCAAAGCCCACATCAAAGTTGAGCTTCTCGCAGTGTCACGTATGTAGCTTATCTTAACACAGATAGTGACCAAAGCCCACATCAAAGTTGAGCTTCTCGCAGTGTCACGTATGTAGCTTATCTTATCTTAACACAGATAGTGACCAAAGCCCACATCAAAGTTGAGCTTCTCGCAGTGTCACGTATGTAGCTTATCTTAACACAGATAGTGACCAAAGCCCACATCAAAGTTGAGCTTCTCGCAGTGTCACGTATGTAGCTTATCTTAACACAGATAGTGACCAAAGCCCACATCAAAGTTGAGCTTCTCGCAGTGTCACGTATGTAGCTTATCTTAACACAGATAGTGACCAAAGCCCACATCAAAGTTGAGCTTCTCGCAGTGTCACGTATGTAGCTTATCTTAACACAGATAGTGACCAAAGCCCACATCAAAGTTGAGCTTCTCGCAGTGTCACGTATGTAGCTTATCTTAACACAGATAGTGACCAAAACCCACATCAAAGTTGAGCTTCTCGCAGTGTCACCCAATGTAGCTTATCTTAACACAGATAGATTACAATATTCAGACGCCCCCCCCCCACTCCTGCTTACCCAACTCGCCGCGACGCTGCATGTAATGCCCGTGGAATGCCGTCCCGACCAGCCGATGCAGACAGACAATTCCTCCCAGACGTGGCTGTGTTGTAGAGCGATGAAGAGCCCGTCTGCACCGGCAGGATCGGTCGGCATCCCCGCTTCAGACACCAAGAATGTGGTGGATTTTTGACGTCTCCAGGGATGGTTAAATGAAATACAGAGACAAGAGATTGGCCTTAAATCAGAGTGCAAACCACCAGGTTCTCCACGGACATCCAGCAGCCTAAAACAGTGTCACACTGCGAATTAGGCATTCTGAAATAATCAAACAGGAGCAGAAAGAGACAGCCGGATTACTCACGTTAAATGAATACAATACAGGTTTATTGGAAAAGAAAATAATACAGTACGCCCATACGGACGGACTTTCAGTCTGTCAGAGTGCATATTCACAGGTCTGTCAGAGTGAAAGTGAAGACAAAGCAATATTGTAATGGCTTAACACAGTGAGATAGAGACGCCTCTGTCTCTGATTGGGTTGGCTTTATATGGTCATTTGGGGAGTCGGATGGGATGGGCCCTTGCGGAGGGCTCGCTGCGGCCTTGGATGCAAGCGTTATCTGGCCTGCTCTGAATATAATGAATGGATTTAGTGTTTTAACAGTTTTTGAGAGAAGGATAACATGACTTCATGGATTTTACCGATCAACCCTGTTGTGGGGCCCCAGAGGATTAAGACTCTGAAATTACACTTCACATTCCCCACTTTGTGCCATTTTTGGCACATCCTGGTAATTTCAACCATCAATATCACTAAACCACAGTCTCAAGACACCATGCAGAACATCAAATCAATCAACATCAATACATCACAATTTCACACTTAGCACGATAATTCCAAGCAGGTAATTGCAAAATGTTGCATTCTTAGGTAGAATAAAAAAAAAACATAATAAGTAAGTTCAGGTGCAAATTGAAAAGGGGAGGAGTCCCA
Organism: Notolepis coatsorum; assembly: GCF_963971535.1. NCBI lineage: Eukaryota > Metazoa > Chordata > Actinopteri > Aulopiformes > Paralepididae > Notolepis > Notolepis coatsorum. Next base: position 185,371,046 of record NC_140168.1, on the reverse strand, counting down.
GGCCGGGGACAGATTGGTCGCTGGCGCCTTATAAAGCGCTTCTCAGTGACCCGAAGCGCCGACAGCAGTTAATAGGAAACAAAGAACAAATCAAATAAAATGGCAGTCTTAATATAAGTAGTATTTTCAAACTCTGAATATGTACCCATATCTAAATCAGAAATTTGACTTTTTAATATGCACACTGGCTTCCCTTGTTGTCATTCTCAGTAGCAGTCACAGTGGACTACAGTAGCAGTCAGGTGTCTTCCCCACTCCTTCACACACAGAACGATATATCTGTTGCAAGGAGGCTGGATGCCGTTGAGTAGAGTAGCAGTCAGGTGTCTTCCCCACTCCTTCACACACAGAACGATATATCTGTTGCAAGGAGGCTGGATGCCGTTGAGTAGAGTAGCAGTCAGGTGTCTTCCCCACTCCTTCACACACAGAACGATATATCTGTTGCAAGGAGGCTGGATGCCGTTGAGTACAGTAGCAGTCAGGTGTCTTCCCCACTCCTTCACACACAGAACGATATATCTGTTGCAAGGAGGCTGGATGCCGTTGAGTACAGTAGCAGTCAGGTGTCTTCCCCACTCCTTCACACACAGAACGATATATCTGTTGCAAGGAGGCTGGATGCCGTTGAGTAAAGTAGCAGTCAGGTGTCTTCCCCACTCCTTCACACACAGAACGATATATCTGTTGCAAGGAGGCTGGATGCCGTTGAGTACAGTAGCAGTCATCTCCCCATAGTTGAATACAGCAGCACACCAGGTGCAGGGAGTAGGGAGGTATAGGATATTCGTAGCAAGCGTTGTTTGTACAGGCCGGGGCCGTCGTTGGCGTGGTGGGGTAGGTCCTACTTATGCAAAAGGACTTGTATTGCCGACTGGGGTGCGTGGTAGGGGTTCCTGTGGATCCCAGCAGCGGTGCGTTCTTATCTTCGTGGCAGGGCGGGGCTATCGCACAGGGAGCTTAGCTGGAGTTCCTGTCCCAGTTGCCCTCCCAGGGCCTCCACTGATCCCTGGGCCCGCTTCCGTAGCACCGGCCCTGCTGTGGTGTTGCCATATCATGTGAGATGTTGAGCAGGCGGTTCCTGTTGGACTTGGGACTGAACCTGATTAGGTTGTCGTCGTCCTCCGCGGGTTCATATGGGTATGGTGGCTGGTGTGCCGGTGGAGATGGGGCCCCTAGGTGGTGTGGTTGCCCAGGGACAGCGTGGCCCTGCAGTGGGAAGTACGGCCCTGGTGCATATTCGTTATCTTCTTTCTCCTGCGCTGAGAGAAACGCACCATCCTCCCCCTCACATTCCATAGATCTGAGTTCCACAGCATTGACTAGTACTGCATCTTGGATGTCATGCGTTGCGTTAATGAGATTGCGCCGGCCAAAGGAAAATAAATAAAAAAACTAAAAAAACAACAACAATTTCAAACATGGTCAGTGTGTTACATGTCTGGATATACAACAGGGAGGTAGGGACTCCCTCATAGTTGTACTGGCTGGAAACAAAGAGAAAAAAAATAAAAAAATTTAACAGTTAGCTGTCGCCCAAGTTGAAACATGTGGAAATAGTGACCACCAGGGGTTACAAGTTGTAACATTACAATCAAATATCAAAAGGAATGACAAATCCAACTTTAGGACGCTGGTATTACAAACGCTGTGATGGCGGAAAGACAAGTGCCTCAATAAGCTGTATAAGACAGTGTCTATGGAATTTAGAACATTTGAATAGCACTTATATATTCAAAAGTGCTTGGAATAGAGGCCTAACTGCCTCTAACTGCTGTGCAGTGGCAGAGCAGGTATAACATTGGAAAAGCTTGATAGAGATAAACACAGATAGTGACCAAAGCCTAACTGCTGACTTCACAAAGAGCGGAGGGCGAGGAGGAGGTTGGAGAGGAGGAGGGAAGGAGGAGGAGGAGGAGGAGAAGGTTATAATTCAACCAGGGTTGAAACTTATCGTAGTGTCACCCAATCCCTTTAAGCACGTATGTAGCTTATCTTAACACAGATAGTGACCAAAGCCCACATCAAAGTTGAGCTTCTCGCAGTGTCACGTATGTAGCTTATCTTAACACAGATAGTGACCAAAGCCCACATCAAAGTTGAGCTTCTCGCAGTGTCACGTATGTAGCTTATCTTAACACAGATAGTGACCAAAGCCCACATCAAAGTTGAGCTTCTCGCAGTGTCACGTATGTAGCTTATCTTATCTTAACACAGATAGTGACCAAAGCCCACATCAAAGTTGAGCTTCTCGCAGTGTCACGTATGTAGCCCTTTAAGCACGTATGTAGCTTATCTTAACACAGATAGTGACCAAAGCCCACATCAAAGTTGAGCTTCTCGCAGTGTCACGTATGTAGCTTATCTTAACACAGATAGTGACCAAAGCCCACATCAAAGTTGAGCTTCTCGCAGTGTCACGTATGTAGCTTATCTTATCTTAACACAGATAGATTACAATATTCAGACGCCCCCCCCCCCACTCCTGCTTACCTAACTCGCCGCGACGCTGCATGTAATGCCCGTGGAATGCCGTCCCGACCAGCCGATGCAGACAGACAATTCCTCACTGTCCCAGACGTGGCTGTGTTGTAGAGCGATGAAGAGCCCGTCTGCACCGGCAGGATCGGTTGGCATCCCCGCTTCAGACACCAAGAATGTGGTGGATTTTTGACGTCTCCAGGGATGGTTAAATGAAATACAGAGACAAGAGATTGGCCTTAAATCAGAGTGCAAACCACCAGGTTCTCCACGGACATCCAGCAGCCTAAAACAGTGTCACACTGCGAATTAGGCATTCTGAAATAATCAAACAGGAGCAGAAAGAGACAGCCGGATTACTCACGTTAAATGAATACAATACAGGTTTATTGGAAAAGAAAATAATACAGTACGCCCATACGGACGGACTTTCAGTCTGTCAGAGTGCATATTCACAGGTCTGTCAGAGTGAAAGTGACAAAAAGCAAAGTGTCATGTGTTTTAACACAGTGGAATAGAGACGCCTTGCTCGTCTCTGATTGGGTTGGCTTTATATGGTCATTTAAGGAGTCAAATGGAATGGGCTTTTGAGGAGGGCACGCTGCGGCCTTGGATGCAAGCGTTATCTGGTCTGCTCTGAATAATAGAATGGATATAGTGTTTTAACAGTTTTTGAGAGAAGGATAACATGACTTCACGATCAACCCTGTGGGAGGATTAAGAATGTGAAATTACCCTTCACATTTAAACAGAAATCCTGACCTCACAAATAGAGGAGGGGGGGGAGGAGGAGGAGGAGGAGGGAAGGAGGAGGAGGAGGAGGAGGAGGTGGAGGAGGAGGAGGAGGTGGGAGAGGAGGAGGTGGGAGAGGAGGGAAGGAGGAGGGGGAGGTGGGTGAGGAGGAGGGAAGGAGGAGGTGAAGGAGGAGGAGGTGGGAGATGAGGAGGGAAGGAGGAGGATGATACGGTGGAGGAGGAGGGAAGGAGGAGGAGGAGGAGGTGGAGGAGGAGGGGATGTGAAATTACCCTTCACAGGTGGTATTAAGGTCTTAATTTAATGTAGTAGGTATCAAAATAAGCGATTTTTTGGGAGCTGATGACGTCACTAGAAACGTCTAAGCATTGGGAGCGTTGGATTTAAAATACTGTGTATTTCGGCCAGGCGGGGCCAAACGGGCGAGCAAACTAAAATAAAGATAATAATATATGATCTGTAAACTAGCGCTTAATGAGATTGAAGTTATGTTGCGGGGTATAACTGTGTTGCGCAAACGTTGCGATGTGTTGTGCGGCTCGAATCAACAGGATAATGGGCCGTATAGGAGACGTTATTAGAATGCTAAGCTAAGCTAACTATCCGTGCTAGGCTAAGTGGGCGATAACATGGTTGAGCTAAGCTGATTGAGCTAGCAGTGCTAAGCTAATGGAGCTAGCAGTGGGAAGCTAATGAAGCTAAAATGCTAAGCTACCTGTGCTAACAATGTAGCATGATGAGACTCTCGGTAGATATCGCGTGATGCTATTTTGGTGGCAGACGACGAGATCTCGTGTTTGTAAACATGGCGCAACTCCCGTGGAAGATTCTGGGGAGTGTGGTTTATTATTGAGTAAGGACGGCGAATTGACGTCGGTTGGATGTGCTGCGTGATGACGCATTTGTGAGGGAGGGGGAGGGCGCCTCCTGCAGGACGTTGTGAGTACTGTAGTACAATAGAGGTGATGTACGAACATTACAGCAGGGGGCGGTGTTGCCTCTTAGATTATTACACCTCTCCTTCACATGTAAACGGGGAGCCGTGGCGGCCATTTTGTAGTTTTTATAGGTTTTTTGGTTTTCGTGTGGCGCTATCTTGAAAGATTTGTAGTTCTTTTTATCAGTTTTTGCCGTTTTTAAGGACGAATGTATATACATTTAGTTATCAATCTAAATTTGTTGTGGGCCCAGTATGATGGCACTAGTGGGGTAGAAACGTGACGGATGTGTGGGTTTGTTTGTAACTTTACTAGATATATTATTCCAATATTAGGTAGCTAATGAGGTGACTAGTATGGTTGGAACATGTAGACGGTATCTGTCGGTTTGCGCATGCGCGCCACGGTGCCGTCAGTACGAGGGGGATGGATTATGGGCTTTTGTTAAGGCAGTGGACAGTGAAGGGCTATAGGGGGCGATGTTGGACATGACAAGTTGGGATGAACAGCGGCATTATGTGCTGTGACGAGAGGCTTGCGTACCCCCCCCCTTCTCCTCTGTGTCTCTTCCTCCCTCTCTCCCTCCCTCCCTCCCTGCCTTCCTCCCTCCCTCCCTCCCTCCCTCCCTCCCTGCCACTCTCCCTCTCTTTCTCCCTCCCTCTCTCTCTCCCTCCCTCCCTCCCTCTCTCCCTCTCCCCCTCCCTCCCTCTCTCCCTCCCTCCCTCCCTGCCTTCCTCCCTCCCTCCCTCCCTGCCACTCTCCCTTTCTTTCTCTTTCTCCCTCCCTCTCTCTCTCCCTCCCTCCCTCCCTCCCTCCCTCTATTTCTCCCTTCCTCCCTCTCTCCCTCCCTCCCTATCTCCCTCTCTTATGTCTCTCCCCCCTCCTCCCTCCAGCTGTCTAAATCCTTCTGTCCCTCCCTCCCTCTCCTCTCTCCCTCCCTACATCCCTCTCTCCCTCTCTCCCTCCCGGTATCTCCCCCTCCCTTTGTTTCCTCACTATCCCTAGCTCCCTGCTTGATACTGTTGAGCTGCCAGGTTTTCAAAGGTGTTTTAATTCAAGTTAGTATGCCTTTTCGGTAACATTTAAAGTATAGTGTTAGATATTAGGAACTCCATGCAGACTCTTTTAGTCTGATTAAAGTAGGGTTTGATTTAAGTTAAAGTTAGGCAGCAGATGCTGAAGATAGTGTTTGAAGTCCTGTGGGTTAACTGGACCAGGTAATATGGTAAGGTCTGCTAGTTAATTCTAAAAGGTTTTTGATAAAGTTAATGTTGAATTGGGAGCCCCCCCCCTCCTCCGTCTCTCTATCCCTCTCTCTCTTCCCTCCTTCCTCTGTCTCCCCCCCCTCCGTCCCTCCGTCCCTCTCCACCTCTCCCCATCCCTCCCTTTTCTCTTCCCTCCGTCCCCCCCCCTCCTCTGTCTCTCCTTGTATTTCTCCCTGTGTTTCTCCTTCCCTCCCTTCCTTCCTCCACGTGTGCCCCCCCCCCCTCAATAGCTTGCCTGAGAATGGATTATGGGTATGCTGCAGGCCATTGCTGGGTTGGGTAGTGGACTGCTGAGTTGGGTTTAGGTTTCCATTTAGGGGTCCCTCCATCTCCCTGACTGGCCCTAGGGGTATAATTCGGCCTTGAGAGTGGCATGTATGTTTAGACTGGGGGTGAAGCGTCCACAAGCGTTTGTTATGAAGGGAATGGGTTTTACATTAGGTTGGGTTTGTTTAGAGACGGTTGAGGTGTAGGAATGGGGCGTGTGTTTTTTTCATTTTAGACAAGGTGTCAGTCCCCTAGTTCCCCCTTCTGTTAGGGTCCTTGGAAACAGGGTTGGCTTTGCGTCATGTTGTGTGTTATGGGTTGGATGTTTATTTGAACTGCGTAGTTATTATGTGTGTGAGGTAGGTACCGGATGAGCGCTGGCCTGTCTGGGTACAGGTAATGGTGGGACGAGTTGTAATATTCCTTGAAAAGGGGGCTTGAGGTGCTTTCGTTTGGGTTCGAAACTGAGGGAAAACGCTTTGGGCTGTGAAATGGCGGGTCTTTGTGAATTCAAGGATCTGGGAGGATATTGCTGTGGATATAGTGCTGGTGTCCATGAGTTTAATAACATGAACAACTGGGCTATATGACGGTCAAGGGTTTAGTGATCTAAGTTGCTAAAAATTAATTTTTTCCCTTGATGGTAGTTGGAAGCAGAGACAACACCAAAGGATTTTTTGGTGTTGTGAGGGGGAATGTGTTAGGGAGGAGGTAGACACACCTCTAGCACATAGCAGGCGGCGGTGGAATCGGAAGGTTCCCTGGGCACGTTAAATCCCCTCTATAGTCGCTGGCGAGATACTGAAGGCCCTCGTGTCTGGCAAGATGACCAACATCTTACTGTGCTTCCGTCTAGTCGGCCCAGGAAATGTTGCACGTAAGTTAGTGTGGGCACTGGGTGGTACGTGGATGACGGTCCACACCTAGAAGTAGGGCAGTGCACCGGAGGGGGCACAGCACCTGCTGAGAACAGGCCAGGCTGGTGAAAACGGTCAAAGTTTCCATACCCATAGCAAGTGGGATGGGGAGCAGACCGTAGGTTTCAAAACTGAGTGGCTGAGAGGTACTACGGACACTCAGCCGCTTGGGGTCCTGACTTGATGATGGATTATGAGATCTCTATCGACTGCGTCACCGGTCGGTCCGATGAGCATTATGACCCTATTGGCATAAATGCGTCGGGCTCAATGTACAGTCAGGCCACAGTAAGCCGAAACCGAATGCGTTAGTAGGCAAGTTGTGCTTCTGTGATCAGCAGGTTTGAAAATAACCACTGGGAAGCAGAAGGGTAAGGGGTGTCGATTCAGATGAATCTGGATTGTCACTCCTAAGATTGGAAAGGGACCCAGCCTTAAACTGCACCTGAAGGTAAAATAAGGGGACTTCTTCTGTTCATGAGAGGAGACCTTAGCCTGGAAGTGGAGACCTGCATCTCTGTTGGGGGAGAGGGGCCTGCGTCGGGCAAGGTGGCCCTGAGAAGCCGGTTGTACCGACGTGGCGGACTACCTAAACTCATTTGGGGAGAGGTGCATCTTAGTAGGGCAAGGAGTGCATCCCAACGGGAGGAGGTTACTCTTAACTGGAAGGAGGTTAAAAGGGTCAAAGCGGAAAAAATTATGAAAAATGATGTTGTATGAAGAATGTGATGAGAGGTAGAGATGTAAAGGTGGAAAGAAATGTAGGAAGAAGTATAATTTTTGATTTCCATAAGTAGAAAGCAAGCGGAAGTTAATATTACATTTACATAGTTAATACGCTAAGCGGTCATTTAAAGTATGAAATAAGATCAGAATGAACAAATTCATCAAGGCAAAAAGAAATTGGAACAGATGGCTAACCAGGTTTACCAAGATTGTTAGATTTGATAGGCTGTGTGGAACTAATGTTTGTATTCTCCAGATAATAATATGAAAAGAACACACAAAGGATTGGAACCTCCAGTTTTCCGGTTGGAAGAACGGACAAAAACAAGCTAAGGCCGTATCGTTATGGTCAAATAAATCACACCAAATCTCTCTAAAAATATTAGTATAGTGTTGCCCGACATTTCCAATGCATAACAGATAGTGGAAATGACAAGGGAAATGCCACTGATGGTAAGTTTGGGTGTTTTTGCTTTCTTTCTGCACAGGTGCTCGGCAGGACAGATGGGGCTCTGACGATTTCAATACCAAATGGGGAAACGGCTATATAAGCCTTGGTATAAGTATGAATGATAAGCCATTTATCAATCCATGTCTGCACAATAAACATTTGACAGTGTGAGTGGGTAGAAATAGTTTTAGAGACGGAGAAACTTGTCCTCCCAAACGGTGATTGCAGGAGTGTTTGAAAGCGGGAGAAAATGTCGGAAATACAGGAAGTTCACCTTAGTGGAACATTGATAGAAACAACTGAAGGTTTAGAAGCAATAACAATAGCAAAAGTAGACAATCTGTCTATTTCAATAACTGGAAATGTCACAATAGAAGTGAAGAAGCCATGGCCAAAGATATTCAGGCCTTTACAAAACCTTGTAATTAAGTATAGGAAAGGAGACCGTTATAGATTGAGAAACCAAAACAAAAAACAGAAAAAGAAAGCACGAAGCGCGATGAAACAAAATAGTGCCGATAATGGCAGCAGGCTGACAACCTTTGCAGACACTCCCGTAGAAAGATTAATACCTGAAGTTAATCTGATTGAGTTGGATGTGATGGAATTCCCTCAGGTGACCAGTATTATAGGGACTGGAAATAATGACTTTGATTCCAATACAGGAGGTCTCTGAGGAGGGAGAACCAAAGACAACGGTATTACTCCAACCAGAACCGATCCACCTGGAGTGTCCATTGCAGGTGACTGCTGTTTAAACAAGGGACACAGAAAGCGACTGAAGCAAGCGGCGTTGTTACAGCCGTCCCACGAAGTCCACTCTGGCCGTACGGCTGGAACAGAGACCGACAGCAGGTATGGAAATATACACGAACAGTTTCCACAGCCCACCCGTTTCCTATGTCCAGTCGTCCCTCGAGACCAAAGCCAGGATGAGAGGCGGGGGCCGGTGACAAGGAGCCAGACAGCGAGGGCCAGGGTGGAGGAAGAGAGGATGACGTGCCTCTCTCCAGAAAGACAGAGAGCATTCACGGAAGCGTCCAAAAGACATGAGACAGTCCGAAGAAAGCTGGTGGAGGAGCAGCTGGCATTTGACCAAGTCATACACGAGAGGGAGATGCTAGAACAAGAGCTGGCGAAACAGACTGTGATCATGAGTGATGTAATTTTGGAAGTTATCTTTCGTACTGCAGAACGAGGACTCAGTGAACAAGAGAAGTCACTTGCTCCTTTACCTGAACGGGGTGCGGAGCAGCGAAGCGATGATGATGGCCGCAGGAGGGGTGAGTTTCCAGGCCCCTCCCAACAACAAGAGGCCCAAGGAGCGGCGGCTGAAAAGGACAGGTATGCCCCTCTCTCCTCCAGGCAACAGGACATACAACCAGAGGACCGTAGAGGGGTGGACCTGGCGGGAGCTGTGGGATACCAGCCGAGGTCGTGGTAAACTGGAACCGCCTGGATGGCCGGCATCGGCTGAGTGCTGGAAATGTGGAGAGATCGGCCATCTCGCTCGATCATGTGGCAAAGGGTGGCGGGCTCAGCAAGAGTCCATCAGACGGTGAGAGTCCAACAGACAGCAAGAGTCCATCAGAAAACAGACATGCTGGACATGCGGAATGTTGGGACATTTTCAGAAGGAGTGTAAAGAGGTTGTGTCTGCAAAGGTCATAGGTTAAATAAGAGCGAAGCGAGAATGCACAAGCAAAGCTAAAAGTGCTCGAGAAAATAGAGTTATTAATAAATTAAAATGGAAAATGCGACTGATTAGAATAAAAATAGAAACGAAGATACATAGATAGGTTAAAAGGTTTGATTAGGTGTGCAAGTTACTAAAACGGTTTGGAATAATAACAAGGGTAAGTTGGGGCTGTAGAGGGAGGAAGTAACTGGCAAATTGCATGGGCTAATCGTACTAACAAAAATGATGGTTTTAAACAGGAACAATGGAACATTTTTAAAATTAGACAGAGTTAATAACAAAGGACTATTTATAGTAGTGATTATACATACTTGATCCAAGGGTGGTCAAGGAGACTTAAAAAAAAATAATTATTTCATTTCTTTATTTTATTTCTTTTTCATTTTTAATTTTTCTTTCTTAGTTTTTACGGGGGTATTTATGCCTCTAGATGATAGTTTAATTCTGTTTGATGGGGGTGTTGCATGGAGACACTCACAATTTTGGTTTATTTGTTTGCAATTGTCTTTGTTTTTGTTTGACACTCTATTTTTTTTAGGAACTGACTGGCTGGGAGGGATCTCTCGCCGGTCAGGGATAGCAGGTGGTGGTGGCACAGCGGGACTGGTAGGAATGTCTAAAATAATGGGCTGGAAACTAAGGGTGGACGAGAGCTGGTTCATGATTTTGTTTTCCGCTCATTGAGAATCCAGAAGTAGATTCTGGGGAGTTGTGTCACGTTTTTGGGTATGGTAAGTGTTGGGGAAACGTGTTTCTCTGTCTATAGGTAAGCTCTGTAGGTTTTTGGTCGCCATTGGCCATATAGTTTTCATGTAGGGTGCAGACATGTGACATTGATAATTGGCTTATGGGAAACTCTGCACCGGCTTGTTGAAGGCTGGCGGAGTGTGTGGGATGTGTGTTTAAAGGGACTGTGGTTTGTTACCATGCACATAGGTTCTGTTGGTGATTGGCCTCGTCTAGAGCTGGCTGTCCGGACCGAGGAGGCTGTCTGGAAACAAGGTATTGATAGTGTAATAAAATGGTTATTCCACTCTCAAGGGTGGAAGTGGTATTGTGTTGAACTTGAGATATTTGATCTAGTAAATTAGTACAGCACAAAAATAAATGAGACAAAGGTGATTTGATTGAATATTAACCTAAGAAGCTGTGGAATATATAGATAACTAATTTGGAAAAAATTTATTGTCAAATACAGAACAGTAAAGATGTATCTGAGTGAAAATGAGACCTTCCAATCTATTGTGTGTTTGTAAATAACAAATCCAAAAAGCAAAAAAGGACAGAGGGAAAATCGTTTCCTTCTGTGGAAAATCGGAGCTGTACCAAGAACTGCCCACAACAAAGAAGAGGCTGTGGTTAGCACAAAATACAACAAGAAGAAACGGTCAAAACGAGTTAGCAGTAAAGACCTCAGGACTTTGGAATAGGGATAACTGACAGGGATGAAAGCGAAGGATAATTGAGGCCTCAGTGGTCTTTTCAAGGAGAAGATATTATTTATGTTTGCTTGTTTGAATCTCCCTCGATGTTTTAGAGCAGGGGTGTCAAACTCATTTTCACAGAGGGCCACATCAGCATTATGGTTGCCCTCAAAGGGCCAAAGACTGTATACATGTTAATGTAATGTAAAATAAATGTAGCTACTCATTTACATATTGTTAAACATGTTGTTTCTGTATTTATTACTTATTCAAGTTATACATATTGCATATGCATTTGCATAGATGTAAAAATATATGTTAGCTTAAGTTATTTTAACAAATAATTTTTGTTTATCAGAACCCCACATTACTCCATCAATCAATGATCAAACCATTCAAGTAAATAACAAAGAATAATATCATCAAATACAAGCTATGACATTAAGTTTGTTCAAAACCTTTTTGTCACAGTCAAGAGGGGCAGAACTAACAACTGTGAGCTGCAAAGAACACGTGGGACAGATGTAGCAGATGTTACAAAAACAAATGGCTGCACACAACCTTGCAGAGGCCATACATCCAACTAATGGAAGATAGTTTAATTAACTTTAATTAACAGATTGCAGAATGGGTACAGTACAGTACAGCTCAATACACACAATTGTTAATGGGATGCAGACCAGAGAAAGACTTTCGACTTGTTTACATTAGGGTCCCCCATTTTCAATTCGTAATGAAATTGCTATTATGTGTCTGCATGAACACACAACTGTAACTGTACTCAAAAATAACAAAATAAGGGTTGTCTCAGTTCACAACTATATTGGTCAAGTTTTGGGTGGGACTTGTTTGCGTCCCTACAGCTTCTTATTCAATTGAGCTAGATGCTCGGTTATGTCACACAGCCAGCTTGCATCTGACAGTTCAGACAATATTTCTTCAACCCTTTGTTACCTATTCCGCCTGGATCTTTTTTGTATTTTGGGCTGTAAAATTGTCAAATAATGTCTGAGGAGTAAGTGCTTTTGGCTTTTTTCCTTTGTTACTTCATCAATACCTCAGATGTTCAACACACATGTATGTGTAAGAATGTGTAATAACTAAGGCTGTCAAAGCTTTATTAACGCATTAACCCACAATTATTTTAACGCCGCTATTTTTTAACCCAAGATTAATGTTACATTTTTCTTTTTTTTTTCTTTTACCAGTGCTCTTGGGGGGCCACATCAAATGACGTGGCGGGCCGCATTTGGCCCGCGGGCCATGAGTTTGACACCTATGTTTTAGAGTGTTAATCTTTTGGGTGTGATGTATTAATCTTTTCTTGCAGAGTCAATTACACAAAATAGACACATTGAAGCTAAGAAAACATGGATAAAATAGTCTAAACAAAAAAGCTGTTATTGAAAGGGTGTTTCCTTGTAAAAACAGGAACAGCTTTCTTAGTCTGAAGTCATATTAATAACTGATATTGTGTGTGACTGGGGAAGAAGCTACCGGAAAGAGTGAATGGTGATGATTTGGTAACTGTACAGACGAAAATGGGTTTGGTAGTTCGATTTGTGTACATTTTGGATTTTTTGAATTTTTAGAAAATATTAGCAAAAATTGTAATTATGGTTTTAACATGTTTAATTTAGAACATATTGGTGCTATATAGTGGGTTATGAAACCCACTAAGGGTGGAATGTCGTATATTATCTAGATAAAACATGTAAAATATCAATGAAAATGTACAGGTACAGGACGAAAATACTTGGTAAGTTGGATTACAGAAGGAATCAAAGTCATTAGGCGGTCTCCTCAGCAAAGGAGCCAGATTCAAGCAAACAGCTGTTAACAGTCACCATCCCTCATCAAAATAGTTTCTACAAGGCCTCAGAGGTCAGAAAGGTAACACCAGACCATTTGGCATCTCCCCTTACAATCGATTTGACTGACTTTAGGACATACATTAACAGGCTCAAGGCTATTTGAATTTAAGCAGAATGCCACCAGTCACACATTAACTATAGAATAGATAGACTAGACGGTTTTAGACCTTGAGGAAATAGGTAAAAACAGAGGGCTTTGTCAGATAGATTAGTAAGATGGCTTTAGGAAACATTGCAACACATATGTACTAAAAGTAAAGCAAGGACCATTATGTTAAAAGTAAACTGTCATACACAATCACATTAGATAATAGGTTTAGCAAGCATGAAAAGTTGACAACAAGTGAACCAAATAATAAGACATAGGTAGTAAATTAAGGTTTAAGCTAAAAAAAGGTGAACGAAAAGGTTATTACTAAGAGAATAGACAAACCATCAGTAGGATGGAAACATTTAATAAGGCAATTACATGAGTTACAATGTGGGCATAACTTAAAACTTAAGGAATTAGGAAACGGTAGTCACAATAAAGAATAACTCTTAAATAATAAGGATAAAAGAACCATGACACAGGACTCCTTATTGGTTAATCAAGAAACCAGTATACTATTTCTGTTGAAGGACGTATGCTATTATCTGTGCACGGAGAGAAGAACTGTAAGGATTTCCCAAATAAGGTAATAGGACCACTAGAATAGGCTGTAGACAGTAGGATTCTCCCCATTATAGACTGTAACCTCCGTGTCGCAAGATTTAGGATGACGTGTCAAGCAGCAGAAAGAGCTTTAGCCAATAGGAGAAGCCCGAGCCCTGGGGGACGTCACAACGTCTCCTGGGGCTCGGGGGGAACGTTTTTCCTTTTAAGCAGGGCGGATGGAGATGGACAAACACACACCCACCGACGGAGAGGAGACTGGAGAACCGGAGACTCGAGAGTCGAGCCGGACACGCACAGAGCCACGGACACAGACGATGATAGAAGATCCCCTTACAGCAGGGGATCCAGACTCCGCCGAGACAAAATCAAGCGCTCCCTGCCCTGAAGGCTGAGAATCACGGAAACCAGGGTTGCCTTGGCAACCAGCCACCACCAAGAGAGGCCTAGTGTTGTCTGGACAACCCGAGACAAACAGCACCACCACCGGAGAAAACGAGTCTGACCGGCATCCGCCGATCAGAACGGGACCAAATGCCCCACCAAAGAGATGATTAGATAGGAGAAGCAGATCCTGTACTTGTTTGATTCATAGATGTGTTTTATTAAGAATGGAATAAACACCCCAGTTGTTTGATTCAGACCACCTCGTCTGTGTTTCCTTCATAGAACCGAACACCTGAAATGCAAACAATGCAGAGAGAAGGGTAAAGACTATACGATCACAGATAGATAAATGAATTTGTTGCTAATCTGTTTTTTAACAATAATTTATGATGCCATCACAAACACTGGCATTTAAAGGGTACAAATAAAAAAAAATCCTGCACCAGAATGCAGGAAATTAAGTATTGGTGGGGGACCCCCAGACCCCCTGCTTAAAAAGTGGCCTGACTGGGGCTATATTTTGCACTATATTTCCTGGCCTGAATGATTTCCCCAGTCCGGCCCTGGTTAAAAGCCTCCAATACTTATTAGTGTGTGTGCGTTTGAACGTTTGCATGTTCAACCATACATTTCCATTTATAAAAAAAAAAATATATATATATATATAAAAAATTATAATAAAAAATTTTTTACCTCCAAACTAAACTGACACCATTATTTCGGGGGTCGCGGCCTGAAAACTTTGGGAACCCCTGATCTAAACAATCAATCCATGCCAAAGCTAGATATGTAAAAAGTGAAAGACTCACACTCATAGCCGTGCTGATTTGGCGCAAGTAGTGGACAACTTAGTCACGTGACTAATCGATACTGTGGTGCTGTTTTTATCAGCACATGTTATACTGTGGTGCTGTTTCGTTTTGTTATTGCTATGTACTTTATTGGAATGACTGGAAAGCACTTTGGCTCCAACTCCTGTTGTTTACGATAAATCCGAGTGACTCGACTCATCCTATGAATAGAACGTTACCACATAATTATTTCACAGCCCCGAAATATAGGCTATATTTGAGAGGCTGGTGATCAACACCTCAATAGTTGCAGTAGTTTAATTTCCCACACCAGTAGTTTGCATCCTTACTGAAGTGCTCTTACTCGGAGATGTGAAAATTGGTAGCCTCTGCAGCTACACGATGACAGAAAAAATATTCTATGAGCGTACCCGGTTCCCATCACGCGCAGCTGGAGCGCTCGCAGGGACAACTCAACCTTGCTCCCTCTCAACTCCTCTCCTCAAGCTGTGCTTCACTATACCTTTAGTGAACCCTACTTTAATAAAAAAACATGTTTTTCCATATTTAAAGCGCTTCATGGGCCCAACTTTTCCTTTGATCTCGTTCTGGTGTACATTTGACTTTCATCATTTCAATCGGTACATTTCATGACTTTAATGACTTTGCAAATCAACCAAAATGTCCAGTTCAGAGCCGTGGCGGGGTCGAGGATTTTCATTTTAACTAGGGTATCCAGAGGGTGGCCAGGGTTTGTACAGAGGTGGCCGCTACATACCACAGATGCACGCGTGTTACGCGCAAGAAAGATTTGTTTCAGGTTGTTGTTGGTGCCCTTTTATTGTTTCACCGGTCAAGGGGCGACGGCAGGAAACCTAGCGAACCTACCATGCATGTCCTTTGGTGTGGGAGGTAACCAGAGGAAACCCACACAAACACGGGGAGAACATGCAAACCTGTGGGCCCCCTAGTTCTGTATTGTAGTGGCTCCGCTCGGCGTCACTCATGCACTATCCTCGCATATGTGCACGCGCACTGAATAAAAGACCACAATGTACCTTTATATCCCATATTTGTCTGACCACACCCCTATCAGCTTACCTATATAAGCAGGGGTGGGGCCACCCCCTCGCCTCCTTTCTCGCTTTCACCACAAGGAAGTGCCTCGGTAGATCCCCACTTGACGTGATGTGATAGTAGGAGAAGAGTTGGAAAACAAGAGATACGTTGACATCATATCTTTATTTTCTCTCTCACTATTTTCGAGAAAATACGGCGATATTGTCTTCGTCACTGGAGTGTCTGGAAGATGGTGATCATTCTAAAAACCTCCACCGGTTTTCGTATTGGGAGCACGCCGCTACATGCCTCCCAACTGCAGTTTTCCTTGCTGTGGCTGGTTGCGGTAAAACCTTTCAGCGACACAGCTGGACTGTAGGACGCGCCGCTGTTGTGAAAAGCGGTGGGTTCCAGGTTGGTGAGTAATGTTTTGCTTGCGAGCTCCACTTGTCTGTTAGTGCTATGGGGGTTAGCTGACAATGTTTACGAACACCGGCCCCAGATTAGGGTCCTTTGTTCAGCCTCTTAGGCAACGGCGGAGGACCTTGGTTTGAAGCCTATTATAGCAACTAGTGGGCCACGGCCAGTAGAACTGGTGATCCCAGGATCTCTGGACGCGTGGGTACTTCTCTGTCACCGTATAGGCCCCGTCTCTCATATGCAAATGAGAGCTTACCCTAAACGAGGAAATGTGAGCATGGTTGTTCGTTATCGGAAAATCCATGTTCAAGTCAGCTACAGCCCAGATGGGAATTGTGCTGGCTCCGCCGGATGTTGGTAAAATCACCGTTGTAAAACTGTGTTAACATCTCGTTTCTCTTTTCTCTTAAAAGGTGAGGAGGGTTTCAGAACGGCGGCCTGTCTGAGTGTGACTTGTTGTATCGTTGTGTACGAGTTCAGGTGGTAGCTGCTTAGCTTGCGTGCTAGTTGTGGCCTACTGTGTTAGCCAGTCAGCTGTTAGCTGCGGCGCTAGCTCGCTGTGTTACCAAGCCTGTTGTGTCAATAGGCTAGGTAACGTTGCTGCTATCGGCCGAGAGCGGCCGTTAGCTTAATGCTACACTGTTGAACGTGCTGTGACTATAACATGTTTTTAACAATCTTGACTACAACGTCATCTTTGACAGAGGATGTTCGTCAAACCTGCCCGGAGCCAGGCCGGCGAGGACTGCGTCAACAAGGAGCACCGTAGCGGCGGGTTGGAGCAGCGAGCTGCCCGTGTCGTCAAACACAGGAGGCTGTGTTTACTTCGGTGCCATGTTAGAGACTGCAATTTGCTTGATCTGCGCTCCCGGTAGGCAAGGTCCTGACCAGACCTTGAACACTTCTTCTTGCTTTCCCTTCTAAATGTTTTGTAAATAACGATGTTTTCCGAGTGTTGCTGCACTACATTTAGGATATGACGCGAGTTATGTGTGAATTGTCTTGTCACTGGTCTCCATGCAAATCGGGTTATTGTTACAGATGTGAAATGATCTGGTTTGTTGTGTTGAGACACATTGTGTGTTCATGTATCGTGTACTCACAACTAAGGGGGTTAAACTAACCTATAAAGCTATGCTTAGTGAAATATGAGTAAAGAATGATTCTTTTCTCAGCCTGTAATGACAATGAACAGTGTGTTCACATATTAACAGGTTTACCTGTTTAACTGGCCGTATTAAGGGTAAAGTAGGAGGGTTGTGTTTCCCCCCGGTTCCCTGGGGACTTCTTCATCCTCCTCTCAGACATGTTGTTACACTATATTGTGTCACTGTGTGGTAGGGATACGATGTAACCCTTGGCTTAGTTGTTGGGGTTGTGCTAACCGCTTGAGAAACTTTATTTTCCTAAAGAAAAGATTGTTTGGTCACTTTTTCGTGTGTGCTTAGCAAGGCCTGTGGCCGAAACTAATCGAGAATTGTGTATTCTCTCATTATGAAAAACGGCGTTCCTCTGTAGAGTGTTTTTGGCATTTTTTTGTAGGTGATGGGTTGTGTGTGTCGTGTGACCTACAACTGGGTTGGGCTGGCCACAGAAGCACATGTGTAAGTCTGGTACCGGGGCTCTTGCGAGGGCCCTCTCTGTTCTGTGTTTTTTCCTTAGTAAAAATCAGATAACAGGTTGGCACATGCGCTGTGTGAAGCTGTTAGACGCTTCATGGGGCTGACTGTGACTGCGTCATACTCTTTTTGTCATTACATCGTATCATGGGTGTGGGGTCGTAAAGGGGTGAACTGGTAACCTTTCCTCCCCCTTTTTTCTGTTGGTCAGGGGTAAACCCACCTGTTCTTCAAGGTTCCTGTCACGTTGCGGTTCGGCACGTTACAGGGTGAGGGGGGGGGGTTTCCTGGTCCCACGCCCTGGAATATTGGGCGTGTGCACCGCAGAAATTCCCCCGCCATAGAGTACGTCACTGTGCGCGCGTCTCTGTTGGTAGGACTTCCGTGTGCTGTTCAGGTCCATATGATGGATCTGTTTTGGGGGGTGGTCAGGGCTCCTCCTCACGAAGCTCCTATTCGGGCCTTCTGTGAGTTGGGACTCTCCTTCCATGTGAGGGAGCCTCCTCAGAGTACAGAGCCTCCTCCTCAGATTGTCAAGGTGAGTGGAACCTCAAGAAGGAGTCCTACTCTATTGTGTGTGTATTCGATTCAATTCGATTATTGAGTGTGTATGGGTTCAGTGCCTCCTGTAAAACCAAACTTTTACATGGCTCAAGGTGCAATATATTCTTTTCAATCTGTACAGCTCGCGTGGGAAGTCTCTCTGGGGATTTCCGTCTCCTCCCTATGGGAGGGTGGTGGGATGTAAAAATGTGAAACATTTTTACCCCCAGCTGTGTAGACTGGGATACATACTGTTGGTGCTTCCTTCTTTTCTATTAAGAAGAGTTGGAGTTAGGAAGCATCATACCCCTCTTGTCGTTCCACTGGGCGCCTTGGGGATTCAATGACAGGTCTAAATAGCCTGTTCATTGATGTGGTTGTGTCCCGACGCACGTATAGTGCTAGCTCGGGGTGTTCTGTAATCAGGCGAATGACTGGCACGCCTTGGTTGCTTGAGGTTAAAACAGCGTTTTTATAAAGCAACTGGGATGGAGGTTTTTCCTCTTCCGACGACCTGTTTTGGTTGTCGACGGATTCTCGTTCATATCTGGGGGATGATGACGGAATGGATCTGAACATATGTAGAGGGGTCTCACGCCCTGGGGGTGGGCCACCGGGCGCGGTTCGCACCGAACGTCTGGGTGGCGCCTTCTTTTCATGTTTAAGATCAACACGCATATCTGGAGTAGGCATGTCGGCGTGGTTAGGGCACGGGACTGGTTCTGGTCACGCTGGTCCGGATCAGTTAAACCTGTTGTCCGCCGGGGATGCAGATCTGCTGTTCTGGTACCCTGAGGGACTTGGGCTTTTTCAGGGGGAAAATGCCAGGTCGGTCCGGGTGTCACAGGGTTAAGTGCTATGGAGATCCTGGTTGGGTACATTTTGTACTCTGCACTGTTGTAATGGCTTACGGCCATGCCAACCTGTACACGCTCGATCTCGTCAGATCTCGGCCGCTACGCAGGTTGGTCCTGGTTAGTACTTGGTTGGGAGACCGTCTGGGAATACCAAGTACGGTGTGCTTGGGGCTGGTTCTCCATTATTTTCGCTCCTCTCTCACGCATGGCGAAGAGGGCCTGTTGGGGTGGTCTTTGACCTCCTCTGGTGACCCTGTGCTTCCCGTATCGCCGGGCCCGGTCCGAAGTAATGTTTCGTCGACCCGTAGGCCTGGGTTAACCCTTTTTTGAAAACTGAAACACTTGTACTGTGTATACCCGCAGGTGTGTTTTGGAGTTTTTTCTTGAGGGGTTATAGGAACAACCACCGCATTGGGTAACACCAAGGTGGTTGATTCCCTGGTGTGTTGGAGCAGTGTCAACTCCCGGGTTACCCGGTTGAGGGTGCCCCTGCACGTTCATGATGTCTGCCAATCGTGTCAGCCTTCTCTGCCTCAACCCCTCTGGGTGGTTTTTTTTTTAAATGGAGGCTTGGTCATGCAACAACGCCAGCATACGCTCCTTCCGCCGGGGCGGCTGTTTTCAGCTGACTCCTTTGGCACCTGTCTCGTCCGCAGTGCTCCAGGCTCAGGTTACAGCCTGTTGCCTGGTTTTTCCCCGGTGCGCTGCCTGCTTCCGTTGGTTAACCTTTTTTGTGTGCTTACGGCCATGCTGACTGCCTGTTCTGCAGGGTCAGTGTGCCAGGCAGTGTACTATTGGGGGGACAGGGCCCGCTCGGCTGAGGGGCCTTTGTCCGAATACGCTGGCGATGTGGGGGGCGGGGTCACTAAGTGCCCACCTGGTGGGGTCTTGATGCTGGCATCATGGACTTCTCCAGGCCCCCGTTCCAGGGGGTCCAGTCCCTTTGGTGGGTCTGGGCCTTCCTTCGCGCTCCGCTGCTACGGCCTTGCCACGGGGTTGGGTTTGCCCTTGACCCCGTGATTCTGGGGGCAGTAACGAGGTTGTTCCCTCCGTTCGTTCCCGGGTGGCATGCGGGTTGTGCGTGTGTGTAGTCGTGGGGTCAGGCCACGGTCTGCTCACCCTGTGCGTTGAGTTGCTTGAGTGCCTCTTCGCACGGTCGGGTCCGTTGCCCTCCCGGGAAACCTCCAATAGGGGGGGTGCCCTCCATTAGGGGGGGTCGGGGGGGCTCGGCCCTCCCTGTTCTGATGGTTGTGGGGGGCCTTCAGCGGGGTGTATTTGTCGGCCGGTGGCTCCCGCTCGGCCTCCCTTGTGCATGAGTGACGCCGAGCGGAGCCACTACGATACAGAACGTTAGGTTATGACTATAACCAAGTTCTGTTAGTAGTGGTGACGCTCGCCGTCCGACGCCTCTGCAGCCCTTGATCCCGCCTTGTGGTGAAAGCTTGGGAAGGAGGCGAGGGGGTGGCCCCACCCCTGCTTATATAGGTAAGCTGATAGGGGTGTGGTCAGACAAATATTGGGATATAAAGGTACATTGTGGTCTTTTATTCAGTGCGCGTGCACATATGCGAGGATAGTGCATGAGTGACGCCGAGCGTCACCACTACTAACAGAACTTGGTTATAGTCATAACCTAACGTTTTGTGGAATCCCCCTCCACCCCCTATCTCTTCCTCCAGTGTCTGGCCAACCACACGCACCATGACGAGCTAGAAGCCAGTGATGTGGAGTGGCCAATCAGATTTTAGGGGTGGCACTGGCACTCCTTTGAAACAGAGTGTTGACAGAATCCGGCTATAGGGCGACAATAATGTGGTCAGGAGGCATGGTTTCTATCTTTAGCCTTTAAGCGGCGTGGTTTATTCATTCACATGGTATGCGCAGCAGCACATGAGGTCTCCTCTCACTGAGAGGCTGGGGGGGAAAGAGGTAGAGTAGGAGGAGACATCTCTATTTATACTAGCCACCTGGTGGTGTCTTGAGTGGCTCCGCCTAGAGCACCCTCTAGTGGAAACAGTTATATATGCAGTTAGACAGTTACTAACAATCCTACATAGAACCTCTGACTTCAACACTCCCACTTAGGGTTGTATTAGCATACTGGATAACTTCTCTGAAAAACATTTTACAAAGGAAATAATATAATCCAAAACATCAATAGAGTAAGGCAGTCAATATTTACACATTAAACATGATATTGTCCCAATGATACAATGCAGGCAGCTTTACTTGGAAAATGATATTTATTTGCTTCACCGTGCAAACAGAATATCGTCGCTTTTGTTCCTTAAACTGATTAAATAATAATGATTACAATATCTAATTGCCTACAAACATTTCACCCTGTGGCGTGTGCGTGCGTGCGGTCAAAAACCATTGCCCTTTCCGGGTCAAAACTCCTCCTCATACAGGTGTACCTGACACTTAAATAAAAGAAGCGCCACCCCCTGGTCACATAAATCCACTGCACATTAAATCCATTTTGGCCATTCCACGCCGGCCCCTAATTGTTAAGGCAGGCAGACATAACAATTCAAAAATAAATAAACAAACAAGAGCCAAAACATGTTATGGATTAAGTGCATCTACATTCCATGAACCAAACACAGTTTTGTCACCGGCCTTTCCCCTAGGGGGCTTTTTACCCCCAAATAGGCCGTTATTGAAAATAAGAACTTGTTCTTAATTAACCTGCCTATTCAAATAAAGGTTTGATGATGATGATGATGATGATGATGATGATGATGATGATGATGATGATGATGATGATGATGATGATGATGACAATAGTGCTACCTTTAGTCTGCAATTTCACAGAACGCACCAGACCTTGTTTGTCTGGAAAGACCTCCAGAACCCTGCCAAGTGGCCAGGACCCACGAGGAGCTGAAGAGTCCATGATGACCACAATATCTCCAGCTGCCAAACTCCTTTTCCTCTTGTCCCAGAGAAAGCACAGAAAATCACTGTCTTCCTCAGCGACCTTCACCTGGTGGAACATGGCTTGAATGTCACCCATGAATGCCACCGGTTCCTCTCTGAAGCGAGTTAGCACTCCTGGCTCCTCCTGCTTTCCTGGTTCTTCGACGTCCTGTTCCTCCTCCTTTCCTGTTTCCTCTTCCTTCATCCACCCCTGTGTTGGTAAAAGGTGGTAGGTTGGGAAGGATTCTGTCTGCTGGAAGATCCGCCATATTTTGCTCCACTGCACTGTCACTGTAGTGTTTGCAAAAGCTGCATTCAGCGATGATCTTCTTAACAGCTGCATGGGCGTTGGTGATCCAACATTTCTTCCTCACTTTGGACATTGTGTGAGTCCTTCCACCATGTCTCCGATTCTGGTGTACATGCTTGAGAATGAGCATTGAAACATGCTGGTCCTTGGAGAGAATGAGTGGAGGTTTAGCTTCCTCTGGTGTTGATCCTCTGCTCAATCTTATAATAATAATATAATAATAATAATAATGCAGGACCTGTTGCGGAGGTCTTTATTCGGCATGCAACGACACTCAATGTTTTAGCGGTACACACAGTGGTTAGTTTTTTTAGCACACACACCGGAACACACACGCATGCATTGTCTCTTTAGAATCGCCGATGCGATTCGTCTCTGCGATTAACCCATCCCGTCGTCCTTCCCCCCCAAGGGCAGCCGGGAGCAGACAGGCGTCAACGTGAGCTGCGCCAGGGGACCAATCCAAGTGCTCCTGTCCGTCTTCGTCAAGGACGCCACAGCGTTAGCGATCTGTTGTTGTGCATGTTTTTCCATTGGGTTTATCTTATCGGGGGGGAAACCCTTGCGAGCACGGGGAGAACATGCAAACTCCACACAGAAAGGCCTGGGAGATAGCCCACCTGGGTACCTGGCATCATGGAAACCTGGTCCCCAAGCGGGAATCGAACCCTGGACCTTCTTGCTGTGAGGCGACAGTGTTAACCACTACACCACCGTGCCGCCCGTACAACTCTCAAGAGTCCATCTTCAAACGCTGTATCTAGCCTAGTTAGGTTAGGTTTACTTTATTTGTTCAAGGGGGACAGTGTACATTAATAAAACATTTTACAAATGTAAATGCACCCAATTTTAGCCAAAAGGCTAATTTCCATTGGTAGTCCCCCTGCCAGAAGGTACAGGCTAAAATCCTGTGTAAAAAAAGGGTTAGCAATAAAAACAGAATAAAATCAAGATAAATACATTAGAATAAAAACACAACAAAAGCACATAGACATAGTAGGGATACAGGTCACAATACAGTCATGGACACAAGGACAGAGCACATCATGGCATATTAAGAGACCCAGACATATCCATATCCACACACACACATATACACATACAGACACCTCAGTGTTGACAGTTCTGGTTATCAATGAGCCATTCCCTAACCCTGCACTTGAATGAATGGTATGATGTGGACACTCTAATTGTTTGAGGAATTGAGTTCCATTGGTGGGATGCTCTGTATGAAAAGACAGCCTGGCCAAATACACTTTTTTTGAAAGGGATTGTACAGTCCCACATTGTTGGGCAGACAGACCTCCTTGTTGTTAAAAGGTCATTTCAAGCAGTACCTCTCCTCCTGAAGCACTGCTGAACTTTCAAATAGTTCCAGATGGCTTAGGTCTTCTCTGGACACTTCCTTCTCCTTCACAGCTACTTCTTTGGAGTCGTGTTTGTCCTGATTGGCCAGCATTTCTTCTAGTCTGCACACTGAGATCCTGTTGACCATAGCAGAGGGAAACTGTCTTCACAACACCACTGTTTCCATTCAGTGGACCATTAACGACCCATCCCAGCACCGTCCTTATAGCATACGGGCCATTCCCGTGACTGTTGATGACCTCCCAAGGTTCCAATATCTTGGGAGTGTTGGTTCCAATCAACAGGTCGACATTTTCTTTTAGGCGTGGGATATGTACGTTGGACAAATATGACCATTTAGACAGTTCTTCAGGTGTCACCATGTTCTCAGCCGTGACTGGCATTTTCTTCTGCGTGAGAACTTCCGGAAGAACATGAAAGTCATTGCCGTCCAAATAAGCTACCTCCAACCCAGTCAAGGAGTAAGCTGGAACAACTGTCTCTTGCCCCATGGTGCTCAGCAGGAAGGTGGTTCTTCTGCCTGCGATATTCAGCCTTTGCATTAGATGTTCGGAGCAGAATGTGGCTGAGCTACCAGGGTCTAAGAAGGCGTAGGTTTGTACAATGTTTCCGTTTGCTGCTTTCACATTTACAGGGAGAATGGCTAATACACACTGGTCCTTACTGGCCCCTGTATGTCCACATGTTTGCAGTGAAGTTGGTTGATTATTGGATGGTTCCTTTAACTGTTCTGGATAAGATGGTTGCCTTTTGATGTGAAGCAGGGTGGGGTGAGTTTGACCACAAACTTTGCATATCAAGCGCCTTTCGCAATCTCTGCTCATGTGACCAACACATAAGCATACAAATCAAACTTCCTTTTCCCTCAGAAAGTACATTTTCTCCTTGTGCCTCTTCTCCTGCAGTTGTTTGCACTCCTCCAACGAGTGACTGCGAGCACAGCAAAGGCATCCAGCTCTCCTAGCATTCACTGTACCTGGTGTTGGTGATGTCAGCTCCTTGGCTCTCTCAGATATGTCCATAGATGTTACTGTGGTGGCAACAATGTTTCTTTTCACTCTGTTGGGATATAATTAAAACCTGGTGAGAGATGTTGTGCCGACCATACCAGAATTTGGATCCTGTATGTCACCAAACAGAGGGTCAGAAAGGATACTGACGTGTCGCTCCACAAACTTGATCATATCATCGAAGTGAGCTCTTTCCTGGGTATTTTCCATGATGCCATGAGCCGTACTCCTCCATTGCTCCCTCATCTTGAATGGCAATTTTGATATTATGGCCCTCATGTTGACAGGCATGTCCAACTCCTGCATGTACTGAAGCTCCTCCATTGCATTGCAGCAGCCACGCAAAAATAAGGAGTAGGCTTGAAGTGCCTTGACATCCTCTGATTTTATTGTAGGCCTTTTGCATGTAGGCATTTCCTATTTTGTACTGATTTCCAAAATGTTCCTTAAGAAGACCCTTTCCATATGCTGGCAGCTACGCACCAATTCTTGTGGCTGTCCTCTTGTGAACTGCTCCAGATAATACAAAGCATCAGCTTCTGTTGCCTTTTCCTCCACTCCTTGTTCAAATGCTTTGATAAATGTTCTATATTGGATGGGGTCACCTTCAAAGGTTGGGATACTTCGTGGTGGCAGAGACCTGGAATGCTGTTGCTGCACCAGAGCAGCAGTTATTTCATTTTGCCTCTCCATGATGGTAAGCATGTTTGCTGTTGGTTGGTTTGAATTGATTTGAACATTATCAGTTGTTCCCATTCTGCTTTCTTGTTCCTTGTGGTTGTGGTTATATTGGCGGTTAGTAGCAGTGCTATGCCATTGACCACGTTCCTTTGATCTCACATCCACAGGCTTGTTTGGTGGTATTGACAATTGTGTCAATTTACTTCGTTGTGTTAATGTCCCAGGTTGATATTCTCTTGCAACAGGATTTAAGACCTTGTGGTGTTCCGTTTCAAAATAGGAATTCATTCCATTTGAAGGTGCACAAGATGAATGTTTACTTTCAGAGGAGTGCAACACAGCCAACCTTGCAGTCGTTGCAGCCAATTCAATGTCCACCTCCAGTTGTTCCTTTTTTCTCTTCAACTGTAGTTCCTGCTCCTTCAACTTTAGTTCCTGCTCCTCCAAAGCATGTTTTCCTTTTAGAGAATCAGCACGAGCGAGAAGTGCAGCTCTATCGGCTTCAGCTAAAATGACCTGCTACTTGCTTTTGAATATTTGCTCACAATGTTTGACACACTGTCATTTGGAGCAATACCATCATCAATTAACTGCAAATCACCTTCAGTTGTTTTACCATCAATTTCATCATGTACATTCGTTATACCTCAATATTTGAAACCCACAGTTTTGCATTTGAACACTCATTGTTTGACAAACTTTTGCTTTAAACCAGATGTCTTGTTTTTCTTTTTCATCATGTAACGTATAACCCAACAGATTGTCATGTATGCATTTCGCCTCATAACACACCTGACTCAAATCTGTAAGAGCATTCTCTACTTTTGCCTTCTAATTATTTAACATGAAAACAAGAATTGCATCTCTTATCTTGGCTGCCATGTTAAATTTACGTTTTCTGCTGGCTTCCAATTTGCCACAATGTTCTGCAAGAGCCTTTGCAGTCATTTTAACGACACGTTTCCCAGTGACGTCACCGCTAGCAGCGGAGCGCACTGCGGTCTCCATGGAAACGTTTGACGCCGGTTTGCGTGTATCCATGATATTAGATAGTCAGTGAGTTAAAACGAGATGGCTGGCGAGTCGCGCAACAAAGTCAATACAAAAAGGTCCGCGTGTAAAAGTAAAAGTCAAGTGTTATTCCACTTCAGCAACCATGGATTTATGCTCAACCCCAAGTTATGTGCGCGCAAAATTACATGGCCATGCATTTATATAGCGCTATAAACATACCTCCTTGCGTTGGGTACCATGCTGTCGCTTGCGTACCAGTACTCGCGGTCCAGTACTGATCCTCAGCCAAACTTCGGGTCAGCACCGGTGTGTTCCTCGTCCACGAACGGCTGCAGGCGGCTCCCCGATGCAGCAGCAAACAGTGGAATCCTCTTCCTCCACAAACGACAACAGCAGCTCCTCGTCTTTCTCTGGTGGCGATTCACCGACGTCCCAAACGCAGCGAATCTTCCCCAGTCTCAAAACGAGAGTCCAACTGGTGCGTAGGTTTTTGACTAATATTAAAGGAGCTCCCGTCTTATACGGAGCTACTGAGCAATTTGATCCCGTTTGTCTATTTGTCTGATCTGATACCAAACAGTCCTTGTCCCAATGATACAATGCAGGCCGCTTTACTTGGAAAATTATATTTATTTGCTTCACCGTGCAAACAGAATATCTTCGCTTTTGTTCCTTAAACTGATTAAATAATAATGAATACAATATCTAATTGCCTACAAACATTTCGCCCTGTGGCGTGTTCGTGCGTGCGTGCGGTCAAAAACCATTGCCCTTTCCGGGTCAAAACTCCTCCTCATACAGGTGTACCTGACACTTAAATAAAAGAAGCGCCACCCCCTGGTCACATAAATCCACTGCACATTAAATCCATTTTGGCCGTTACACATGACCTTTGCAAATCTCTTCAATTTCAATTTGGAACAGGTTTCCTCATAGTGTCTGCTACCCTGTCGTCCGTTTGGACAATAAATCAGTGTCATTCTTTCTCCTCTGATGACAGATCTGATGAGATGATATTTTCTATATCGACATTTTTACATCTATGTCGGCACACTGGGTTCCTAGCAATCACAATGGTTCCCTGGTTGCCCTCATAAACAACAGTCTTCATATATACATAGTGTCCATCATTTTTAAATGATGTTGACAAAACGCCCCTCATCTTCAAAAACACAATATTCGGTATAGAGGATACATTCCAATTACCTACTACATATTAAGCAATATATTCATAATCTTATCTCCATCACTTCGAGCAGTTGTTCTAGATAAACACATTTTGCATTGTCATAGCTAGAAACATATACTCGGCTTCACAGGCTGATAGTATCACTGTTTGCTTTAAGCTCTAAACCCTTGCTGGCCTTTCTGAAACACAGCTGTTCGTCTGCTGCACCTCTGGGATAACGAAAAACATGTTTTTGAGGTAGTTCAATGCTTCTCTGTGGGGTCAGCAAAATACTGTGACAATTTTACTCACTACAAAACATAGGTCAGGGCGAGTACAGGTTGTCTAACAAATGAGGCTACCCACAGCTTTTCTATACATCTCTTACTTCAGTCAAAACATCTCAGGATCTTTTCCACATAATTCAATCATTGAGAACATGGTAAGTCATCCACATTTGTATTTAAACATGGGATCCATTACATTACGTTAACGCCGCCATTTTAGTGGTGGGTGATTTCAATAGCGCCAATCTGAGAAAGGTATTACCTAACTTCTATCAGCATGTGACTTGCAACACCAGAGGCGGTAACATCCTAGATCACTGTTACACGCAATTTAAGGGTAGCTACAAGGCTCATTCTGATAGTGGCTTTGGTAAATCAGATCACGCGTCCATTTTCCTTTCACCAAAGTACAAACAGAGAATCAAAAGCACTCCTGTAGTCTCGCGAGAGGTGCAGAAATGGGATTTGACGTCAGAGGAGACGCTCCAGGCTGCGTTTGACTGCACAGACTGGAACGTGTTCCGCGACACAGATAACATTAATGTCTACACGGAGACAGTGCTGGACTATGTTTGTACTTTGGTGGAAGAAACAATCCCCACTACCAAAATAAGAGTTTACCCAAATCATAAACCCTGGGTAGACAAATCCGTCCGTGAAGCTCTGAGAGAGCGCACCAAAGCATACAACGACGGCCTAGTGGCAGGCAACATGAATGACCACAAGGTGGCGCGATACAACGTAAGGAGGACAGTGACAGAGGCCAAACGGCGCTACAGGGATAAAATTGAACTCCAGTTTGAACAAGCTGACTCTAGAGCTATGTGGCAGGGGCTCAAAACGATGAAAGACTACAAAGGCGCCTCCCTCAAACTGAACAGTGACATCTCCTTAGCAAATGACCTCAATACCTTCTATGCGAGGTTTGATGCTGGTAATAACAACACCAGCCCACAAGCCACGGCAATGGGGGGGGGGGGTCTGCTGCTGATGGAGACTCAGTGTTCAGGGTAACAGAGCATGAGGTGAGGCGGACCTTTAAAAAAGTGAATATCAGGAAGGCAGCAGGTCCGGACGGCATCCCCGGCCGCGTCCTAAAAGTCTGTGCCGACCAACTAGCCCCGGTATTCACTGACATATTTAACCTGTCCTTAGAATACGCTGTCATCCCCACCTGCCTGAAGAAGTCCACTATTATCCCTGTACCCAAAAAATCCAATGCTGCTTGCCTCAACGACTACCGCCCTGTAGCTCTCACCTCCATAGCCATGAAGTGCTTTGAGAAGCTAGTAAAGGGCTACATGTGCTCCTCCCTCCCCATCAACATGGACCCCCTGCAATTTGCATACCGCCCCAACAGGTCCATGGAGGACGCCATAGCCCATGTGCTGCACACAGCAGCATCACACCTGGACAAGAGGCAGGGGAACTATGTGAGAATGCTATTCATCGACTACAGCTCGGCATTCAATACCATAGTCCCCTTCATACTCATAGCCAAGCTCAGGGACCTGGGCTTGAACTATGACCTCTGCCAGTGGGTCCTGGACTTCCTGACGGGCAGACCCCAGGTGGTGAGAGCAGGCAACTGCACCTCCTCATCCATCACCCTCAACATAGGGGCCCCCAAGGGCTGTGTTCTGAGTCCCCTCCTCTACTCCCTGTACACACACGACTGTGTGGCTCAGCGGAGTAGCAATACAATCATCAAATTTGCTGACGACACAGTGGTGGTGGGCCTGATCTCTGCCAACGACGAGAGGGCCTACCTGGAAGAGGTCAAGGTCCTGGCGGGATGGTGCCAGGAAAACAGCCTCTCCTTGAACGTCAGCAAAACAAAGGAGATGATTGTGGACTTCAGGAGGTCGGGGGTCAAGGACTACAGCCCCCTCAGCATCGACGGGGCACCGGTTGAGAGAGTCAACAGCTTTAAGTACCTCGGAGCCTACATATCCGAGGACTTGACATGGACCACACACATTGACAGTGTTGTGAAGAAGGCACGACAACGCCTCTACTTCCTCAGGCGCCTAAGGAAGTTCCAAGTCAGTCAGAAGATCCTTAAGAACTTCTACTCATGTACAATAGAGAGCATCCTGACTGGCAACATCACCTCCTGGTTTGGGAATAGCACTGCACAAGACCGAAGCAGACTACAAAGAGTGACACGTTCAGCCAAACGCACAATTGGAGGGGGGCTCCCCACCCTCCAGAACATTTACAACAAGCGTTGCAGGGGCAAGGCTAAGAGAATCATTAAAGACTCCAGTCACCCGAACAACTGCCTCTTTGAACTGCTGCGGTCAGGCAAGCGATACCGGAGTCTCAAGGCGAGCACAGAAAGACTCAGAAGAAGCTTCTATCCCCAGGCCATCAGGCTGCTAAACGAACAATGAACACTACACAACAACAACCATCAAACGCACATAGCACACACATCCACACGCACACACTCACTTTAAACAAATACACTGTAGCACCCACCCCACACACTTTATAGCACACACTCACTTTAAACAAACACACTGTAGCACCCACTACCCACACTTTATATTTATTGATGAAGGATTGCACTACAACTCGTACACCTTACTGTAAATTGTACCTAAATTGTACCTCATCCCATTTCTGCTTTGCACTATATAGTACTGTACATTAGTACACTGCATAGTATTGTATATTATATGGTAACTCAGTTACGTCTATTCTGCATCGAACATTGTACATATGTCTATACTGAACACTGTGACCTCATTTTCTACTTTTCTACTTCTAAATTACATGCTATACTATGTTATTTGATACTATCTTGTCTAGCACAGTCTCTGGAGCGTAACAGTAAGAAGCATTTTGTATGAAAGTATTCTGTACTTCTGTATGACAACTATTAAAGAAACTTGAAACTTGAAGAAACTTGAAACTTGTATTTAAACATGGTAAATCATCCACCTCTGTACTTAAACATGGAATTAAACATAGGATCCATTTCAGTATTAAAAACATGGACTCTAATCAGGTATTTAAACCTGGATTCTACTCCTCCCGTATTTAAACCTGGAGTATCATCCTCCTGCATTTAAGCAGTGTAGCCAGTAGCCACCCTCCTTCAGTATTTAAACATGGAGTACCCTCCTTCAGCATTTAAGCAATTAGCTACGAAACTTTGTATTTGTCGTGGCCTTCAATACCCTCCTGGATTGAATACACCCATTTCCCTCCCACTGTCTGTCTGCCCTCTGGTAACTTGGTTGAATACACCCATTTCCCTCCCACTGTCCGTCTGCCCTCTGGTAACTTGGCTGGAGCAAAGGTGTGGTTGTCCTCTAGGGACCTCATCTCCTCATCCCTTGCTCTCTCCCATTTACTTGATTCGGGGGACAATGTGACCTCTTTAAAGGTCGGGGTTACGCCACTGACTACCCTGTAGCAGTAATCAACAGTGGTAAGTGTACTGTCATCCTCGTCACTCCCTTTTCGGGCATAGTCTGTCAGATACTTTGGGGGTTGTGTTCCCTTGTGGGATACCACCCACTGCTTGGGGCACTTGACGTCACCCTAGGCCCTAGGGTGCTCCTCGTCGCCCTCTGGGGGTGGCTGACTGTCTGCCTGCATGACCGTGCTAAGTACACTGGGCTGATGTGTCTCTGTTTCTACACACCTTACTCTGGAGTCCAGCTCTGGCTCCTCTGTCTGTGTCTCGCTCTCACATGTGGTCTTTGTGACAAACTTGACTAGCATGTGTTTCTGCACTCTCCCTTTACCGGGATGATAAACTAGGAAAGTGGGGCTTCCCTTGTCGTGCCCTACAAATAGTCCTTTTACACATCTGGACTCTGGCTTTCCCCTGTCCTGCAGGTACGCATAACACACTGATCCAAATCGGTGCATTCTGGCTAGATTACACTTCTTTCCTGTCAGTGCTGTATACGGGGTGGTGCCCGAGTGCTTATTAACCTGTTAAGCCTTAAGGTACCCCTATAGGGGGACCCTGCTTTTCTTTATTATAAATCGATCAATAGAGACCGTATTAGATCCCCAATTATCATATCATGGGATATCATTGGAAAGCCACACTCATTGGCTACAACCCTGTGCAAAGATTTTCGAGATCGCCAAATGATTGACGGAGCTAGAGTCCCGGGAGTCGGGGGTGGTAATGTGTACTTTTGCGTACTTTGGGGCACGCCTCACATATCGGCATGTAACTCGAGAACCGCTGAACGGATCTTGTCACCTGAAAGGGCAATCGACAGGCAACAAATAGGGCTTTAATTCTATCTATATATTCTATTAAAAGAAATGCACACCCGAGCCACTAGAGGTGGGCAAAGAATCGTCCACATGTGGGCCCTTGGATGTTAAGAGATCAATGTTTTTAAATATTGTTTTTGTAGCCAAGAGTAAATACCATAACCCTATCAAAAACAGTAGTCAAAGTCTATATTTAAATTTTTACCGATGTTTTATACGATTTATCGGAAATACAAATTTATCGGAAAATGCTAATTATCGTAAAAAACGCAAGAAATGACTAAATCCAGATTCAACCCTGCCATTGGAAAGAGGAGCATTTTCCCTATCCATAGATGTATGATTTGGCCATAATAAGGTCAAGGTCAAGTTCAAGGTAAAATATGAATTTATAATTAAAGTCGATTATCATTAATTACTGTATCTACAAATCCTTCTATTTAATCATCTTCCCGCGGTTCATTTGCTTAGATTTTTTGTACACATGATCTCAATAAGGTGGTGAATGAGCTCAGTGAGCATTTTCTCCTACCCGTATACATTTTTGATCATCATCATCAAAATCATAAATCATAATTAATCATAATTAATTTATTCATTACAATTGAATAATTACTAGTAAGAGACACAATATTTCTGACACTGGAAATACATACCCCCAGGTCCCTAGATGTTCCTAGATACCAAGAACATGCAAATTGACCTTGCAGAAGTGGAGCAATCTTCCATTTACTTAGGCATATACCTTTAGGCGAAAACGGTCTACAGATTAACAGGTTAAAGCACCTGTTTCTGGTGTAAGCGGCTTCTTGCACCGCATAATGCCATAGGCTCTTAGGTAAGTTACTGTCTACTAGCTTACACCTAGCTATTTCGAAAAGGGTGCGCCATTTCCTCTCTGCCACTCCGTTTTGGTGTGGGGGATATGGACGTGACGTCTCGTGTCTTATCTTCTCAACAGTGATTGGAACTCTCTGTTTGTGAACTCGGTTTCGTTGTCAGACCTCAAGCATCCTACGTTACCATAAGGGGCTACATCTGCCAGGAATTTCTCCGTGGCCTGGAGTGTGTCACTCTTTGCTTTGAGAAAGTAAACAAACACTGCTCCTGTGCACACATCTGTAAAAGACTATACATATCTAAAGCCTCCTATGGACTCGTTGCTTACTGGACCGGCTAGATCCGTGTTAACTAATGCAAGTGGTACCTTTATTTTTTCTGTGGGATTTCTGTTTCTCGGTTGAATAAACTTCCCCGTTTTGCACACTGCACAATTTTTGTCAGGTCTACGCTTTTCACCTTCAATGTGCATGCCTTCTGTCACTGCTTGCAGTTTCAGTAAATCCTCGTAATTACAATGACCCATAATCTCGTGCCATGTCTGAATATCGTGACTGGCCGTCACGCAACACATATCATTATTATCATTACACTTGTCGTTGTCATTACACTCCGTTTGCAGATAATATATTCTCTGGTACATCTTTATGTCAAACCGTGTACCGTCAGGTTCTACAAGAACATTTTTACCTTTATCGAAGAATACCTTGGCACCGCTTGCAGTAGCAGATATTACAGAGAATAGTCCTTGTGGGAACGATGGTACGTAGAGAGCGTTCTTTAACGTCACTGTACGCCGGCGCCTCCCACTGTCCGTGAGGCATACCTGTGCGTCTCCTCTCTCTTGCGCCAACCCATAGGTGCGCTTCCCGTCTGCCAGCTCCATGCTGTGCCTCTCCGGGTGGAAAGTGTTGTCAAAGTTCTTGAACCGACTCCTGTCGTTGATGACATGGGACGACGCACCTGTGTCCACGATCAGTCCCCTCCTCTGGGCCCGCTGCAGCTGTGCCGGCCTGGCGATGCACGCTGTCCGCGCCCCGAAAGCAAAGTCTTCTTGTCCCGTTATTCTCCGGGCGTCGTCTCGATCCGTCTCACATCGACCGCCACTGCCATCGTGTCCGCTGCCGCCATCTTGTCCACAGCCGCCATCTTGTCCACAGCCGCCATCTTGTCCGTACCCGCCATCTTGTCCGTGGCCGCCGCCTCGTCCATGGCCGCCCAGTGGCGTCGTTATCCCTGGGCTTGCGGGGCTTTCGCCCGGATGTTTTTCTCCTAGCCCCGGACCTTTAAAAAAAATTAAAATAAAAATTGTTTAAATTTTCTTTTCTTTTTTTTTACTTATTTTTTTTTTTTAGATATCAGCATCCCCATTGTCTGTGCTGAATGTTTGTTAGTGTTTGGTATTTTTTGTTGGTTTTTAGTACTTTTAAACATAAATTTTTAGTAAGTAGTTTTCATTTGATCCTATAATTTTTTTATTCACCTATTTGTGGACTTTTTTTTGTGTCCTGAAAGGCGCCTTATAAATCAAATGCATTATTATTATTATTATTATTATTATTATTATTATTATTATTATTATTATTATTATTATTATTATTATTATTATTATTATTATTATTATTATTATTATTATTATTATTATTATTATTATTATTATTATTATTATTATTATTATTATTATTATTATTATTATTATTATTATTATTATTATTATTATTATTATTATTATTATTATTATTATTATTATCATCCATGAGGGAAAAGACACTTAGTAGGATAGTAGGGACTGCATCTCTGCCTGTCCTGACCTGGAAACACTTTGCAACTGTGATCTCCTCTGGCAATAGTTGGATATTGTAATGTGTGGCGAGGGGTTGCAGCAATTCCACTGAGAGAAACTGGTCTGAGGCTGGATAACATGCCTGTATGCCTCTCATGAGTTGGATAACAACCTGCTCTCAAGCTCTTGCAGCATTCTGTCGACGACTGGATAGAACAGTCTCTGTCTCAGCTGATATCCTGAGCTGAGGTCTGAGCTTGTGCCACAAGATGACTCAACTACATACTCGTCCATCCTTTTCTGCTTCCTCCTTTGGCTGGTAGTATGTTCCTCAATCCAAAGGCCATTACATATGTATATAATGAAACACACAATACATTTTTTTTTCGATTGCTTAAGCATGATTTTGAAAACGGGGCCCGGTGTTTCAAAACACACAATTAGCACAACCACACACAATTATCAGAACATCTCAGATCCTTTGCTAAATTAAACACTAACTAACTAAACCATACACTAATTTATAAAAACTACATTTTGTTACCATATGAAACACACGTTTCATATGACTTAATTCTGTTTGAACAAGTTACACACACTGCTGTGCTTAACCTAAAACATATTTAGCAATTCTACTTCTCAGTGATTAGAGTACTGTAAGTTAAGTACGCAGAGAATGTGCAAATATACAATAAATTCACCAAACACTACACAAGACCAATGCTGTAGACCAGGGGTGTCAAACTCATTTTCACAGAGGGCCACATCAGCATTATGGTTGCCCTCAAAGGGCCAAAGACCGTATAAATGTTAATGTAATGTAAAATAAATGTAGCTACTCATTTACATATTGTTAAACATGTTGTTTCTGTATTTATTACTTATTCAAGTTATACATATTGCATATGCATTTGCATAGATGTAAAAATATATGTTAGCTTATGTTATTTTAACAAATAATTTTTGTTTATCAGAACCCCATATTACTCCATCAATCAATGATCAAACCATTCAAGTAAATAACAAAGAAGAATATCATCAAATACAAGCTATGACATTAAGTTTGTTCAAAACCTTTTTGTCACAGTCAAGAGGGGCAGAACTAACAACTGTGAGCTGCAAAGAACGCGTGGGACAGATGTAGCAGATGTTACAAAAACAAATGGCTGCACACAACCTTGCAGAGGCCATACATCCAACTAATGGAAGATAGTTTAATTAACTTTAATTAACAGATTGCAGAATGGGTACAGTACAGTACAGATCAATACACACAATTGTTAATGGGATGCAGACCAGAGAAAGACTTTCGACTTGTTTACATCAGGGTCCCCCATTTTCAATTCGTAATGAAATTGCTATTATGTGTCTGCATGAACACACAACTGTAACTGTACTAAAAAATAACAAAATAAGGGTTGTCTCAGTTCACAACTATATTGGTAAAGTTTTGGGTGGGACTTGTTTGCGTCCCTACAGCTTCTTATTCAATTGAGCTAGATGCTCGGTTATGTCACACAGCCAGCTTGCATCTGACAGTTCAGACAATATTTCTTCAACCCTTTGTTACCTATTCCGCCTGGATCTTTTTTGTATTTTGGGCTGTAAAATTGTCAAAGAATGTCTGAGGAGTAAGTGCTTTTGGCTTTTTTCCTTTGTTACTTAATCAATACCTCAGATGTTCAACACACATGTATGTGTAAGAATGTGTAATAACTAAGGCTGTCAAAGCTTTATTAACGCATTAACCCACAATTATTTTAACGCCGCTATTTTTTAACCCAAGATTAATGTAAATTTTTTTATTTATTTTAATTTTTTTACCAGAGCTCTTGGGGGGCCACATCAAATGACGTGGCGGGCCGCATTTGGCCCGCGGGCCATGAGTTTGACACCTATGCTGTAGACTGATGAAAATATGTTGTATTGTTTTGCAAAAAGTGTGAGGCTGACATTGTGCTTATAGGGGTGCAAATCTGGGCCTATGTTTTGCTCCTTGAGTGTAAGGTTTTGATAATTGTGTAATACTTTTGATTTGCGTGTTTATGCAATTGAAGAAAACTGTAAAGACTAGAGATGAACTGTTTATTTCTTTTGTACATAGGCTGTGCATATGTTTGTTTGTTTGTTTATTTGCTTATGTGTATGATTCTTAACTGTGTTTTTATTTTGTTATTGGTGTATATGTGTGTATGTATGT
The DNA here is from genome assembly GCF_963971535.1 of Notolepis coatsorum. Classification (NCBI taxonomy): domain Eukaryota; kingdom Metazoa; phylum Chordata; class Actinopteri; order Aulopiformes; family Paralepididae; genus Notolepis; species Notolepis coatsorum. The sequence goes on along the minus strand of NC_140168.1, from coordinate 185,334,086 downwards.
ACAGTATATGTATATATATTATAAATATGTGTATTTATGTATATTTGTACTCCTGTTGGGGCCTCTTGGACCAGATCAATGTTTTATCTGGCTAAATAAAGGTTAAATAAATAAATAAGAAACTGATGATTTGGTCCTGTTAACTTTGAATTTTCTATGGGGACTGCCCAGATCCCTAGCTCTCATGGACATGGACCTCACTTTGAGAACCTCTAATGATTCTAGTTCTTCAGTATTCATCTCTAATTACTTGTATTTCTCGTAATTGCGTATTTCTGTTTTCTGTGGCCAATGTTTTCTAACACTAAAAAAACGCCCCTGTGGCCGCCGTCTCTTCCATGGCCGTCATCTTGTCCATGCGCGTATTGCGCGCTCTGATCGTGTTTCTTCATGCACGCTCTGTCTGTGTGCCCTGTGGATTTGCAGAAGCTACACCAGACAGTTTTTGTGCAGTCGCCTCTCCAATGGCCTTTCTCTCCGCATCGCCAACACGCCAGTTCCGCCGTGGTTCTGGTCCTCTCCCACCCTCTCTCCCGCCTCCGCGGCGGCTGGGTGGGTATCTTCTGAGGCCTCGAAGTTTCTTAACTTGGCCTTGAACTGTCCCAGCGTCATGTCCGCTGAACCGTGTGTTACCAGGAGTGTGACCGGTTTGTACAGCTCCGGTAGTCCTCTCATCATCATCGCCATAATTAGCCCATCGCTTGGTGCTTCTCCTGCACTCTTCAATTGTTAGGGTTTGTAACCGACCCCAAGCGCAGCGGCACAGAGAGAGTTGTTTCAGAGTTAGCCAAAGCAAGGGCGTATTTATTCTCAGAGTCACAAGATTGAATTATGTGGAGAAACAGAACAAACGGGGAATCTGGCATGTGAAGAATGTTTGCGGCTCTGCAGATTCTCCCAGTAGGTGATGGTGAGGAATTAGCTTGTGACGTCTGAGCCGCTCTGCAGATCCTCCCAGCATACACTCCAGGTGGAAACGGAGGGAGAGAGAGAAATCCCAGTTAGCTCAGCGCACAACAGAACAGAGAGGTGACTGATCCAAACAAATATCCAAGTGACTTGATCTTCGGTGTGATACACACAGTTAGCAGAGTCCAGAGAAAAAACAATACTGTAATCCAAGGTGTAAATCCAACAACAAAAAAATAGGTGAGAACAGTATAACAAAAACGGGATCTCTTCGGTGTTTCACAAACACACAAAAAACGGGTGATCCAAAAAGAACTGTTTCCAAAAACTCACCAGAGCGCAGTGCGTAAAAGCGGGCAGATAAACGAGGCGCAGCTTCGTACGGGGAATCAGGTTTCTCCACAGGGATACTTCACGAAAGTCCTGGGAAGCAACAGACAGGGAACAGCGACGGGAAAGAACACGCAGATGCAGGGAATATTCAAAACGATCCAACAACCGATATTAGGGAGATCAGGGTATATAAAGCCACGGGGCGCTAATGACAAGCTGTGACAGCTGCGGGATGAAATTGATCATTGCTCCAGAAGCGTGTGGTGGGGAGAGCACCAATCAACACAGCATCTTACAGGAAAGAAGCGTGTGGCGGGGAATGCAATTAATTAACAAAATACCTTAAAGGAACGGAGCGAGTGGGTGGGGAGCGGACAAAACCTCACAGTACCCCCCCCTCCACGGGAGCCACCCGGCGACCCACTCGGCCCCGGCCTGCCCGGACGGGACCGAAGGAAGCCGGCGATCAGGGGCACTGGAGAGGGGGACAAAGACAGAGGCCCGGAGAGGGAGGCCGGAGACGGGGACAGAGGACCGGCGAGGGAGGCCGGAGACGGGGACAGGGGCCCGACAGCGGAGGCCGGGCACGGGGACAGAGGACCGGCGAGGAACCAGGAGGAACCATGTAGTCCAGGAGGAACCATGTAGACCAGGAGGAACCATGTAGACCAAGAGGAACCATGTAGACCAGGAGGAACCAGGAGGAACCATGTAGACCAGGAGGAACCATGTAGACCAGGAGGAACCAGGTAGACCAGGAGGAACCAGGAGGAACTATGCGGACCAGGAGGAACCAGGAGGAACCATGTAGTCCAGGAGGAACCATGTAGACCAGGAGGAACCATGTAGACCAAGAGGAACCATGTAGACCAGGAGGAACCAGGAGGAACCATGTAGACCAGGAGGAACCAGGAGGAACCATGTAGACCTGGAGGAACTATGTGGACCAGGAGGAACCAGGAGGAATCATGTAGACCAGGAGGAACCATGAGGAACCATGTAGACCAGGAGGAACCAGGAGGAACCATGTAGACCAGGAGGAACTATGTGGACCAGGAGGAACCAGGAGGAACCATGTAGTCCAGGAGGAACCATGTAGACCATGAGGAACCAGGTAGACCAGGAGGAACCATGAAAACTGGGTTAAATCAGATGCGTCCAACAGAAGAGTTTGGGTGTTTTACTCGACGGTATCCAAGGAAACAGTTATGGGGGGGGGTCAAATTCTTCTGAGGTTCTAATAGTCCTGGGGGTGAAGTCCCCCCCCCCCCCCCCCCCCCCCCCCCTCGGAACTCAACGACATCAGGGTTTCTTCTTGTGCAGTGCTCTCTCTGTGTCGGCTGGGGTCGTCATGGTTGGATCGTAATGTTAGGGTTTGTAACCGACCCCAAGCGCAGCGGCACAGAGAGAGCTGTTTCAGAGTTAGCCAAAGCAAGGGCGTATTTATTCTCAGAGTCACAAGATTGAATTAGGTGGAGAAACAGAACAAACGGGGAATCTGGCATGTGAAGAATGTTTGCGGCTCTGCAGATTCTCCCAGTAGGTGATGCTGAGGAATTAGCTTGTGACGTCTGAGCCGCTCTGCAGATCCTCCCAGCATACACTCCAGGTGGAAACGGAGGGAGAGAGAGAAATCCCAGTTAGCTCAGCGCACAACAGAACAGAGAGGTGACTGATCCAAACAAATATCCAAGTGACTTGATCTTCGGTGTGATACACACAGTTAGCAGAGTCCAGAGAAAAAACAATACGGTAATCCAAGGTGTAAATCCAACAACAAAAAAATAGGTGAGAACAGTATAACAAAAACGGGATCTCTTCGGTGTTTCACAAACACACAAAAAACGGGTGATCCAAAAATAACTCTTTCCAAAAACTCACCAGAGTGCAGCGCGTAAAAGCGGGCAGATAAACGAGGCGCAGCTTCGTACGGGGAATCAGGTTTCTCCACAGGGATACTTCACGAAAGTCCTGGGAAGCGACAGACAGGGAACAGCGACGGGAAAGAACAGGCAGATGCAGGGAATATTCAAAACGATCCAACAACCGATATTAGGGAGATCAGGGTATATAAAGCCACGGGGCGCTAATGACAAGCTGTGACAGCTGCGGGATGAAATTGATCATTGCTCCAGAAGCGTGTGGTGGGGAGAGCACCAATCAACACGGCATCTTACAGGAAAGAAGCGTGTGACGGGGAATGCAATTAATTAACAAAATACCTTAAAGGAACAGAGCGAGTGGGTGGGGAGCGGACAAAACCTCACATCAATGGCGTCATGATCTGCTCCGCTCTGTTGACGTATTCGGTCACAGTCTCGGTGTGCCCCTTCTTCAGGGCCGTTAGTGCTATGTAGAGGGCCACGACTCGGGGTCTTCCTCGCCCGATGTAATGCTCTCTCAACACCTCCAGGCTTTCTTGGACTTTGTCTTTAGTGTCGTGGAATATCAGCCCCAAGCTGGTGTTGTCGAGCAGTGGCGCTAACTCACAGTACGCTGGTCGTCCAGGGCTTGCTCTTCCGCCGTCAGGTCTCCCGTGGGGGCTGTCAAGATCGTCTCCTTCAGTCCCGCACCGTGCATGCAGCATAGCATGCGCTCTTCCCAGAGCTCGTAGTCCTCTGCTTTTCCATTGAATGAGGGCCATTTGCTCCTTCCCTTGGTCGCCATCCTCTTGGTTGATGGTAGGCGTAGCTTTAGCTCTTGTTGGCCTAGCGTCTAGCCACACGGTGCTCCCAGCGCTAACCTAGCCTATACTTTAGCTAAGCTTGCTACCCTTATTATTTTGCCCCGGTGTGATCTGGGCCCATAACCTGTTGACAGAATCCGGCTATAGGGCGACAATAATGTGGTCAAGAGGCATGGTTTCTATCTTTAGCCTTTAAGCGGTGTGGTTTATTCATTCACATGGTATGAGCAGCAGCACATGAGGTCTCCTCTCACTGAGAGGCTGGGGGGGAAATATGTAGAGTAGGAGGAGACATCTCTATTTATACTTGCCACCTGGTGGTGTCTTGAGTGGCTCCGCCTAGAGCGCCCTCTAGTGGAAACAGTTATATATGCAGTTAGACAGTTACTAACAATCCTACATAGAACCTCTGACTTCAACACAGAGTGCTTCAGAGTGTACCTATGAGAAGTGTTATGTGTGTTATGTGTGTTATGAATGTATTAATGGCACTGTTATTGTCTGGCTAATGTAAAGCGTTACCAAATCAATACCCTACTGTACTTTTCCGACGCACGCCGCCATATCGTTTAGCGGTGCAGTCAAGGGTGTACACAGGTAAATGCATCATCTTTATTGCCATCTAACAGCCTTATTACCGATTCAATGTATTACACGGCTTATGCGATTACAGCACATCCACCTCCCCTCAGTGCTATGAGTACATCCCACTTCCTCAAACTACATAACTTCATACACCTGCGGTTGTCTATTACTAGGCTATTTGCAGTTAAGATGATTCACGGATGTTGACTCACTCTTCTGTTTATATCCTTGCTCCGGATAATAGCGCGATGCTATTCGGCTCAAATAAGGGACTAAACACGTTTCGCAATTATGCCACATCAATGTGGAACGCCCTACCCAAAGCTGTAAAGGAATGTGGATCACTACCCACTTTCAAAACCTCTCTCAAGGGACACCTACGGGAGACTGCAATTCAACACTGGCCCCTGTAAATATCCTAACCCAACCCCCTCCAATGTACAGTCATTTACCTAGTATGGTTTTGTCAATAGTTCAATGTACAATTGTGTTTGTTTGTACAGTGTCTCCTCCCCCCCCCCCTCAATGTACAGTGTTACTTGTTTATACAGTGTGCCCCCCGCCCCCCCCCCCCCCCCCCCCCCCCCCCCCCCCCCCAACCACCTCCAATGTAAATTACCCAGTATGGTTGTCAATATCCCAATGTACCCAACCCCCCCCACCCAACCTCCTCCAATGTACAGTTTCTACGTCAAATGTATATACTCCCTTTTCTTGACTCCTTCTGTATCACAAACAGTACTGTATTTGCAAATCTGGTATGTCATAAATGTATAGATGGAGCAGTACTGACTATCTGTATGTCATGTATGTCATATATGTCTATATGAATTGAAAATGGGGGACCCTGATGGAAACAAGACAAACGTCTTTCTCAGGTCTGCATCCCCTTAACAATTGTATGTATTGAGCCGTACTGTATTGTACCCATTCTGCAATCTGTTAAATAAAGTTTTCATTCATTCATTCATGCCAAGAATGTAAATGTCGCTGTTGGTAAAGCACTCGGCCAAAGTACTATGAAGGCTACGCCGAAAGGATCGCACGGCGGCTCCTTGCCTGTCTCGCTTTGTACAAAACCGCTGCGGTCAATGGAACCGCCACGCTTAGTTGCTAAAGTGAATAAGGAAGCGGAGTGAACACTCCTGCCTCGTTGGGCCATCAACTACCGGCTGTTTTATTGGCTCGCCCAGTGTGGTGCTTCACTGACAGACGCTAGGCCTGTTTCTGCAACGCCACTCACTCAGAACAGGAGAGAACCCAAGAGCACAACACAGAAACGCTCTGATGCAAAATCAAAGTTTTAATAATACCGACTCCACAGGCGGGCAGCAGTCAGAATACCAGGAGATCGATCGGGCAAAGCGTACACAAACCGACGGGGATGAGGCGAGAGTCCGAGGGATGAGCAGAGGATCAAAAAGGGAGAATAATAATAACAACAGTTCTTCTGATGGGATAGCTGACGTGCTGCAAAAACAATCTGACAGCTGGCCGAGGGTTATGGAGCTGGTAGACATACAGGTGAGCTGGTGAAGGGTTGGGGAACAGGTGAGCAGCTGAGCAGGTAGGACTATAGTTACTGCAACACAGAGTCATGTGATGGTAGGACTATAGTTACTGCAGGACACAGTCATGTGATGGTAGGACTATAGTTACAGCAGGACACAGTCGGGTGATGGTAGGACTATAGTTACTGCAACACAGAGTCATGTGATGGTAGGACTATAGTTACTGCAACACAGAGTCATGTGATGGTAGGACTATAGTTACTGCAGGACACAGTCAGGTGATGGTAAGACTATAGTTACTGCAACACAGTCATGTGATGGTAGGACTATAGTTACTGCAACACAGAGTCATGTGATGGTAGGACTATAGTTACTGCAACACAGAGTCATGTGATGGTAGGACTATAGTTACAGCAGGACAGTCAGGTGATGGTAGGACTATAGTTACTGCAGGACAGAGTCATGTGATGGTCAGTGGCGTCGCGTGGGTAAAATAACAGGGGAAGCCAAAACAAATTATTAAAACAAATTTATTAAATATTTTTATTAATATTTTTTTTTTTTTATTTCTTTTTTTTTAAGTCAAGTAGTCACCATGTACACTACAGTATGGCTCGGCGGCCAGTCAAACTTTCTTAACAGATTGCAGAATGGGTACAATACAGTACGGCTCAATACACACAATTGTATAAGGGGATGCAGACCAGAGAAAGACGTTTGTCTTGTTTACATCAGGGTCCCCCATTTTCAATTCATAGTGACATTTATGACATACAAGACATCATGACATCAAATATACAGTACTGTTACCCCTAGATCCTGACAGAGTATATACATATGATGGGGAGGGGACTGTACATTAGGAGGGGGTGGGTGGGTGGGAGAGAAATATACATACGGCCGGTGTTGTTTTCGAGGAGGGAGTAGGATTCCGCAGAACACCGGGAGAGAATATGACTGTCTATTAGACAAACGTGACAAGACAAACGTATTTCTCTGGTCTGCATCCCCTTAACAATTGTGTGTATTGAGCCGTACTGTATTGTACCCATTCTGCAATCTGTTAAATAAAGTTTTCATTCATTCATTCATTCATTCATTCACGTGTCTGTTGCGCCGCGCGCCCAGCCATCAGAGCGCTCCTACTGTAAAATGCGGAAGCATCCATTTCAGCCTCAGTTTTACTCGTTTATAAAAATTATTTAAAATGTTTATTAGCAACGCCGAGCTTTCAAACCCCGCCGCATCTGTGTGTGAAACCCTAATGGAACGCTGGGTACCTTTGACATTTATATCTGATATATTTTGGACCCACCGCTAGCTTTTAAGCAGTGCTTGATGGTGCACATTAACCTGGCTACTATGGAGGAATAAGTTACTGCATATTCCAGCCCCTGGCTTGCATTGCAGTCATGAAAGGGTATACAAGCTTGCCTGATAACGTTAGTTAGTCCTTAGTCAGGCTGCTCAGTTCTTACCTGGTCAATAATGTGGTCCTCCTCTTGCCAGATAGATTTGTTAAATCATAATATCCACAGTGGTGTGCTCTGCTGGTCCTCAGTACTACTGGGATGTCACGTTAGGTAGTCAGGTGGAAACGTGAACTTCTGAGTGCCCCGCCTCCAGGGGGAAAATATGCTGAGCGTTTTCCTCCCAGCTCCGTTTTAAACTTTTAGGGTGTGGCACAGTGGCAGTCAGCTCGAATCTGATTGGCTAGGATCGGATTTGGAGTTTGGACTCACTCTATAATGCTGGAAGCCTGGAGAAAGAGACCTACCCACTGCCTCTCTCCTATACTAGCTGCAGTAGTGAGCACAGTCTGACAGTGTGTTAGAGGGAGTGAGAAGGAGAAGAGGGAGACATTAAAAAAAACAAAAAAAAAACACAGATGCACAGATGAAAAAGAATGTAAACTATATTAAAAAAAATTATATTTAAATTTTTTTTTTTTTTTTTTTTCATATTTCATAATTTGATATGAATTTATAGGGAGGCATGGCTTCCATTGGCTTCCACAAGGATTCGCCACTGGTGATGGTAGGACTATAGTGACTGCAGGACAGAGTCAAGTAATGTAGGACTATAGAGTTACTGCAGGGCAAGTAGGAGTGGCAGGATCTGAAATGGCAAAACAATAAGTGCAAATGGCAAGGGCAGATAAACTAACTGAATGACCGGAGATCAAGAAACAATTATGACAGTTTTATCAGCACCAGAAGAGACACCGGCAAATGCGGTCGCGGGGGCGGGGGTTCTAATTGTGAGGCAAGGCACAAGCTGTGCCACAATCTCAGCGGTGTAACAGAGAAAAACTGACAGACAGTTTTGTGATCCACACGGATAATGCTGGAGGCATTTACAGATAGACGGGGGAATAAATGGAAGGAAATCCGCGACGTTGTGTAGCGAAGAGGCGTGGAACAGCTGTTCTGACTGCCGTTTGAGGATAAGAAAGAAGATGATGTTCACATTGTTCTCTACTTTGTTTTCTTTTTCTCCGGGGCATTGCCGTGGGTCGCCCCATGTGTCTGCAGTTTCCATCATGTCAGATCAAGGACCTGGGTTTTTATATTAGATTAGATTAGATTAGATTAAAATGTATTGCACAAGTACTGTTATGGTTTGTAACCGACCCCAATCGCACAACACAAGACAGGTATGAGAGTAAGCCAAGAACTGGGCATTTATTGAATACAAACAGAAAAGCGGTGTGGAGTGGTGTGCGTCTGCTTGGAGAACGCGCCGGTTCGGAGAGCGCATCTGGCGCGGGGTCTGGAGTGGTGTGCGTCTGCTTGGAGAACGCGGCGGTTCGGAGAGCGCATCTGGCGCGGGGTCTGGAGTGGTGCGCGTCTGCTTGGAGAACGCGCCGGTTCGGAGAGCGCATCTGGCGCGGGGTCTGGAGTGGTGCGCGTCTGCTTGGAGAACGCGCCGGTTCGGAGAGCGCATCTGGCGCGGGGTCTGGAGTGGTGCGCGTCTGCTTGGAGAACGCGCCGGTTCGGAGAGCGCATCTGGCGCGGGGTCTGGAGTGGTGCGCGTCTGCTTGGAGAACGCGCCGGTTCGGAGAGCGCATCTGGCGCGGGGTCTGGAGTGGTGCGCGTCTGCTTGGAGAACGCGCCGGTTCGGAGAGCGCATCTGGCGCGGGGTCTGGAGTGGTGCGCGTCTGCTTGGAGAACGCGCCGGTTCGGAGAGCGCATCTGGCGCGGGGTCTGGGGTGGAACACTGGAATACCTCCCGTAGAGAATTAGAGAGCGCAGTACTGTGTCCCACTCCAGGCAAACGGCGACAGGTGGCGAAGGCTTGCACCTCGTCTCACGCCGGAGATGAAACAGCATACAGACAGATAGGGAAATCTCCCGTAGGAGCTTACAGATAGAGAATCTCCCGTAGGAGTTTGCAGAAAGAGATATGATACGGAACGACCCGACGAGGACTGGGGGGAAGAGCGAGGTATTTAAAGCCCACTGGGGCGCTAATTAGAACTAGAAGTGTGTGTTCGGCACGGACCAATCAAACAGAATAATGAAAGATAGTCCAAGGGTGTGGGCTGCTGAAGAGCAGACGAGACTAAACGAACGCGAGGGTGGGGGCTGGAGAGGTGAGGAGACAGGGAATTAAAGGTCCAGGGAACAGGAATTAAAGGTCCAGGGAAGAGGCGAACCTCACAGTACTCCCCCCTCCACGGGAGCCACCGGGCGACCCAAAAATACAGACAGAGGGGCAGGGGACATAAACAAGGCAACAAACAAAAAAAATTGGGCCATGCTAGCGGGGAAGCTACACCAAAGTGGGGCTAGCAGAGGGACAGGGTAGCAGAGGGGTAACTAGGGTAGCTGAGGGTTAACTAGGGTAGCTGAGGGGTAACTAGGGTAGCTGAGGGGTAACTAGGGTAGCTGAGGGGTAACTAGGGTAGCTGAGGGGTAACTAGGGTAGCTGAGGGGTAACTAGGGTAGCTGAGGGGTAACTAGAGGAGCTGAGGGGTAACTAGAGGAGCTGAGGGGTAACCAGAGGAGCTGAGGGGTAACTAGAGGAGCTGAGGGGTAACTAGAGGAGCTGAGGGGTAACTAGAGGAGCTGAGGGGTAACTAGAGGAGCTGAGGGGTAACAGCCAGGGCACTGATAGCTACAGGGCCTATGCTAGCTGTAATGCTACATTAACATAGAGGCTGCGCTAGCTGCCGGAGCTAGGCTAGCAGACAGGGCTGGACCAGCATGAGAGAACAAGCTAGCTGGAAGGACAGTCCTAGCTGTGGGGAAACTGACCTTGCTAGCTGAAGGGGCAGTCCTAGCAGTGGGGAAAACTGACCTTGCTAGCTGAAGGGGCAGTCCTAGCAGTGGGGAAACTGACCTTGCTAGCTGAAGGGGCAGTCCTTGCAGTGGGAGAAAACTGACCTTGCTAGCTGAAGGGGCAGTCCTAGCAGTGGGGAAACTGACCTTGCTAGCTGAAGGGGCAGTCCTAGCAGTGGGAGAAAACTACACAAAAAGTGGAGGCCAACAGGGAAGCTAACAGGGGAGCTAACAAACTAACAGGGGAGCTAACAGGCTAACAGGGGAGCTAACAGGGAAGCTAACAGGGGAGCTAACAGGCTAACAGGGGAGCTAACAGGGGAGTCAACAGGGGAACTAACAAAGGCTAACAGGGGAGCTAACAAAGGACAAACTCAACATACACTGTCTGTGCTGGCTGGGGTCGTTGACTGGTCGGGTCGTACTGTTATGGTTTGTAACCGACCCCAATCGCACAACACAAGACAGGTATGAGAGTAAGCCAAGAACTGGGCATTTATTGAATACAAACAGAAAAGCGGCACTGTCCCTTTAAGGGAGAACACAAAATACTGGAAAACAAGAACTATGGAAAAATAGGCACTGTGCCTTTAAGAGGCGAGAAGGCTAAGGGGCTAAGGCTAAAGGACAGGGCCAGGGCAAGGACAGGGCAGGAACAGGGGCAACGGAGAGGGGAACAGGGACAGAGGCCCGCGGAGGCGGGCTGGAGACAGGGACAGAGAAAACAGGGTTAAGGCCTTGGACAGGGCGAGGGACTGGGGCACAGGAGAGGGGAACAGGGACAAAGGCCCGCGGAGGCGGGCTGGAGACAGGGACAGAGAGAAACAGGGTTAAGGCATTGGACAGGGCGAGGGTCAGAGCTGCTTACAGGGATGGAGTAGGAGCGCGCAGGCTAGACGTCAGGAGGAGAACGCGCCGGTTCGGAGAACGCATCTGGCGCGGGGTCTGGAGTGGTGTGCATCTGCGTGGAGAACGAGCCGGTTCGGAGAGCGCATCTGGCGCGGGGTCTGGAGTGGTGTGCGTCTGCTTGGAGAACGCGCCGGTTCGGAGAGCGCATCTGGCGCGGGGACTGGAGTGGTGTGCGTCTGCTTGGAGAACGCGCCGGTTCGGAGAGCGCATCTGGCGCGGGGTCTGGAGTGGTGCGCGTCTGCTTGGAGAACGCGCCGGTTCGGAGAGCGCATCTGGCGCGGGGTCTGGAGTGGTGCGCGTCTGCTTGGAGAACGCGCCGGTTCGGAGAGCGCATCTGGCGCGGGGTCTGGAGTGGTGCGCGTCTGCTTGGAGAACGCGCCGGTTCGGAGAGCGCATCTGGCGCGGGGTCTGGAGTGGTGCGCGTCTGCTTGGAGAACGCGCCGGTTCGGAGAGCGCATCTGGCGTGGGGTCTGGAGTGGTGCGCGTCTGCTTGGAGAACGCGCCGGTTCGGAGAGCGCATCTGGCGCGGGGTCTGGAGTGGTGCGCGTCTGCTTGGAGAACGCGCCGGTTCGGAGAGCGCATCTGGCGCGGGGTCTGGAGTGGTGCGCGTCTGCTTGGAGAACGCGCCGGTTCGGAGAGCGCATCTGGCGCGGGGTCTGGGGTGGAACACTGGAATACCTCCCGTAGAGAATTAGAGAGCGCAGTACTGTGTCCCACTCCAGGCAAACGGCGACAGGTGGCGAAGGCTTGCACCTCGTCTCACGCCGGAGATGAAACAGCATACAGACAGATAGGGAAATCTCCCGTAGGAGCTTACAGATAGAGAATCTCCCGTAGGAGTTTGCAGAAAGAGATATGATACGGAACGACCCGACGAGGACTGGGGGGAAGAGCGAGGTATTTAAAGCCCACTGGGGCGCTAATTAGAACACACATCAGGTGCGTGATGGTAATTGATACTTGAACTAGAAGTGTGTGTTCGGCACGGACCAATCAAACAGAATAATGAAAGATAGTCCAAGGGTGTGGGCTGCTGAAGAGCAGACGAGACTAAACGAACGCGAGGGTGGGGGCTGGAGAGGTGAGGAGACAGGGAATTAAAGGTCCAGGGAACAGGAATTAAAGGTCCAGGAAAGAGGCGAACCTCACAAGTACAGTACAACGAAAATAAGTTTGGCATCCAACCAGAGTGCTAATGTAAGAGCAAAGTGCAATAGCAATATACAATGTACAGGTTATTAAACCGGGTACAAAATATACAAATTAGTACTACTGAGTTATGCTAATGAGATGTATGTACAGAGTTGTAGTATAATCTATAAAGACAGTACTAGTACAACCGGCCAGCAGCGTAACTAGTAAGAGTAGTATATGTACAGTTATAGTAAAGGACTATGTGCAAGTAAGTACAGATAGGTGAAGATAGGTATATATGTGGTGAGAATAAATAAATTTTGACCTGTACTACATAAGACTTCAGGCTATGGACCTGTAGTGTTTTCCAGCTCATACCTCTATGCTGGAATAATGGAATATGGAATTTTGCAACCACTAAAGAAAAATGTGAGTACACAAGTTCAAGTTCAACTCAAGTTCAAACCTCTGTTACTCTATTTCATTAGCACTAAAAGTGATTATGCATTATTAACTTCAGAATGTTATCTTTCAAAAGAGACCAGGCTCATGCATGTGCTATACGTATAAAGTATAAAGGTAAGCTTTGCAAAAAAAGTATGCAGTCCTCAAGTTCAAGTAAGAAAGATTGCCAATTTGCTGCTGCCTGTTATGAGGTAAAAAAATATGTAATAGACCATAATCATTTGGAATAAGATAGTGATGGCTAGTGCATTTGTTTGGCTATTGTGTCACAAAGTAAATACACTCCCTTTGAAATGGTGACCGCTGTGTCATTTATGTTTAATGTGTAGACCTATTTTTATTTGTATGTCAGCTCTTAGACTGCCAGAGAGGAGTGAACTCAACCTTGATGACTTGGACTCGGACTGGGACTCGGACTAGGGTAATGGGGAATCGACTCTTCTTTGGTGACTCGGACTTGGACTCGGACTCAAACACTGGGGACTCGGGACTCGACTCGGACTGGAGATTTAGTGACTCGACTACAACAATGATGCAGGTATATTCAGACAACTATGGGCATATATGTAACAGAGGTCCGTGAGTAATATCCACAGTCACGATGGACGTGTGTGGTTCTTGTATAGTAAACAGATGGATAGCAAGCTAGCATAAGGACACATAGTATAACTGTAGATTGTATAGTATAGCATTGTATAGTAGTGTACATAAGACCCAGTGCCTCATCCGTAGCTAACAGTGTATTGCACTATCACAGGACCTAGCATGTCTTACCATGCTTTTGTAAAACGCATGTACATATACCTGATATGTCTTTACTCTTATTACTTGTACTATTGCACAAATGTCGCATTCTCATCCTATTGGATTATTATTATTGTATTATTGTATTATGCACAATCGTTGCGGGCAAGACCCCCCGCATTTCACTGTATACTTGTATGCCGTGACAAATAAAACTCATGACTTGACTTGTGTTGTGAAGTGACTGTGGCAGTAAGCGGTACTGCAAAGTTAAACTCACTTCCCCTTAAAAGACACATAATCAGAAACGACCTTCGATCAAAACAAAATGGACACATATCTTAATCAAATTATTCTCCCTAAACTTTCAGAGGATGACGCTAAACAGTTAGAAACACCGATCACACTAGAGGAACTCAAGAAGGCCATAACCGCAATGCAAAGTGGTAAGGCTCCTGGAAGAGACGGTTTCCCATCAGAAATGCACCTTTCTTGTTGGGACATAATTGGTCCCTTATTACTAAATATGATCTTATACTCAGTCAAGGAGGGGAACTTCCATAAGAATGACAATATTGCACTCATAACAGTCCTCCTTAAAAAAGACAAAGACCCCAACGAGTGCGGTAGTTATAGACCTTTAAGCCTCCTCGGAACCGATATCAAACTGTACTCTAAGGTATTAGCCATCAGATTACAAAAGCATATGACGTCTTTAGTTCACCCGGACCAAACTGGTTTCATAAGTGGCCGCCTGATCACTGATAACATAAGACGAATACTGCACGTACTAGATGCCGACAAGGATGACACCATACCTAAGGCGATGCTATCCCTGGATGCTATGAAAGCCTTTGACAGGCTGGAATGGTCGTATCTATGGGCAGTATTAGAAAGGATGGGGTTAGGAAAAGGATTCATTGATATGATTAAAGTATTATACAAAGACCCATCGGCCATGATTACAACAGGCACAATCATCTCCAAAATCTTTCCGGTATCACGCTCTGCCAGACAGGGTTGTCCTCTTAGTCCCGGACTATTCAATCTATCACTAGAGCCTTTAGCACAATATATAAGACAATCCCAATCCATAGAACCAATCGTAATCAAGGGCACACAACAAAAAATGTGTTTATATGCGGACGACGTAATATTGTTCATGCAAAACCCCAACACCACATTGCCTCATCTGCTCAAGTTGATAGAGGACTTTGGTGATTTATCGGGATTTAAGATAAATTGGCCGAAGTCGGCTTTCCTTCCACTTAACACCCCTGCAAAAAAAGATATAACCCTCCCAGGAGAGATACCGATGGTAAAACATTTCAGATGCTTGGGAGTGGAAATATTCCCCACCATAAGACAAACGGTGAAGCACAATTACACAAAAATCCAAAACAAAATCAAAGATGACCTTGATAGATGGGCAAAACTTAAAAACACAGTACAAGCACGGATATCAATAGTTAAGATGGATGTACTACCTAGAATCAACTTCTTCAGTTCAATGCTACCGTTACCCCCTCCAGAGGGTTACTGGAAAAGATTACACTCCTCCACATACAAATTTATTTGGAATAACAAACCACCACGTATAAAAAGATCCACCGCACAGAGAAATAAAGCAGATGGTGGCATGGCATTTCCAGATTTTTTCCAATATTTTAAGGCGTACACATTAAGACCATTGACAACATGGTTTGACCCCCAAGCATTAGTATCCTGGAGAAAATTAGAAGAAAACATAGTAGCCCCACATAGACTGAAGGACATAGCATACACTAAACTACCAATCAAGCACTGTGAACGAAAATTTTGCCCCATAATTACTCATGCGATCCGGATATGGCGTGAATCACAAAAAAAAAATCCTAACCCACATAAATGGCACAATCATACTCCCTTATTCAATAACAATGCACTCTTAATTGAAAAACGACCTATAAGATTCCCTATATGGGAAGAGCAAGGCATACACTCATTAGGGGATGTTTTTAACAAACAGGGTTTTTGTAGTGATAAAGAAATACGCAAAAAATTGAATCTCACCAAGTCCACATGGCTTTTTTACAAACAGTTACAGCTATGTTTGAAGTCTCACGGTGTTCCATTAGACAGACCAATTGAACACCACAGATACCACAAATTCTTCTACGAAAGAGAGACATCGAGAGGTTTTGTTTCAGAATTTTATCATCAATTACTAACGTCCTCGTATGAAACCCTCCAACTAGACTCTGTCTGGAGGAGGGATATACCAGACCTGGAAAATGACTTTGATTGGCAAGGAGCCTGGGCAAATGTCCGACTTACATCAAGGAACCCGGATCATCAACAAATCAATCTTAACTATATTCACAGGACATACTTGACTCCTATAAGACTGTGCCGAATGGGGCTTAAACAAGACTCCAAATGCTCCCAATGTACAAATGGGGACGAAGGGACATTTATGCACATGTATTGGGACTGCCCACCAGTTAAGGCATTCTGGAAAAATGTGACCCAACAATTATCAAAACTCGTATCTTGGAATATACCTGTACACCCCTCGGTATTACTATTGAATGATGTTTTTGAGTTTGCAGTGAATCCACAGCTAAAGAGATTGGTTTTATCGGGTATCACAGTAGCTAAAAAGCTGATCGCATCACGCTGGTTTCAACCGGAAAAAATGTGCCGTAAAGTTTGGTTTCTTACATATCTCGATGTGATTTATCAAGAAATATCTACAGCAAGAATTCTGGGTCTCAATGAATCCAAAATGTCAATGTGGTTAGAAGTGGTGGAGAGAATAAAAGCTAGCTTATAATGGTAGTGTCTGGTTAGGTGCGAGGGATAGTGGAGGTACTTCTCAAGGTGGGGTCCGGGAGGGGGGGGTTCGAGCTGGAGCATATGTGTGTAGGTTTTTTAGATAACAGGTATTAGGGGTATATCTTATATAAGGCAATTAACTAAAATGTGATCTCATTGGATGTGCTCTGACAATTAATGCTTGTATATCTTATCGTGTGTTGTCATGTTTGTTTAAAAAATTATAAAAAAATTAAATACAAAAAAAAAGACACATAGACACGTTACCAAGAAGTGAATTCACCTCTTGGTCTATGCTGTCGCCCGCGGTGTGGCAGACCCGGGTTCGAAACTCCCTCGGGGCATCAAAATTAATACACAACGCAGAGGAGTCACATACAATCGGTCACACTGGTGCCGTGACCCGGATGCCTTGGGTGGAGGGAGTGTAACGGATGGTACCGTGAAGCGCAGTCACGATGGACTTTCGATGTTGTGAAGTGACTGGGGCGAGTAGCGGTGCTATGGGTTAAACTCACTCTCAACCTCAAAAGACCCTCACCACGTTACAAAGCAGTGAATTCACCTCTTGGTATAGTGGTCTGTGTCGACCCGTGGTGCGGCAGACCATAGGTTCGAAACTCCCTCGGGCCATCGAAGTTTAAGGTGACGATGTCACAACCGTTACATATACAGTATATATGTATATATATGCTGTAAATCTAAATACGTATATAAATGTAAATATGCGGTATATACAGCACTGGTGTACATGTTGTCATACAGAGTATATGCGTAGACAGTGAACGGAGTAGGTACTAGGTAGGTATACATTTTGAATCCATTTACCTCCACCTCCTCTTCCTGCCACTGAGTGCTGTATGCACATCGAGATCCATCGCAGTTCCGATCTCTCACGGATCCTCCGTAACGCGAGCTCCACAATACGATATATTATTTGACTTTGGGAATCGCGTTACCCACGCCTCCCACATAAATATACATTCACACCGGCGACAGGTTTTGGAACGGTTAGGGGGAGGGGGAGGGGGGGGACGGGGACTCTCATTTACATTTTCTGTATTGATTTATCCAAAACCCAGGCAGCGTATCGGCTTCCAGCACTCTTACAGCGAGAGAGAGAGAGAGAGAGAGAGAGAGAGAGAGAGAGAGAGAGAGAGAGAGAGACAGAGAGAGACAGAGAGAGACAGAGAGAGAGAGATGAGGACTGTTTTAGACTCACCTTTATTCCTCTTTGAAAACAGCAGTTGCTGTTGCAGACTGAGGTTAATTCAATAGTTTGGAAATCGCTCTCATTTCTTACCTCAGTTATCCTCCATCTCCCCTTGTTGTCTCTCCCACCTCCCTCTCTCCCTGTTCTCTCTCTCCCACCCTCCCACCTCTCTCTCCCATTGCTCTCTCTCCCACCTCCCTGGTTCTCTCTCTCCCACCCTCCCTCCCACCTCCCTCTCCCTTGGTTCTCTCTCTCCCACCCTCCCACCTCCCTCTCCCCTTGCTCTCTCTCCCACCCTCCGACCTCCCTCTCCCCTTGCTCTCTCTCCCACCCTCCCTCTCCCCTTGCTCTCTGTCCCACCCTCCGACCTCCCTCTCTACTTGCTCTCTCTCCCACCTTCCTCTCTCCCTGTTCTCTCTCTCCCACTCTCTGTTCCCTGTTCTCTCCCTACCACCTCCCTCTCCCCTTGCTCTCTCTCCCACCCTCCCACCTCCCTCTCCCATTGCTCTCTTTCCCACCTCCCTCTCTCCTTGCTCTCTCTCCCACCTCCCTCTCCCCTTGCTCTCTCTCCCACCTTCCCACCTCCCTCTCCCATTGCTCTCTCTCCCACCTACCTCTCCCCTTGCTCTCTCTCCCACCTTCCCACCTCCCTCTCCCATTGCTCTCTCTCCCACCTCCCTCTCCCCTTGCTCTCTCTCCCACCTTCCCACCTCCCTCTCCCATTGCTCTCTCTCCCACCTACCTCTCCCCTTGCTCTCTCTCCCACCTCCCTCTCCTCTGGTTCTCTCTCTCGCACCCTCCCACCTCCCTCTCCCCTTGCTATCTGTCCCACCCTCCCTCTCCCCTTGCCTTCTCTCCCACCCTCCCACCTCCCACTCACCTTGTTATCTCTCTCCCCCTTCCTCTCCCCTTGCTCTCTGTCCCACCCTCCGACCTCCCTCTCTACTTGCTCTCTCTCCCACCTTCCTCTCTCCCTGTTCTCTCTCTCCCACTCTCTGTTCCCTGTTCTCTCCCTACCACCTCCCTCTCCCCTTGTTTTCTCTCCCACCTCCCTCTCCCCTTGCTCTCTCTCCCACCCTCCATCTCCCCTTGCTTTCACACTCCCACCTCCCTCTCCCCTTGCTTTCTCTCCCTCCCTCCCACCTCCCTCTCCCCTTGCTCTCTCTCCCACCCTCCCACCTCCCTCTCCCATTGTTCTCTCTCCCACCTACCTCTCTCCTTGCTCTCTCTCCCACCTCCAACCTCCCTCTCCCCCTGATCTCTCTCCCACCCTCCCACCTCCCTCTCCCCTTGCTCTCTCTCCCACCCTCCCACCTCTCTCTCCCCTTGCTCTCTCTCACATCTCTGCTTCCTCCCTCCTCGATCTCTCCCACCTCTCCACTTGCTCCTCAATCCCTCCCTCCTCACTCTATCCTCCCATCCTCTTTCCCACACCCCTGCTCCATTCCTTCTCTCTCTCCATCATGCCTCTCTCACCTCTCTCTCTCACCTATATCCTCTCTATCTCACCTCTCTCCTCCCTCTCTCTCTCACATCTCTCCTCTTTCTCTCCCATCTCTCCTCCCTCTATCTCTCACCTCTCTCCTCCCTCTCTCTCTCACCTCTCTCTACCCTCCCTCTTATATCTCTCCCCCTCCCTCTTTCCTACCCCTCTGCTCCCTCCTCCCTCTTGCCCACCTCCTTCCTCCTCCTCCTCTCGTACTTCCCCCCACCATGATCTTTCACATTTCCCTCCCGTCTCCCTCACTCTTTCTCACCTCTCTAATCCCTCCTCCTTCTCTCCTCCCTCTCTCTCACCTCTCTCCTCTCTCTCTCACCTCTCTCCTTCCTCAATCTCTCACCTTTCTCCTCCCTCTCTCCTCAATCTCTCCCCCCTCCCTCTTTCACACCCCTCTGCTACCTCCTCCCTCTTTCACACCCCTCTGCTCCCTCCTCCCTCTCGTGCCTCCCGCCCCCCCCTCTGCGATCTCTCACGCCTCCCTCCCATCTCCCTCACTCTTTTTCGCCTCTCTACTCCCTCCTCCTTCTCTCTCATCTCCTTCATTGCTATCTCCCACCTCTCTACTACCTCCTCCCTATCTCACACCTCTATATTCCCTCCATCCTCCCTCTCTCCCTCCTCCCTCTCACCCACCTGCCTTCTGTCTGGCAGTGATTGTGTCGGGAGCTAATAGGCGCTTCTCGCATTATTCACTTGATACATTATTCATGTGACTTTTCTGGAAACACAATGTAACACTTTCCCAGACCAAGTGGCTAACACATGCCTCTGAATCCTACCTGTGTGTCTGGTTAACAGATGGCTCTGACCAGGTACCACAAAAAACCTATGCTATCTGCCAAGAAATAAATAATCAACCAGCTAATTAATAAAATAATTTCACAGAGCTGTATAAAAAAATTAAAAACAGATCACCTACAGAGAGCGACCAGCTAAACCAGGTTGGAAACTTGCGTGCATACATGTGTGTGCATACATATTCTTCTGTGTGTTCCTGAGTGTATATTTGCACGTGTGTTACTTTGCATTATGTTTGTGTGCTCAGTAGTGCGGGCAGGTGCACATGTTTTGTCTGTGTGTGTGTAGACCCGTTCTGTGCAGCATCCGCTGTCCGTGCATGTGCATTCAGGACGGCGCGCCTGTCCGACCTTGGCGTCCTCTGAGCTTGGCACTGGCTCTAAGAACCTTGTCTAATCACACAGAGCCGTGACTCAAGCCCCGCAGGATTTGGCCGACCCACCACCCAGACACTTTTAACACTGCGTGTCCCTTCCCTGTGGCCCCACGGCTAAATACCAAACACACGCCGCCGTCAATAGGGTTAAACGGCCAATTTACACGCTCGCCCCTCAACTTCACAGGTGATTAATCGTATTGGAGCCCCCCCTCCCCTGTTGCCAAATACTGTACTAGAAGCATACTATTTTTGTTTATGTGTGTCTTTGTTGTTTGTTTGAACCGTGTGTTTTTTGAAGTTGAGGATTTGCAAGGTAGATTCAGAGACAACTAAATTAAAAACACGTTCATTCACGTATTAAATAATTCATGAGCAATTCACATATGGTGTTCTCGTGCCCCTGGGCAGTTCAATCCTTTCGTAAAGCACTCCTTCGGTTCTTTTGCGGGCCCTGTAAAGTGTCTCTTATACCCAAATTAGGCTCAACTTCTGGTCCAGTTAGACATAACAGAATAGCCCCCCTCACCCCGCCACCTGCTGGGACACAGGAATAACGTGGCTGGCATCCCCTTCAGGCTTCACTGCATAACTGTATCAATTATATTACATATTGCATATATACATTATATATTTATATCATATATGTCTGCATATAATTCTCCTATACACCTACATATAACTCTGTATGATAACAATAATGCTGTATATATCTATCCACCTGTCTGTACATACCTGCACATTTATAATCTGTAGATACTATATCTATATCTGTAGATAAACCCTACTATGACTACGACCATACTGTCCTTATACCTGTACCACTGTACATATTGGTATTACAACTCTGTACATACATCTGATTAGCACTATTACCCAGTAGTACTGATTTGTATATTTTATACCCGGTTTAATCACCTGTACATTGTATATAACTTTTGCACTCTACTGTCACATTTGCACTCTGGTTGGATGCCAAACCTCTTTTCGTTGTACTGTACTTGTGCTGGATGAGGACAATACATTTTAATCTACTCTAATCTAATCTAAAAACCCAGGTCCTTGATCTGAAATGATGGAAGCTGCAGACACATGGGGCGACCCACGGCAATGCCCCGGAGAAAAAGAAAACAAAGATGACTGAACGTCATCTTCTTTCTTGTCCTCAAATGGAGGTCGGAACTTTATTGAACAGTATTGCTCTTTTCGTTGTACTGTACTTGTGCTGTATGATGACAATACATTTGAATCAAATCTAATCTAATCTAATATTCAGCCATTCACATCTTCCCGTCGCTACTGGACAGAACAAACAAACCTTATTATTTTGTGGACAGAAGGCATCATTGGCACTCGGCTCGGTGGCTTGGAAGCCCGGTTCCCCCGGTGCGACGCGTATCTACAGCGCGTGCGTCCGTCTCCGCTGAGGGGGGGGACGTGGTGGAACGCAGGCGGGGGGGGACGGGACGCTGGGGACGAGATGCCCTTGTTTCCCTTCAAAACAAAGCAATCATTGGGAGATTGATCCAACGCTCGGATAACTGCTGGCACTGCAAGTGTGTGACGGCTTCCAATCGCCGCCACGCGGGTCGCATCAGACCGGCGGCGTCCTCCTACGGGGGCAAAGGGGAGGTAATCGGTTGACGGGTCGACTCGATGGAATACTACGGACGTATTCTCGGACGTTGCCGTCCCGCGCGGGCGGGTTCGGGGCTGTGAATGAATGAAGGACTTTATTTGACAATATATAAAAATAACATGTGGCAGAACTAAGCACAGTCAGGAAATATTGCCAAGGATGGACACAAAAAATCTCAGAGGTTATTTCCATTGTGGTCCTATGGGGCGACAATAATGTGGTCAAGAGGCATGGTTTCTATCTTTAGCCTTTGGCGTGGTTTATTTCATTCACATGGTAGGACAGCAGCACATGAGTCCTCCTCTCCGTGAGAGGTAGGTGGGGAAGAAGAGGTAGAGGGGGAGGAGACATCTCTTTAAATACTCGCCACCTGGTGGTATCATGAGTGGCTCCGCCTAGAGCGCCCTCTAGTGGAAACAGTTATATATGCAGCTAGACAGTTACAAGCAATCCTAACAGGGGGGTAGGGGTAGGGTTGCCACCCGTCCCATAAAATACGGAATCATCCCGTAATTGGAAACTAAAAGATGCGTTCCGTATTGAACTGATACGGGACGCACCTTGTCCAGTATTTTAAGGTCGGGAATGTGAGAGCTCCGCTGTCCGCAAGTCAGACAGTGTTGCCAGTATTGTGAGAGAAATCAGCCAACCGACCTACAAAAACAAGCCAAAAACAAGCATAATTGTGTCCAAAAGTTGCGGAAAATAAACAGACTTGGCAACTCTGATATGATGGGCGTGCGCTCAGCAGCTCACGACCAATGAGAATTAGCGCTTTCACGTGGTCCAGAAGTACAGACCTGAGTGGGAAGAGGCAAATCCTTGATAGCGTCAGTGGAGATGTTTACAAAGCAAACTGCAAAGTATGTAGTAGGTGTGTGTTTTCTGTGGCACATGGTGGACTGACTGACACCAGACAGCATGCCTCAGGAGAACAACATTCCCGAAATATAAGAACGCAAAGAAAGGACCCAAGCACAGGTTTCACAGTTCTTCATGACTGAAACATCTCCTGAGATTGATTCGGTATGGGATATTACATCTTATTTTTCTGGTTGTGTTTTTAACTAGATGTCAGTATTTCTATTTACCTGCCCTGGCAGCCAGGAGCCTACATATTGGCTGCTGATGTGGGCATAGTATAGGCCATAGATGTCAAACTCACGGCCCGCGGGCCAAATCCGGCCCGCCACGTCATTTGATGTGGCGCCCCAAGAGCTCAGGTTAAAAAAAAAAATAAAAATAAAAAAATGTATTACATTAATTGATTTATTTTTTTGAGTACAGTTACAGTTGTGTGTTCATGCAGACACATAATAGCAATTTCATTACGAATTGAAAATGGGGGACCCTGATGTAAACAAGTCGAAAGTCTTTCTCTGGTCTGCATCCCCTTAACAATTGTGTGTATTGAGCTTTATACAACGGCATGCAAATTTCTCGATTCTGATTGGCTGAAACAGTCCATTTACACGTCTTTATTGGCAACAATCCACGGTCCTGGGCTCAGGACCCGCCCACAACCGAATCACATAATCACTCCACCGGCTCACTCCGGGAGAATGTTGATAGCGCCAGAATGTTGATAGCGCCATAACGACTAAATATGAAGCGATTCTGTCAAGGGGAATGTGTTAGTCCTTTAAACAATGTTGGATGATGTAATTGATGGGTCTTGAGTCAATCTAGAACAAAAGAAAAATCGCGGATTGATTGATTGATTAATTGATTGATTTAAATGTCTACTTCCTTCCCACTGACTGCAGCGTTAACTCTCACACTGTTCGACGCTGGCGTACCCACAAACACACACACACACACACACACACACACACACACACACACACACACACACACACACACACACACACGCACACACACGCACACACACACACACACACACACACACTCCTGTCTGCAACAGCGGGGGAGTCAGACTGAGAGAGAAGCAGCGCTGTTTTAAGTGAGCATGGTCTATTGAATTGATTGATTGGTTGATTGCTAATTTTATTACTGTACCCCTGGTTTCCAACTGGTTAAGTTTAGGCTAAAAGAAATAAATAAAAAAATAGAGCGAAGAAAACGTTTTTTTTCCTATAGGGCAAAGAAAACTTTTTAATTTGTTTTACCTACTTTATATAGAAGCATCTAAGAATGAAGTTCTATGGAAAGTAGGTCTGCATTCCCTTAACAATTGTGTGTATTGAGCCGTACTGTATTGTACCCATTCTGCATCTGGTAATAACATTTTCAATCAATCATTCCAATAATACACAGTTGGATGTGTTAGTTGGTTGGATGCACTTCAAGCTGCTTCCACATGAGGCAACTTCTCTCAATCATTCCAATAATACACAGTTGGATGTGTTAGTTTGGTTGGATGCACTTCAAGCTGCTTCCACATGGAGGCAACTTGTCTTTTTTGTAGTTGTGGGAACTACTTTTTCTGGCGGATGGTTTTTTCAATAAATCTTCGATTAATGTGTGTTTATTGTATAGAAATAAGGTTGGATGAATCTGGCAGTTGTATAAAAGCTTTACACCACTTGCAGTCGTGATTTGTGAACAATAAACCATGCCTAGGGGGGTCTAACGACCACCCCTAGGCATGGTTTATTGTTCACAAACCACTCCTGCGCGTGATGTAATGCTTAATTGTACTGTACTATACCCATTCTGCAATCTGTTAATTAAAGTTAATTAAACTATCTTCCATTAGTTGGATGTATGGCCTCTGCAAGGTTGTGTGCAGCCATTTGTTTTTGTAATATCTGCTACATCTGTCCCACGTGTTCTTTGCAGCTCACAGTTGTTAGTTCTGCCCCTCTTGACTGTGACAAAAAGGTTTTGAACAAACTTAATGTCATAGCTTGTATTTGATGATATTCTTCTTTGTTATTTACTTGAATGGTTTGATCATTGATTGGTGGAGTAATATGGGGTTCTGATAAACTAAAATAATTTGTTAAAATAACATAAGCTAACATATATTTTTACATTTATGCAAATTAATATGCAATATGTATAACTTGAATAAGTAATAAATACAGAAACACCATGTTTAACAATATGTAAATGTGTAGCTACATTTATTTTACATTACATTAACATTTATACGGTCTTTGGCCCTTTGAGGGCAACCATAATGCTGATGTGGCCCTCTGTGAAAATGAGTTTGACACCCCTGGTATAGGCTATTTCAGTTTACTAATATAATTGATTGTTCATTAATGTTGAGTTTTTTAAGTCTAATAAATAAACATGTATTTATATTAATCAATATAATTAAATAGTGTGCCCATTTAAACTCTTATGTTGTTATGCTCATCTGGAAAACGTAATTTTTCATAATGGATTAACAGTTAATAAATACATAAATAATATAATTCATAAATACATAAATGCAAAAATACTTAAATAAATACTTAAACATAAATAAATAAATAAATAAATAAATAAATAGTGTTCAGACAACAATATAGAAGTCATACTGTTCAATTTCATTTCATTTAAATTTTATCATCCCTCTCCTCCCCTCTAGGTTACTGCAGCTGAGGTGACACAGGTATACCACACGGTTAAACACAACCTCAGCTACAACAGTGCTGACTGTTTGTTTTATATGCATTTCAGGAGTTTGGGGGGCTGGCTCCCCAAAATTATTAAATAACATAACCCTAACCCTAACCCTAACACCGAAATAAAGTAAAAAAGAAAATAGTTACAAAATCCGCCCCTTTTTCGCCCAAAAAACGCCCAAAAAATTCTCTCTCAATGAAAGGTGTCTATGGAAGCAAATGAGTGCCAGAAGTATTTGAATTTTATCAGACACCGAATTTATAGCATTGAAAATAAATACTTTGAAAACATGTATCTGCATTTTTTCAGACACCGAATGCATAGCATTGCAAATAATTACTTTGAAAATCATGGTATCTGAATGTTCAGTGTTTAAAATTCAATGTAAAAAATTTGAATGCATAATAAAATGCAATGTAAAAAATTCGATGCATAATTGCTGTGTATAAAATTCGATGTAAAAAATTCGATGCATAATTACGGTGTATGGAATTCGATGTAAAAAACCATCATCCGGGTTAAGCAATCGAGCCTGGATGCAATCGAACTGACTTCTGGCCTATCACTGCACGGCTTTGTCAGTCATGTGATCACAACAACCCGGGCTCCGGTAAAAGTAGTAATTTGTGCTGTTGCGCTTTCCTCCTGACGACAAAGAGAAGAGAAGATGACTGAAGTTGACTTGATATGGTAAGTTCTCAATGATAAACAATAACAGTTAACAGGTAGGCTAACGTCAGGCTAGGCTAACATTAGCTACTAGTTAGGTAACGTTAGCTAGCACTAAACGCTGGTTTTTGATTGATTGATTGAACATTTGATTAACAGATTGCAGAATGGGTACAATACAGTACGGCTCAATACACACAATTGTTAACCCTTTTCTCGCCAAGAACGTGTTACCACGTCATTGCTCGCCATGCGTAATCTGCCAATGACGCCGTAAGGCGTCTTTGAGATCAATATTTCAAAAATCTGTGATGACAATCATATTTCACCCACGGAGACTTGAGACTTGCTGTTGATCTCCTCTCAACTCTCCAACGGTTCAAGACCTCCATCTGGTGGCCGATCGGCGAATCGCCAAAACCGGAAGTGACGCGCCGGAAGTGGTGCTCAACCATATTTTGTCCGGCCACTCGCTGTCGCTAGTGGGACTCCAGCTCGACACACTGGATAGCGATCCGTTGCCAATAACTTGATAAACAACATGATTTGGACATATATAGCATTATACAACCTGGACATGGATCGCATATATCAACATCCCATAATAGCGAACTTTCTGCTCGACGCTGATCGCCCAACGCTACGAGGAAGCTGCGGTGAGTTTCAGCGTGTTTAATTATTATTAAACGTATAATCTGCTCTGATATATATATCGCCCATACTAAATAAATAATTTAACGTCGGCCACAGACTTATAAACCCCCCCCCCCCCCCCCCTCTGGTCACCAGCAGATGATGAGGCATGACGTGTAGGACCTTGTACAATTGACATTTTTTATCTGACGTCAATCGGTATCAAACTACATTTGATGATCTAATATATGTATTTAGGGCTATAACTCGCGTTCTGCAGAATGCTGCGGAAAACAATAAAAACATATTTATACTTTAGACCGTATTTTAGTATGAATATGTGAATGAAAAAGTAGAACGTTGCTACATCCTAAACGATAGATACTTGACGTTGAATGGGCCATAGTAATGTCAATTTAGCAATACAATTTAAAAAGTTATAGCCCTGCAAAGAAGGGGAACATCTCCATATACTTATAGTGGTGGCAGAGAGTGGATTAAGATCAGAATAATCTGTGGCAGATAAAGGGTTAAGGGGATGCAGACCAGAGAAAGACTTTCGTCTTGTTTACATCATGGTCCCCCATTTTCAATTCATCATAACATATATGACATACAGATAGACAGTACTGCTACATCTATACATTTATGACATACCAGATAGACTGCTACATCTAAACATTTATTATGACATACCAGATTTACAAATACAGTACAGTACAAATACAGTACATTTATGACATACCAGATTTACAAATACAGTACTGTTTGTGATACAAAAGAGAGTCTAAAAAAGTGTATATACATTTGATGAAGAAACTGTACATTGGAGGAGGTTGGGTAGGTGGGGTGGAGGGTAGGCGGGGTGGGGTAACTGTACATTGGATTATACTTGGTCCCACATAACGTTAGTTTACAAAACATTACCTGTCTATATAATGTTGAGGCAAAAATTATAAAGTGTGTGCGTGTGTGTTTTGGTGTACATTGGACCGCAAAGCAGAAAATGCATTTGCAGTTAGCCAAATAGCTGCCCTTCTTTGCCAAACCGAATTTATCACTTGTTTCCAGAGCTGATAACGTTATTGTTATCTTGTGATAGTAACATGGTTGTGGTGTGAATTACCTCTAAATTAAAGTATTTTTGGATGACACACAGTAATAAGGATGGCAAGTGTATGATGGCATGTACAATAATGCTGTATATATACCCTATGTATATTTATTCTTAATGTACTGTATATATATATCCACATGTGTACATACATCCTTTTACATATCTGTAGATACTATATCTATATCTGTACATATCCCTTACCCACCCAAGGGAAAACATCAATAAAACCACTACTTGACTGCCTGGCAGAAATCAAGTGCGGGATGTCTGAAAACTCCCTGACACTAAACGAAGGGAAAACCGAGGTCATTGTTTTTAATAGTTCCCCCCCGGCCCCCCTCATCGACGCGCTTGGTCCCCTGGGTCCAAACCTCTCCACCTCTGTCAGGAACCTCGGTGTTATCTTCGACAGCAATTTTTAATTCGATAAACAGGTCAGCGCCGTAGTCAAAAACAATTTTTACCACCTCAGACTCCTGGCGAAGACAAAGGCATACCTCTCCCAAAGTAACCTAGAGACGGTGATACATGCCTTTGTCACCACTCGCCTCGACTATTGCAATGCCCTCTACACAGGCATCGACAAATCCCTGCTTCGCCGCCTACAACTGGTGCAGAACACAGCCGCGCGCCTCCTCCTCACCAAAACAAAGAAACATGAGCACATCAGCCCAGTTCTGGCCTTGCTCCACTGGCTACCTGTTCGCTTTAGAATAGATTTTAAATTAGCCCTAAATGTTTTTTAATCACTAAATGGCACGGCTCCTCCCTATCTATCCGAGCTCTTGCACCGCCACACCCCCGCGATCCCTCAGATCAGCTGACCAGCTGCTATTGGTGGTGCCTAGAACTAGGCTCAAGACTAGGGGAGACAGAGACTTCTTCACAGCAGCGCCTAGATTGTGGAACAGCCTCCCCCTCAGCGTACGGGCCGCGTCTATTCGTTTCCTAGCGCATTTATGCTTCCGCGTTCGCGTTTTGCGCTCTGATTGGCCACTGATGTTTCTGGTCGCACCAATCGTGTGACGGCAAGTTCTTTCGCCGGTTAAGCTTAGGCACTCTTTCGAAGTTGGTTAAGGTTAGAGTTTGTCTTAGAGCAGGGCGATAGAACACCAGCTCTGATTCCAAACTCTAACCTTAACCAACTTCGAAAGAGTCGCCTAAGCTTAACCAGTGATAAACTAGGCGTTAGGTAGTTTGCTGCTGGTCAAGGCAGAAATGGGCGCGTCACGCGATTGGGCGCACATGTCACATGACCAGAAACGTCAGTGGCCAATCAGATCGCACCAGAAATGGGAGTGGCCAATCAGATTCGCAAAACGCGAACGCGGAAGCATAAATGCGTTAGGAAACGAATAGACGCGTAAGGGCCGCCCAGACCGTGCAGGTTTTTAAATCACTTTTAAAAACCTACCTGTTCTCCCCCCCTACTTAATCACCACTAGACCCCTGGCCCTTCTATCCTCTTTGTTTTACTGTCTCCTACCTGTTTTTATTACGTTCATTGCTTTACTGTGTTTTTAATTGTATATCTTGCATCATATTATTTAGTTTTTATCAACCTGCCTGGTGCCAGCTGCCACTGCCTGGAAATGTGCTATATAAATTAGGGCTGTCAGTTTATCGCGTTAATTAGATTAATTAATTACACAGCAAATTATCACGTTAATCAAAATTAATTACAATTTTATTTTTATTTTTTTATCTCATTCATTCCATAAGAATGTAGAATACACATTTACAGATTTATTTTTTTATATGGTCCATTTGCATGTTCTTGGTATCTGATTCTAGGGACATCTATGGATCTCAGGGAATGTATTCCCAGTGTCAGAAATACTGTGTCTGTTACTAGGCTTGAGTAAATTGTAATGAACCAAATGAGAATATCAATAAAAAAAGATTTTAATCTTTGACTGTGAATAACACTATGCTCAAATTGACCAGACCTGAAAAATCTAAGCAAATTAATAGATGGAATATGATTAAACAGAAGGTTTTGTAGATACAGTACTGAATTCTGCCATCCGGACACATGCAATTTGAAATATGATTATAGAATATAGAATATCAGGCATAAAATGGTTATGCGATTAAAATGTGATTAATTAGATTAATTAATTACAAATCCTGTAATTAATTAGATAAATCTTTTTAATCGCCTGACAGCACTAATATAAATACAATTGACTTGACTGGACTACTCTTACTAGTTACGCTGCTGGCCAGTATGACTACTACAGTGAGTGCTTTTTTTTATCCACTTTTTCTCCCATTTTCTATATTTTCTCCCATCCCAATTTCGTGTCATCCAATTCAACCCTCCCCTGTCACGAACGCTGTTTCTTGCCTCCCACAAGCCGGCTGCAATGTGGACTAAGTCATACATAGCACAAGTCCCCTCCGGTACTTGAGGTAACAGCAGTCGCATCTTTTCACCTGCGCAGCTCGATCTCTCAGTGGCGAGGAGTAACGCGTGGGAGGCTCACGCTGCCCCCGACACTTCCTGATTCTACTGCGCAGGCGCACCAACCGACCTGTAGGAGTCGCTGTCCACAACGCCCGATCCCCACCCTTCAGTTTCCCTCCCCGTAATACGGCCAATGTGTATTACTGCGGACGACCAGCTAAACTGAAAACAATGTGGAGAGCTGGATTCGAACACGCGAACCCAGCGTCTCCACATTGGTGGCGAGTGCCTTGCCCACTACACCACCTAGCCGCCTATCCAGTGAGTGCTTTAACCCCTTCACTAACACACAACAGCGGGTTAACCATTTCACTGTGACAATACAGAAGGTTAGCCCTTTACTATCACACAACCAACGGCGATGCTCCATCATTAGCATCATTAGCTCCGCGTGGCAGTGAAAGGGTTAAGCACAGGTCCCGGTAGAAATAAACAACGTTTTCCAAAAGTAAATGATATTTATTATATGAAGGGGAATGAAACCTGTAAACACACAACAGGGAGAACAGCTGTGATCGCCTTGTCCGATCAGAGCAGTAAGTGTGGTCCGTCCTTTGTAATGACTGTACAGATGGGGTGAAGTCATCATGCCTGCAAAAAGAAAATCAATTGTAAATTGTATGAAGCACCATCTCAGGATGCTCATACAGAACCAAGTGTTTCACTATGTAATGTATGTACCTTATATGTGACAAATAAAACAAAACTTGAATTCATTATATTGTTTGAAATATATAAATCAGTACTACTGAGTAATAATGAGTTGTAGTATTAATATGTACAGTGATACAGGTATAAAGACACTATGGTAGTAGTCATACTGGCCAGCAGCGTAACTAGTAAGAGTAGGTAAGGGATATGTACAGATATAGATATAGTATCTACAGATATGTAAAAGGATTATATGCAGGTATGTACACACATGTGCGATAAACCATGCCAACTTAATTGCGATTAAACCTACCCGCATGGCTGAAAACCGCGCTGCTAAGTATACAGAGTGTGTGAAGGTTGGCCTTATCAACATCCGCTCTCTGCCAACCAAAGCTCTTTTGGTAAATGAACTGATAACAGACCATAGTCTTGACCGATTGGGCCTCACTGAGACATGGCTTAAACCATGACTTTCTGCCCTTAAACGAGGCCTCACCCCCTAATTTTAGTAGCTCCCACATCGCACGCACCTCCAAGAAAGGAGGCGGAGTTGCTCTAATTTATGACTCTAAGCACAACTTTACATCCGACGCAAACTGTAAGTTTTCCTCGTTTGAGGTGCTCCTGTTGCATCCCTCTCCACCCAACAGAAAGTGTGGCGGTCTGATTCCTACCTCCACTGCATCCTTTGTAATGGCTGTCCTATACCGCCCCCCAGGCCCTTACACCCTCTTCCTAGATGAATTTTCAACTTTCATATCTGAGCTTGTTATGCGCTCAGATAACATTTTAATTGTTGGTGATTTTAACATTCATTCCAATAAAACTCTAGATCCCCTAAATAAGGCTTTTACCGACATCATTGACTCTGTCGGTCTCATTCAAATCGTTGACCAACCCACTCACAGTGGTGGGAACACCCTTGACCTAGTCCTAGCCCGCGGTCTCACTGTGTCAAATTTGACCGTCTCCCCCTATGTTCCTGCTCTCTCAGACCACTACCTCATCAAATTTCAAATTGATCTGACGGTTTCTCGCCCAGACAGTGTAGAATCCTAGATGAGCCGTCGTATTAACGCCTCAACTGTCCCAATTCTAGTTAACTGCCTACCAGACATCCTCTCTCCCTTCCTCTCTTACTCTGGCCCCCTTGATCTCTTTACAGACAAACTTAATGCCGCCCTTCGTAGCACGCTCGACATTGTCGCTCCCCTTAAACCTAAAATTAAACGTGCTACGCAAAAACTAACTCCCTGGTTTACGGAGGAAACACGCTCCTTTAAAAGGCTTGTCGCAAACTTGAACATAAATGGCGTTCGACCAAATTCGAAGTATTCCGCCTCGCCTGGAATGATAGTTTACGTAACTACAAAAAGGCACTCTCACTTGCCAAAACCTCTTCTTTTTCCAGGCTCATAAATGAAAACAAAAACAACTCAAAGTTTCTGTTTGACACAGTTGCAAAACTTACGCAGAAACAACCAAGTGCCCTAAACCATGCGTTCTCGGCTAACGAATTCATGACATTTTTTACCAAGAAAATTGACCTCATTAGAGATGAAATTGTTGCTTTACTCAACAATCAGAGTCCCTCCCAACCTTTGACGGGCATTCCCCCTGATTTTGATTCCAGTCATACGCTATGCTGCCTTGAAAACGTCTCACTTAGTGCCCTCTCTAAACTGGTTGGCACGGCTAAACCTTCAACCTGTCTGTTTGACCCTCTCCCAGCAACTCTCATCAAAAAACTCTTCCCAACTCTAGGCCCTGCCCTACTCAATATCTTCAACACCTCTTTGTCTACTGGCGTGGTGCCACTGGCCTTTAAATCAGCCGTCATTAAACCACTACTTAAAAAACCGAACCTCGACCCTCTAATCTTGAAAAATTACAGACCTATCTCCAATCTTCCATTCCTATCCAAAGTGTTAGAACGGATCGTCGCAACGCAACTTACTGACCATTTATCAAACAATAATCTTAATGAATCATTTCAATCTGGCTTTAGAGCCTTACACTCCACCGAAACGGCGGTTACCAAAGTCACAAATGACTTACTGCTCTCTCTTGACTCAAACCTCACTTCTGTGCTCTTATTGCTTGATCTCAGTGCAGCCTTTGACACTATCGATCACTCGATTCTTCTAGGTCGGCTTGAGAATCATGTTGGCATTCGGGGTCTCGCACTAGCTTGGTTTAAATCCTATTTAACTGATCTATAATCATAATCTATAATGTAAAATCTATAATGATTTAACATCTGAGACCCTCCCAGTGCAATGTGGTGTCCCACAAGGCTCTGTCCTGGGCCCTTTGCTATTTTCGATTTACATGCTACCCCTCGGCGATATCATACGCAAATTTGGCATAAACTTTCATTTTTACGCTGATGACACCCAATTATATATACCTATTAAGCCAAATGATTCCTCCCAACTACAAAACCTTGAGGCCTGCTTGCTTGCCGTCAAAAAATGGATGTCGCAAAACGTTCTACTCCTTAATGCAGATAAAACTGAGATGTTAATTGTTGGCCCCCCAAACCACAGAGGCCTGTTTCAGGACATCTCCCTCAACTTTGATACCTGTCATGTATCCCAGAGCTCCACCATAAAAAACCTCGGAGTCATTTTTGATTCCTCCCTCTCATTTAATGCACATATAAAAAATGTCACCAAAATTGCATTCTTCCATCTTCGTAATATCGCAAAAATACGCCCCATTTTAACTCTGGCTGATGCTGAAACCCTGATTCATGCTTTTGTCTCATCACGTCTGGACTACTGTAATGCACTTTTTTCAGGCCTACCTAATTCAAGCATCAAAAATCTTCAACTCATGCAAAATGCGGCTGCACGGATACTAACTAGAACTAGAAAATTTTATCACATCACACCAGTTTTGTCCGCCCTACATTGGCTTCCTATCCAAGCCCGTTCTGACTTTAAAGTGCTACTCCTCACCTACAAAATTTTAAATGGGCTTGCACCGTTCTATCTATCCGATCTCATCTCCCGATACTCGCCCGCTCGTGCTCTGCGCTCACAAAATGCGGGGCTTCTATCGACCCCTAGGGTTAAAAAGAAATCCGCCGGCCACAGTGCCTTTGTCTACCGCGCTCCCTACCTGTGGAACAAATTACCTGCCGTCATCAGGGGCGCCTGCTCTGTCGAAGCTTTTAAATCCCTGCTTAAGACTCATATTTTCTCTCTCTCCTTCAACCTACCTTGATCTCACCTGGTCGGGGACTGACCTTTAGATTAATCTGTGTAGTTTAGTTATGGTTCAGGGTACTACATGGTACCACTGGGTAGTTTACTATAGGGTAGTTTAGTTAGGGTACAGGGTACTACATGGTACCACAGAGTACTACATGGTACTGCATGGCACTACAGGGTACTACATGGCTCTACATGGCTCTACATGGCACTACATGGCACTACATGGCACTACAGGGTACTACATGGTACCACAGGGCACTACAGGGTACTACATGGCACTACAGGGTACTACAGGGTACTACGGGGTACTACATGGCACTACGGGGTACGATAGGGTACTACATGGCACTACAGGGTACTACATGGCACTACAGGGTACTACATGTCTGCTCCTTTGCAGCACCATAAACATGGGAACTCTCTAACTCTTCCCCCCCCTCCCTCCCCCCCCCTCCCTCCCCCCCCCTCCCTCCCCCCCCCTCCCTCCCCCCCCTCCCTCCCCCTTCTCTCTGAGTGCCCGTCTCCTGGCGCTGACTAAGGTGATGGATGCCTCGGGGTCTTGGCCAAGATTGTAGTGACTGCTCTACATGCACCTCCGAGGCCTTGGATCAGTTATTCACCGCTGTCTGTCCGTGGTCCTGTCAACTGATTAACAGTATTAACAGACTGTTAACAGATTAACAGTCAACGCGGTTTCATTGCTGGGTTAAGTACTTCTATTCTATTCACATAATACGCTTACTTCATATATCTACTCCATTCACATATATGCCTACCACTTGTATCTATTGCTATGTCCGCCTACTACAATCTCATGAGCTGTCTAACGCCTGTCCCGTCTCCCTGTCTCCCTATGACTTGCTGTCCTGGAGTGTTGACCGGAGTGTTGGACGTCCCGTGACGAAGGCCGGGAGATTGCGGCCCCCCTCTGCGTGCCCCCCTGTCTCCGGAGGTCTCGTAGTGGTGACCGGAGTGCCGGATGTCCCGCGATGATGTCGGGGAGTTCGCAACCCTCTCTGCGCCACCCCCTATCTCCCTGTCTCCGGCTGTCCCTGAGAAACGACCGGAGTGTTGAATGTCCCGTGACTAAGATGGGGAGGACGTGACCCTCTTTGCGCCGCCCCTGTGCCTCAAATAGATCCGCTATCAACTCTATCTTTAATCTTTCAAAATGTTCAGTTGCTATCGCTATTAGCTCTATCTTTAATCTTTCAAAATGTACAGTTGCTATTGCATGCACTCATCTGTGTTTCACTACACACATGAGTGCATGCTTACCAACTGTCCGTCTGCAACACTACTATCACCAACATCTAAGAAGGGAGATCCCCCCTTGAATGGCCCTTCTAAGGTTTATCTCCTCCACACTGCCTGTGGAGCTTTTTTCCCTATTGTTAGGTTTTAGTGAGTTTTTCTTTACCTTCGCGTGGGGTATGTCTGGGAGTGCTTGCATTCTTTCATTTATTTGCATTCATCTAAAAATGTTTGGACCTTATGGTGTTCTTGTTTTCTTCTTGACTTGTTTAAAGAAGACCTGTACGGCCCATGGGGACATTAACGTGTGTTGTCGGGCCCTATAAATAAATTTGATTTGAATTTGATTTGATATGCAGTACATTAAGAGAATAAATATACATAGGGTATATATACAGCATTATTGTACATGCCATCATACCCTTGCCATCCTTATTACTGTGTGTCATCCAAAAATACTTTAATTTAGAGGTAATTCACACCACCACCATGTTACTATCCCAAGATAGTGACTTAACAATAACGTTATCAGCTCTGGAAACGAGTGATAAATTCGGTTTGGCAAAGAAGGGCAGCTATTTGGCTAACTGCAAATGCATTTTCTGCTTTGCGGTCCATGTCCACCAAAACACACACGCACACACTTTATAATTTTTGCCTCAACATTATATAGACAGGTAATGTTTTGTAAACTAACGTTACGTGGGACCAAGTAAGGTTTCGTGGATAATCCAATGTACAGTTACCCACCCCGCCTACCCTCCACCCCACCTACCCAACCTCCTCCAATGTACAGTTTCTTCGTCAAATGTATATACTCTTTTTTAGACTCTCTTTTGTATCACAAACAGTACTGTATTTGTAAATCTGGTATGTCATAAATGTACTGTATTTGTACTGTACTGTATTTGTAAATCTGGTATGTCATAATAAATGTATAGATGTAGCAGTCTATCTGGTATGTCATACATGTATAGATGTAGCAGTACTGTCTATCTGTATGATTGATTGATTGATTGAACACTTTATTAACAGATTGCAGAATGGATACTGTAACTGAGGGGTACAATTCCCTGACTGTATTACTAGATATGATACTTACTACCACTACCTTTGTACTTAATATTCGGCCACCCAGTACACGGCATAAATATATTATGATGAACACTGTCACGTAGATGAAACGGATCCAACACAAATGTACGAATTAGAAATAGGTCTTTATTTCTACACAGCGATGGTGTGTAGAGCAAGCACTTAATCAAATCAATCACATTTATGAATGGAATTAGTATGCACTTTTATGGCAAGAGTACTCGTCGGTATATCAATAGAGAATGTCCAATCTCTGAAGGCGCAGGTGGTACATATACGACCTGGAATAGTTTAAGGAATAACAGCAATGATACTTTAATGATTATATACTGGACACACTAGGGGGGGTTAATCCGGTCGCTTGTAAGCCGACAGGAGTAGGAAGGGGGGGGGGGTAGAATCCGGCTGCCTCATCCGGCCAAGGGTATCCCAGGTGAACCCACTGTAGTGCCGTTCAATGCGCCGGCGATCCTTGGACCACAGATGAAAGCAGGTGGACTCTTTGTGGGCCGGCGTTCTCCGGTCCACGGAGGAGAGACGTGAAGCGACCTCGTCTTGCAGAGCGTCTCCTCACCTTGCGTCCTCTCCAGGGGGGGGGGGGTTCCAACACACGGCAGTGTCGGGGGTCTTTATCCATGGAATAATCAAAGTATACAAAGCATAATCCGTGCCTGGGAAGGCGGGCGGTCGTCGGTAGAATAATCCGGTATACAGGTCCACTCGCTCGTCGGCTCTGGGGCTCCTCGGGTGCAGCTTCACGTGGGGCTAACCACCCTGGATAAGCAGCCAGTTCTCTGCCCGAAACGATGGGGTACTGACTACGGTAGTATTCTCACCGCACGAAGCACTATATATTAACAGACTATTATTAGCTTAATAGACTACGTCCAACTCGACGATATAGTGCCAAATATGACTATTCAAATATTAATATACACGATGTCTCAATACCGATGGTAGGCGAACTTGGCCTTACTCCCACACGTGGCGTCGCGGGGAGGCTTTACGTCTGTGACTCTATTGGAGGGTAAGAAACTGGACTGAAAAGAAAGTCCTACTTTAGTAGCGCAGTATATATACGCACTATGAACAAATAGTCCCATTAGTGGTGCGGTAGTCAGATTCCTACGCGGAACTAGGACTTGTTCGTACATGTGGAGTGGTACGTTTGAACTGGGTCTGAGGGGTATGGCAGCCTGGCACCAAGGTCTCGACCAATAGTAGAATGGAGACTATTATGGGATGTTCAGTAGGCTAGAATGGATATTCAATGCATATTGTACAAGGAATATACAAGGGATATCAGGGAATATTAGAGAATATACAAATACAATTAAATATATATATATAAATAAATATATATATTCGGTTTAATCTGGCCCTTCACAACAGCCACCCCCTGATTGGTCCCAGACCTAATCAGTTAAACAGAGACAGATTAATCGCGTTGTCTATTTACACATAAGGGTTTGCTGTAGGGGTCAGTCAACTTCACAAAGTCATAGGGTTATAGGGTCATGGTCATCATCTATTGTGTCTGGGAGTCGAGGCAGTTCTATGAGCCTCGCCACGGGACGGGTGTAAGTGCGACCCTGGACGAGCACTTCAGCTGCTCGGACCTTGCCGTCGGCACCGGTGATCACTTTGCTTACGCGGCCGGCCGGCCACATAGCTCTGGGCAGTGATTGATCAATAATCATGACGACTGTTCCTTCTGTCAAATTGTCTCTCTCCTTTACCCACTTCTGGCGGGTCTGTAGAGACGGTAGGTAGTGCAGTAGGAAACTGCTCCAAAACTTGTCGGCTAATACTTGGCTGTACCTCCACATTCGTCGGCCGTTCGCTTCTTCAGGCCGGTACATTGTCTGGGGTAATGCAGGATCTAGCCGCCCCATCAGGAGTGTGTTGGGGGTAACTGGGTCGATATCCGCCACATCACTGGAGACATATCCGAGGGGCTTCGAGTTAAGTACTCCCTCAATCTCCGTGAGGACTGTCATTAGGACTTCTTCCGCCACAGTCTGGGCCCCAAGTACTGCGTACAGGGCTGTCTTTATGGAGCGCACTTCTCGTTCCCAAGTGCCACCGAAGTGGGGTGCGTTTGGGGGGTTGAATTGGAAATCAACCTGTGCTGGAGCGAGGTGGGTCTTAAGTTCTGGGCCCATAGCTTGGAAGCTCTCTCTCAGCTCTCTTTCGCCGCCTTTGAAGTTTGTCCCATGATCGGACAATAGGGTAGACGGTCTTCCTTTCCGTGATGTGAATCTACGGAAGGCCATAAGGAATGAGTCTGTGCTCATGGTCGGGAGAAGCTCGATGTGTATCGCTCTGGTGGTCATGCATTTGAATACAATACCCCACCGCTTCTCGGTTCCTCTTCCTTTCTTTATGTGCAGCGGGCCAAAGCAGTCCATACCCGTTGAGTGGAATGGCTTGTCACCGATTCGGAGGCGACATGGAGGAAGGTCAGCCATCCTTGGTATGCTGGGCTGCGCGCGCCACTTGCGGCAGTCTAGACATGTTCGCTGGAAGCGTCGTACCGCCTCTCTTCCTTGTAGGATCCAGTAACGACGTCTGATTTCCGCGAAGACTCTTTCTGCTCCTGCGTGATGTACATCCTCATCGTATTTCTTTATAATCAGCTCTGTGACCTTGTGTCGGCTGTTCAATACGATCAGGTATTTAATGTCATCCGGTAGATTGGGGGCTCTGCGTAGGCGACCACCCACTCTGATGAGGGTATGAGCGTCGCTCTCGGGGGCCAGATGAATTAATCTGCTGTCGGATGGGACGGGCTTTCCTCCCTGTAGACAGGCCAATTCATCGGGGAACGAGTCTCTCTGGGCTTGCTGCAGTAGAAGCAATTCTGCTTCCTCGTAGTTAGCTGCTGACATATCAGCGGGGGACTTGCACTCCGGGTGGTACCGCAGGAATGTTCTTTGTTGTGCACTCTCTATGGACGTGCAATCGTCTATGTTAGGGTCGGTGGAGGCTACGGTGCTCAATCCACAGAACACAGACTTCTTATTTTCCACCTCCTCTGGACTTGCTTCCCTCGGGATAGGCATGGGCCACTGTCCTTCCGGGAGTCTTAGGAATGCGGGGCCGTCACTGTAGACATTGCGACGGGTGAGGTCATCCAGGGGCATCCCCCGGGTGATGACGTCAGCTGGGTTCTGTTTTGTATCAACGTAGCGCCACTCTGTTTCTCCAGTTAACTCTTCGGTTAAGTCTTGAATCTCGGTGACTCTGACTCCCACGAAGACTTTGTACTTGCATGAGTCCGATTTGATCCAGGCGAGTACCGTCGTGGAATCTGACCACAGGATTGTTCTAGACACCGGTATGGTGAGCTCACGTTGGATGAGCGTGGCTAGGTGCGCTCCGGCTAGGGCTGCGCAGAGCTCTAGACGTGGGATAGATTGTTGCTTGCGTGGGGCTATTCTCGAGCGGGCGAGGACAAATGCTGTGTAGATCTCTCCCCCCTTCTCTTGGGCCCGCAAGTAGGCTACTGATCCGTATGCGACCTCTGAGGCGTCACTGAAGACGTGTAAGTCCATTTTACATGTCTCTGGCCTCACCGTGGGTGGGAAGTAGCTTCGGCGCATATTAACGCCTGGGAGTGAGTGGAGCTCCATCTCCCACTCTCTCCAGGTGGATGCAAGGTGTGCGGGAATGGGGTCGTCCCAGCCCTGGTCCTTGTCCCACAATGCTCGTACAATCATTTTTGCCCTGGTGGTGTACGGTAGAATACATCCTAGCGGGTCATATTGTCGGGCGAGTGTTGTGTACACACTCCGTCTGGTGGTCGGCGCCGCCGCCGGCCTTCCCTGCTCCGTAGTCAGGGGCTTGTGTCTGTAGTGAAGCAAATCTGTTTTGAATCGCCACACCAATCCCAGGGTCATCTCCTGGGCTTCTCCCGGGATTGTAGCCATCCAGGTCTCGCTGCTGGCTGCCTTGTCCTCGGAGGAGAGGCTGCGCAGTACTTGCGGATCGCTGCTGGCCCACTGCCTGAGATCAAAGCCGCCTTTGATCAATGAGGCGCGGAGTTTAATCAGGAGAGCCTCGGCTTCTTCCTGGGTTGAAAGGCTTTGTAGACAGTTGTCTACGTAGAAGCTGTTCTTTACGCTGTGTCGGACCTCTTCGTCCGCTGCTGGGTCCTCTGCTACATGTTTCTGTAGTGCAAATGTAGCACAGCAGGGGCTGCACGTCGTTCCGAAGGGGAGGACTTCCCATTGGTAGATGGCTGGGTGCTCATCTCCTGGCTTCTCTCTCCATAGGAACCGTAACAGGGGCTTGTCCGCCTCTACTAATCTCACCTGCAGGAACATTCCTTTAATGTCCCCGCTGATGGCCACCCTTTCCTGGCGGAAGCGGAGTAGAACGCCGAGTAGGGAGGGGCCGAGTGTGGGACCGGGCAGTAACTCTTTATTCAGATTTTGGGATCCGATCTGGTAGCTGCAGTTAAATACTATGCAGTCTTTACCGTTGTGATGGACCTTGTGGTGAGGCACGTACCACGATTCAGTGGTCTGGTCAGCCTCTTTAATGTCCATCTTTGTGACGTGTCCCGCTGTGATGAGCTTCTCAATCTCAGCGCGGTATACACTCTCTTGGGCGGGGTTCTTGGCTAAGCGCCGCTCCGTGTTCAGCAGGTACCGTTCTGTGGCGTCTGTCTTGGCGTGGAAAGTAGGCATTCCTTCTCGCCGCAGGAGTGGTGTGGCGTATCTCAACACGCCGTTGACCGGGACTCTCTTGGTCCCTGTCTCGAGGAGGTGAATGGCGTAAATGTCATCTTTAGAGCGAATGTCTTTCTTTCCGTTCTTAAAGGGCATTTGTTCCAAGGTCCATAACCGCTCTACGTGTTGCAGGAGTGCGGTTTCTCCCTCTGTAACTCGGGAGTGGAGACATCTAGTGGCTGTACTTCGGTTGAGAGATTTGGCGAGCGGGCCTTGGAGAGTCCATCCCAAACGGGTCTCGACTGCTGCAGGACAGCCTCGGGGTCCGGTATGAACCCGGTCTATCGGGACAATGAGGTCTGCATGGTCGGAGCCTATCAACAGGGTCGGCATAGCATTGTCTATGAGCGGGATCGGTAACTTGCGCAGATGTGCATATTTCTCCATCAGCTTGGCGACGGGGTATGTGTACCGCGACAGTCCTATTTCTTGGCTGGTGAAAGCGTCTGTAATCTGGTACCGTCGCTCAGGCTGGCCGCTTGCTGCGATAGAGAATGAGACATTCTCGCCCTTTATCGTCTTCAAATCTCGTCTTATTGTCCGAATTGTCATTTGGGTTTCGCTTCCCCGCAGCCCTAGCTGGGCCGCAGCGGAGGCGAGCAGCAGGGTCTTCTCTGACCCGTCATCGAGGACGGCGTAAGTGTCCAGGACTTTATTCTGGTAGCTTAGTGTCACACGCACTACTTTTAGGAGTACTCGGGCTCCACTGCTGCTGGCGGGATCGATGTACATGACGCTCGCTTTGCTGCTGGATGGTGCGGGTGAAGGGCGCCGTCTGTTACTGTCGTGAAGTATGTCCAGATGGGCTCCACCGCACTTGGTGCACCTTTTCTTTAAGCGGCATTCGGCTGCCATGTGTGAGCGCGCACAGCGAAAACAGCGCTTGTTGGACTTTATCCATTGACTTGCTTCCTCCGCGTTCAGCTTGGGGAAGGAGTCACATTGCGCTAGCCAGTGTTCTTTCTCACAGTAGGGGCACACTATCTTCCACTTCTCCGTTCTGGAGGGGGTACTGTGGCTCCTGCTGCTCGGTACTGACTCCGATTGGTGCATCACAGTCACCGATCTTCTTCCATCATTTAGTCGTCTGGTTCCTTCTCTGGAGCCAGGGGTGCTCCGTCCGAATGTATCTAGCCGTAGGCTGCTGACTTCTCTCGCCAGGAAGTCTGCTAGATCGAGGAGGTTCGGTTCGGGGCCATTCGGGTCTCGGTGGTCCCTCTGTCGCCTAAAACGCTCCTGTCGAGCGGGCGGCAGCTTCTCCAAGATCCTTTCCACATTTGAGTTGGCGTAAAGTTCATGCCTCCCCTTCTCTCTCTGCGCTCCCAACATCCCTACCAGGGACTGCACTCTGATGGACAGGTCGTCCAGTGCTCGATTGTCTATTGCTGGGGGTAAGCGGTCGATGTGTCGGATCTCCTGGATCACGTAATCCCATATGCGCCCATACCTCTGGTCCAATGCTACCAGCGCTGCTGTGTATGGGGTGGTGGAAGTCGCGTAGGCGAGCGCTATATTATGTGCGCGGGGCACCTTTAAGTGCTTCAGTAGGATGGCGTATTTATGGCGTTCATCCAATACATCCACCAACATGGTCTCCAGACACATGCGGAGTTCCGTATACTGGGCCCGGTTCTCTTGGGTGAAGTCGGGTACCATAGGCGGGCCAATGTATGACGCTGACTGTGGATACATCGGCGAGCGTTGGGGGAGAGGCCTCCTAGGCGAGTCTCCTCCCGCTCCTTGGTATGGGCTGGTACCGGCAGTGTACCATGGCCCGCTTGTCCAGGTGCTGTTCCTCGGTGCGGGTCGTGCGTCGTGCTCACCCGTTTATAGAGTCGGGGGTCTGTAGCGCAGCTCCGCGGGAGTATAGCCTGGGCTGTACCGGACCTCCTGGTCAGGTAGAGTACTGTGCTGTAGTCGGGCGTGGTTCTCCTCCTCTTCCTCTTCGTCTTCAGTTAGGTCATCCAGTGCTTGTAGTCTCTGGTTTAGCCTCTCCACAGGATATGCTGCTCCTTCCCGGTTGCTAGGTCTCGCTTGGACCGGTGGGGGGAGGTGGTCTGTGGGGGGTATAGACCTCGTCTGTTGGTCAAGTTCAGGGTTGTTTACTCGGCTAGGGGATGCCGCCCTGGAGGTGTGTCTAGACGAGTTCCTGGAGCCTCTGGCGGAGGGAGAGGGTGTTGTCCGTCTGATCAGCTGTTCTATTAGTTGCGCTTGCTGTCTGTCGCGCTCTGCGTCCCGTAGAGCACCAGCAGCTGCTCGCTGGCTGTCTGCTCGGTCTCGGGCCACATTATCTTCTCTCTGAATGCGTCTTAGTTCTAGACGTATATGCTCTTCTTCGCTCCGCTGCTGGATCTGCAGTCGGTCGCGTTCAGCAGCGGCGTTCAGGCTGATGAGGAAGGCCTGCTGTAGGGTCCTCTCTGCCTCGCTGGGAGAAGGCGGTTGTATAGGGGAGCCTTCCCTCGGGGTACTCCTTGCGGAGCCTTGGAGCTCTATCTCCACGGTGCTATCCCCGTCTTCTTCCGTGCCGAGTTCTCTCTCGGTAGCGTTGTATTCCTCCCGGGACTCATCGGGGACTACTTCTTCAGTACTGGCGGGGTGTGAAGTCATGTCTGGTTCCCACTGGTCCCCACCGTGAACTTGGTCAGTTACATTAGAGCCCGTAGGGGCCTCTATGGTCGGGGTAGTCTGGGCGTTGGGGTTAGACATACTTTTACTTTCTAGTTTTACCGCGTTTACTGTTAGTAGAAGACTAGGTTGTTGACTGACAGCGTAAGCCTCTAAGTACTGAGGGAGCCGTCGTTCGCGCTGCGGGCGTTGGTTAGGAGGATCGTTTCGTGGAGTGTTCATCATAGGCCATTTCAATATTAATAACACTATATTAATATTACACTAATTACCCTCCGGCTCGAAGGACCAATTGTAACTGAGGGGTACAATTCCCTGACTGTATTACTAGATATGATACTTACTACCACTACCTTTGTACTTAATATTCGGCCACCCAGTACACGGCATAAATATATTAGATGAAACGGATCCAACACAAATGTACGAATTAGAAATAGGTCTTTATTTCTACACAGCGATGGTGTGTAGAGCAAGCACTTATTCAAATCAATCACATTTATGAATGGAATTAGTATGCACTTTTATGGCAAGAGTACTCGTCGGTATATCAATAGAGAATGTCCAATCTCTGAAGGCGCAGGTGGTACATATACGACCTGGAATAGTTTAAGGAATAACAGCAATGATACTTTAATGATTATATACTGGACACACTAGGGGGGGTTAATCCGGTCGCTTGTAAGCCGACAGGAGTAGGAAGGGGGGGGGGGTAGAATCCGGCTGCCTCATCCGGCCAAGGGTATCCCAGGTGAACCCACTGTAGTGCCGTTCAATGCGCCGGCGATCCTTGGACCACAGATGAAAGCAGGTGGACTCTTTGTGGGCCGGCGTTCTCCGGTCCACGGAGGAGAGACGTGAAGCGACCTCGTCTTGCAGAGCGTCTCCTCACCTTGCGTCCTCTCCAGGGGGGGGGGGTTCCAACACACGGCAGTGTCGGGGG
Source organism: Notolepis coatsorum (assembly GCF_963971535.1). NCBI lineage: Eukaryota > Metazoa > Chordata > Actinopteri > Aulopiformes > Paralepididae > Notolepis > Notolepis coatsorum. The sequence continues at coordinate 185,289,187 of NC_140168.1, read as the reverse complement.
TCTTTATCCATGGAATAATCAAAGTATACAAAGCATAATCCGTGCCTGGGAAGGCGGGCGGTCGTCGGTAGAATAATCCGGTATACAGGTCCACTCGCTCGTCGGCTCTGGGGCTCCTCGGGTGCAGCTTCACGTGGGGTCAACCACCCTGGATAAGCAGCCAGTTCTCTGCCCGAAACGATGGGGTACTGACTACGGTAGTATTCTCACCGCACGAAGCACTATATATTAACAGACTATTATTAGCTTAATAGACTACGTCCAACTCGACGATATAGTGCCAAATATGACTATTCAAATATTAATATACACGATGTCTCAATACCGATGGTAGGCGAACTTGGCCTTACTCCCACACGTGGCGTTGCGGGGAGGCTTTACGTCTGTGACTCTATTGGAGGGTAAGAAACTGGACTGAAAAGAAAGTCCTACTTTAGTAGCGCAGTATATATACGCACTATGAACAAATAGTCCCATTAGTGGTGCGGTAGTCAGATTCCTACGCGGAACTAGGACTTGTTCGTACATGTGGAGCGGTACGTTTGAACTGGGTCTGAGGGGTATGGCAGCCTGGCACCAAGGTCTCGACCAATAGTAGAATGGAGACTATTATGGGATGTTCAGTAGGCTAGAATGGATATTCAATGCATATTGTACAAGGAATATACAAGGGATATCAGGGAATATTAGAGAATATACAAATACAATTAAATATATATATATAAATAAATATATATATTCGGTTTAATCTGGCCCTTCACAACAGATACAATACAATACAGCTCAATACACACAATTGTTAAGGGGATGCAGACCAGAGAAAGACTTTCGTCTTGTTTACATCAGGGTCCCCCATTTTCAATTCATCAGGACATATATGACATACATGACATACAGATAGACAGTACTGCTACATCTATACATTTATGACATACCAGATTTGCAAATACAGTACTGTTTGTGATACAAAAAGAGTCCAGAAAAGAGAGTATTTTTGACGTAAAAACTGTACTTTGGAGGAGGTTGGGTGGGGTTGGGTGGGGGGGGGGGGGGGGGGGTTCTGTATAACTGTACAAGCAAAACTGTACATTAGAATATTGACAACCATACTAGGTAATTTACTGTACATTGGAGGGGGTTGGGGGGGGGGGGGGAAACACTGTACAAACAAGCAAAACTGTACATTGGAATATTGACAAAACCATACTAGGTAATTTACTGTACATTGGATGGGGTTGGGTTAGGACATTTACAGGGGCCAGTTTCGAATTGCAGTCTCCCGTAGGTGTTCTTTGAGAGTGGTTTTTAAAGTGGGTAGTGATTCACATTCCTTTACAGATTTAGGTTTTAGAATTATGCCACATTGATGTGGCATAATTGCGAAACGTGTTTAGTCCCTTGTTTGAGCCGAATCTGGGTTTAACATGATTTGTGGAGCTCCCTCTGGTGTTGTGATCGTGGTATTTACTGACCTTTGGGAAGTATTTTGACATGTACATGGGTACCTTGGTCATGTAGTGTATCTTGTAGACCAGGCCTATTGCAAGTTGCTGTGCTCGGTCGTCTACTCTAAGCCATCCTAGGTTGTCAAAGTGGGCAGGGGTGAGGTGGGTTCTAGGAGTAAGGTCAAGCAGTAGTCTGACCAGTTTGTTTTGAGATGTTTGTAATTTTGTTTTTAGCGCCTTTGAGGTGCTTTGGTACCATGAGGTGCAAGCATAGTCGTAGTACCCTTGAATGAGTGCTCCTGCCAGAGTCTTCAGGGTATTCTTGTTTACCAGAGAGGAGATCCGGTACAAGAATCGAGTTCGTTGGTTGACTTTTTTTGATTACATTGGATGCCATTTTGTCACAGGAAAGATTAGCCTCTAGGATGGAACCCAGGTAGGTAATTTCATCTTTCCTTGTGACAATATTGTCACCCACTGTAACTGAGAAGCCGTTGGTCTTGCTGAGTTTGTTATTTGAACCGAAGAGAATGGACTCTGTTTTGCCCATGTGTAATGATAGTTTGTTATCCGCGAGCCATATGCAGATTTTGCCTAGTTCCGAGCTGAGGGTTTTTTCAACCTGTAACTTGTTCTTGTCAGAGACCAGCAGGGCTGAATCGTCCGCAAACAGGAACAAGTTGCAGTCACAAGCTGACGACATGTCATTTGCATAAATTAGGAACAGTAGCGGTCTTAGTATGCTTCCTTGTGGAACACCACAGCTCACTGTGAGGGGGGGGATAGGGTACCGTTTACTTCCACCATCTGTTCCCTCCCCTCAAGGTAGGATTGCATCCAGCTCACTGATAGACTATCAAAACCAATTGCTTTTAGCTTGTCAATCAGAATGGAGTGATTGACAGTGTCGAAGGCCTTTTGTAGGTCCAGCATGACCATGCCGCAGTATTTGCCCGCGTCCACCTCTTGTTTGATATGGTCGTTCAAATAGAGAAGGCATGTGTCAGTGGAGTGGGATGTTCTGAAGCCAGATTGGAATTCGTAGATTAGATTTTTTTCCGCTAGGTACTTTTCGACCTGTTCGTAGACTATTTTTTCCATGACTTTCGAGATGGGGGTAAGAATAGAAACAGGGCGGTAGTTGCCTGGGTCTAATTTGCTGCCCTTTTTGTGCAGAGGGGTCACCCTCGCAATTTTGAAGTCCTTGGGGACGTGTCCCTGTTTTATGGAGAGGTTTATTATGTGTGTGATGACTGGGGTGATGGCGGCTGCTGAGTCTCTGAGGAATTTGGAGGGGATGTTGTCATGGCCAGTGGCCTTGTTAGGTTGGAGGGCGCTCAGTTTTTTGAGTACCTCATCTGTTGTTACTATTTCCAGCTTGAAGTCGTCCTTGCGGACCCCTAGGTTTTTGTAGTAAGCTACTATGTGTTCTAACCCATAATGCCCTGAGTGGGAGGGTAGTTTGTTTACCAGTGTTGTGCCTATGTTTGTGAAGAAAATGTTTAAGTAATTGGCTACATCCAGCTTGTCTGTGATGAGCGTGTTGTCCGTCTTTATGTTTATGTTTGAGAATCTGGTTTTAAGTTTTTTACTGCAGCCTAGTTGATTATTGAGTAATTTCCAAAGTTCACATGGTTTGTTTTTGTTTTCCTCAGTTTTGTCATTGATGATTTTTTTTTGCAGTTTTGATCATGTTATGATGAATTGAAAATGGGGGACTCTGATGTAAACAAGACGAAAGTCTTTCTCTGGTCTGCATCCCCTTAACAATTGTGTGTATTGAGCCGTACTGTATTGTACCCATTCTGCAATCTGTTAATCAAATGTTCAATCAATCAATCAATCAAAAACCAGCGTTTAGCGCTAGCTAACATTACCTAACTAGTAGCTAATGTTAGCCTGACGTTAGCCTACCTGTTAACTGTTATTGTTATTGTCAAGTCAACTTCAGTCATCTTCTCTTCTCTTTGTCATCGGGAGGAAAGCGCAACAGCACAAATGACTACTTTTACCGGAGCCCGGGTTGTTGTGATCACATGACTGACAAAGCCGTGCAGTGATAGGCCAGAAGTCAGTTCGATTGCATCCAGGCTCGATTGCTTATCCTGTCTGGGTAACCCGGATGCCTATTGCTTATTAACAGCGGAGCAGTGCTGCCATTGCTTCCGCGTTTTCCCTGATTGGCTGCGACACGCCCCGCGGCAGGCGCGGCAACCGCAGAGCGGAGCGGCAGAGCTTGCGGCATTATGTAACCGCCCTAATCCGCCATGATTTTCATTCGAAGCTCAGCTCACCTGGCAGCGCAGCGGTCCTGCGGTCCTGCGGTCCGTTGTTGACAAGTTCAAATCCCATCAAATTTTTTTTTAACGTGTATTCTTTCACCGGTTAAGGTTAGGCATGGTTAAGGTTAAGGTTAAGGTTAGGCATTGTTTCGGAGTTGGTTAAGGTTAGAACGGTTAAGTTTAGGCGCTGTTAAGGAGCTGGTTAAGGTTAGAGTTTGTCTTAGAGAATGGCAATATTATTTCTATGGTTAAGGTTAAGGTTAGGCATGGTTAAGGTTAAGGTTAGGCATTGTTTCGGAGTTGGTTAAGGTTAGAACGGTTAAGTTTAGGCGCTGTTAAGGAGCTGGTTAAGGTTAGAGTTTGTCTTAGAGAATGGCAATATTCTTTCTATGGTTAAGGTTAAGGTTAGGCATGGTTAAGGTTAAGGTTAAGGTTAGGCATTGTTTCGGAGTTGGTTAAGGTTAGAATGGTTAAGTTTAGGCGCTGTTAAGGAGCTGGTTAAGGTTAGCGTTTGTCTTAGAGAATGGCAATAGACAGCCTATTTCCGCATTGCCGCTCTCTCGCGCTGCCGCGGTCACATGGTCAAATTGTCACATTCTTGCACTCCTCCGCTGTTAAAAAGCAACACGCAACCCGGATGATGGTTTTTTACATCGAATTCCATACACCGCAATTATGCATACAATTTTTTACATCGAATTTTATACACCACAATTATGCATCACATTTTTTACATTGAATTTTATTATGCATTCGAATTTTTTACATTGAATTTTAAACACTGAATTTTTTTTTCGCATAGGAAAATTCGGAGCAAAGGAATTCAGATACCATGATTTTCAAAGTAATTATTTGCAATTCTATAAATTCGATGTCTGAAAAAAATTCAGATACATGTTTTCAAAGTATTTATTTTCAATGCTATAAATTCGGTGTCTGAAAAAATTCAGATACATGTTTTCAAAGTAATTATTTTCAATGCTATAAATGCAAGTGAAAGTGAAAGGTGGCTGGCAACCCTAGGTAGGGGAACGTGCATAATTTATTTATTAACACAGAGTTAAACAAAAGTAAAAGAAAATACATAATAACCATATTGTGAAGGAGAAGTTAGAAGCCTAGAGGCTTATCATCATACAGACATGACATCACAACACGTCACATTATACATAACATAGACGCATAAAAACATGTAAGGGTGCCTTTTAGCTGAGTATCTTGGTTAATTATAGTCCCTTTTGAGCCATGTCTTTAGGCTGGACTTGAATCTAACAGCACTGATTACAATCTTCAGGTCACTGGGTAGACTGTCCCAAAAGACAGCTGCAGAATATAAAAATTACTCCTTCCCCATACACCTGCTGAATCTGACTGGCACGAAGTCAGTTGAGCTATAGTTGAATATGCATGCCTCCCTGATCCGGTTGAAATAGTCATTGAAGTACACTGGCACTACCCCGTGCACGATTCGGTGAACTAGGAACATCCCTATTTGGTTGTGGAGGGAGGATGAAGTGCGATAGAGCTGAGGCGGCCCTGCACGGCTCTAAGCTAATCTATTGGCAGGAGGGGAAAAAAAGGTAGAAGGAGATGGTATCATGACATAGCTGGAACCGCGGGCACGAGTATACACTAGGGTGTAACGATGCGACTTCACAACGATTACTTTCGATTACGATTATTCAGGCAACGATTCAATGCATCATGAAATCTCTTCATTTGACCACAATTCGATTCGATTCGATACATTTTCTATCAGGTAATTCCACCAAAAAGGCTTGGGGAACTGATTATCTCAGCATGAATGGACTATAGGTCAATAAAAACAATACACACAAAAAAAAAAACATAAAAAAATAATAATAATAATAAAAAAATAATGTCCGATTATAATCTATTCTAACATTTTCAAAACGATGCAGTTGAATCGTCACATTAGAATCGATGCATTTCGATTAATCGATGCATCGTTACACCCCTAGGTTACAGTAAATATTCGGAGATGATTTCCAGGGATTTTCTCGAAAAGATCTCGAAGACGCGTGAGGGCGGATCGCTCACTATTGTTTCTAGTGGACGCGGCTTCCCTTCGCTCCGTCGATCAAGGGTTGTGCGCCGATCGAACGGCATTTGCTTTTTTAATTACACCTTCCGGGAGACAAAAACAAACCCGATAGACCCCCGGGCTGCAGGATAGCCAGAAAAGCGGGAGACCGTCAACGCGGGGCCGCCGCGCCAGCCGCACGCTCGCAGAACAAGGCCTGTAGCACGCGTGGAGGGGAGGAAGAGAGATGAGAGCTCAGGGAGAAGGAGAAGAGAGATATGGAGGATAACAAGGTGACATAATAGAGACGGTGCCGCTGTCTACGCTACACACACCGAGCCCCCATTGATTTCTCTGAGGCCTGGGCCAATTTTACTACCCGCCCCCCTCCCCTTTCTTCACTGAGCAAGTATTCTCAGTGATGTTAACCAAAGAAGATCCTGCCGGCGGTCTCTTCGGTCTGAGGGCACTGCCACACAGTTGGACCTTAAAAAGCTGTTGTTGAGCTGAAAGCCCCCTCACCCCCCCCCCCCGCCCCCCAGCCTCATGCCATCATTGTCACTGTCTTCCAGGTGAAGTGTTATTAATAGCTGGGATGGTGTGGAATTCAGCATTAACAGAAAGTCCCTACTGTATTTTATTGTTGCTGTGTTTACACCGGTACGGTATTCTAGGTTATTTCCGAGGGGGAGGGGGGGGGGTTCTGTAGGAAGCGGCGCTCCATTTTGTCTCGGTCGCATCACAAAAAACATCACTGGAGCGATGTCATCGCTCTCATTTGCATAATGTATGGAGGGGAAGCGGGTCTGGAGACGACGAGGAGGAACCCGCCATGCGAATGGTAAATAAGGACAGCCAGACGTCCCCTTTGAGACACGCGGCACACGGGAAGATATGGAAATGCGTATCATCACAGCAGTCAATTATGTGCGAAATTTTTTGAATCCCAAAACCGGGGGGGGGGGGGGGGGGGGGGTGGCGGCGTGAATGGAAGCGCGTGGAGAACAACCCAAACAACCGCCCTCTGAATAATAACTGCATTCCTAAACACACACTGAGATGACCCGCGAATGCAAATTCGACTAACTTCCCCCACATGACCCCCGCACCGCCCCCACCCCCCTCCCCGTCTACAGCTCGGTGATGCACGTACCTCCCGCGCTCGCCGGACAACGCGGCGGAGAGGGAAGCGAGATAAGAGAGGGGAGAGAAAGTCACGAGAGCGAAACCGGATTGTGCTTTTCTACTTAGCGGGGGTCAATTATGGAAAATCAGCTTACAGTAATCCCGGCCCTCGTTGAAGGGGGGGGGGGGGGTGATCATCCCCCAGTGAATTGACACCATTGTGCACTTTTGAAAACGATGTGCTTGTTAGTCGGGAGCCAGGAAACACACGTGCGCTCTCCTCTCTCCGTCACGTATGCACCACTTCGCAGCCATTAGCGGCAGCGTTTCGTGGCGTGAGTCCGACGGCCTATTATTCTGTAAAATCATTCAGAACGGAAGAGGGAAAAGGCAGAGTATTATTATGAGAAAGACCTATCTGACAGCGCTGAGCATCTCGGGGGCGACAGTGGGTCGGGAGGTATAGAGCAGTTCCCAGTTCCATTCCCACTCCTCCCGGGCAGCGTGTCGAAGTGTCCTTGAGCAAGACACTTAACCCTTAATTGCTCCTGATGAGCTGGTTGGCACCATGCATGGTTGCCTCCGCCGTTAGTGTGTGTGTGTGTGTGTGTGTGTGAGTGAATGGGTAACATGTGAGGAACACTTTATGCATTGCTCTTGATCTGCCAATTTTGTGCAAATTTTATACCTCTGTCATTTTCCCTGCTGTGAAGCACTTTGAGCTGCAATTCTTGTATGAAAGGTGCTATACAAATAAATATAAATGGCTGCATTTATATAAATGGCTGCATTTATATATCGCTTTTATCCAAAAGCGTGTAGTACTATTCTGGGCCTAAATGTTCTGATTTAATCAGAAACTAAACCTCTGTCTGCTCTGCGTTGTGTAAAACCTTAAACTCCCTCGAAGTACTATAAAAACAAGCAAACCAGGTAATGGTTTGCGGCGGCGTCAACAGAGAGGCGGCGTTTGAAGAAAAAGGAGTTCCGAGCAGATTTGATCAGCAAGAATCCGGGTTTTTATTAGGATTCAATAGCAAGTTACAAATCAATGATTTGAAAATTTAGTGCCATGGATTCTGCTAGTTGAAATCACTAAGCCGAAGTTTAGCAGAATCCAGTCTAAAAAGTCCAATATCTAAACAGCTATAAGCATCTCTCGTTCTCGGCTCTTCTTCTTCGATGATAGTTGGAATTGTCGTCTCAATGCGTCGACGCGGTCCTCCGGCCAGTAGGGGGAAGAGAATGTAGAATGGATGTTGTTTGCTCCTTGTCGTTCGTGGGGTTGTGTCGCTCTTCCTCAGAGCAAACCATCTTAAAGACTAGGTCTCCGCCCCCAACATTACGTCATAGGGGCGGGTCGTTCTGAGCGTTACCGAGCTCCCTATTGGAAGACCAGTAGTCCTGCCCGTTCATAGGCTACCTTCACCCTTGAATAGCTACAGGCCGGAATTCCTTATTAGGATTGTTTCTAGCAGTTTCTAAATTTGGGGTGTTCAACAGCTGCCACTACGGTTTCTAAAAGGGTGGCTTCTAATCAGCGAGGCCTTCCGTCCTGCTTTGTTCTTAGGGGCCCGGTGTAAAACACCTCCGTGTCTCCACCCTCCCATAAACACAAGGCTTTCCTTTGATCTATTTGTAGTTTGCGACCAAATGTCTGGCTCCTCTTAACAATCAGCAGTATCTCTAAATCTTGGTTCCAAGAAGTCTATTTGATCTTGGGGGTTTTAAACAGCAGTCTATTGTAGGAATGTCAGTATGTGGTAATTCACTCAACTGCTATCCTCATTTGCCCCCTCTCCAGGAGTTCAGATAAGGACAGTTACTTTGAGTCAGCTATGAATGTAATGTTGCAGTTTACCTCCGTCAAATTGCCATTCTGAGTCCGGTTGTACAGTACATTTTTAAACAGTTTTTGGAAAACTACTACAAGCGCTTTACAATTTGTTCCTCACATTTTACCCATTCACTCACACATTTACACACCGATGGCAGAGGCAACCATGCAAGGTGCCAACCTGCTCATCTGGAGCAATTAGGGGTTAAGTGTCTTGCTCAAGGACACTTTGACACTCTGCCCGGGAGGAGCGGGAATTAAACCGGGAACCTCCGGATTGCCAGACGACTGCTCTACCTCCCGAGCCATTGCTGCCCCATATACAAATTATATTAGTATTATTCTGACAGCTCAATAGGCTGAAAAATCTGACCATTGGACCAAAAGCCCATTGGTCCATCAGTACATTATCCCGAAGTGCCGTGGCCTTGAATAGTTAAAAGTGGAGCCCATTAGTCTGACATTATCCTGTTATGTTGCCCTTAATATTTAATGTATTTTGATGTGCTAACCATGTGGTGTTTGAGCAAGGTACGGCACAATTAAAAATAAAGCCACACATCTCTCTCCCTTAACACGACAATACAAATCCATCTACATCTCTCTTGCATTCACAATGCCTAATGTTTACATGTAATGCCAGACTTATTTTGGCACGTATTTCAGCACCATGGACAGAGGGAGGAGGTCTAATTACCATCATTAGTAATTTGCTTGAACTCCACAGAAAAATAAAGAAATGCGTTGATTACATAATACCTAGTAGGTAAAGAATGGCTGTTCAAACATGCCTCGTCTCTCACACGCCTGTTAACTCATTGGCTGCCGGCTGTTAGCCTTATCCTGTAGTAGCTACTGCCACTGCTGTAAACGATGGGAGTTAGTCACCTTGTTTGCAGGGCTATAACTATATATATATATCCCATCGTATATATATATATATATATATATTATAGCTATGGATGAAATACTATGGCCCATTTGACATCGAGTATCTATCGTTCAAGATGTGAAAAAGGAATAACTTTTCCATCCATACATTCCCATTTTATACTGTGGTGAATATAAGTATGGTTTTAGAGCGGTTTATGGTAATTCCTGGGAGGCTAGTAATAGGCTGCAACACATATTATACTTAATCCATTGGCATTTCGTCCCTATACATGCTACAATCAAAAATTTAAATGCATATGATCGGTGTGTTATGTTCCATCATGAATGCATGAAAGGGGGGGGGCGGGTCGTTTCTGATTAATTGATTGTCAATAACGGCATTCATTAGTACAACAGCATACGCTTATTAACGATTCAATGCGATTGGGTAAAGCCCTTGGTCCAGGCTACTAGAAAAGTCCACCCAGAGGAATTTCCTCGACATACAGCCACATACACATAGTCTCAAAGGGAGTGCAACATCGGCTGCATACCACCAGGCGGCGGTATTGGACTTTTGCGATCTCAGACTCATTCCTTATGGTTACACAGGCTCCTTGGATGGATAACGATTGGAAATAGCGAATAAAATAAATAACGATCAAATAACGAGTATACTCGTTGTTGGCGTCCAACGATTGGCGGCCAATAACGAGTATACTCGTTGTTGGCGGGGAATGAGTTAATGACTTGCAGATTAATAAAATAACCCGGTCCATTTAAGTTTTCTGTCCTCATAGGCACAGTAGCCTACTTGTAGGTTTGCAAACATATATTTATCCATAGCCTGAAAGGTCATTAACCCTTTCACTACCACACTACTAAATGGTTAACCCTTTCACTGCGACAATACAGAAGGTTAACCCTTTCACTACCACACTACAGACGGTTCTGTAGTGTGGTAGTGAAAGGGTCAATAGCTGCTGCTGTTTCATCATAATAACTGAACTGAGCAGCAGAACTGTTTGTGTTTCATCATAATAACTGAACTGAGCAGCATTAGCAACTGTTTGTTTGGCTCTGGGCAACAGTGAAGGTTCACAAGCTCCTGCTGTCTGCCTGCCTTGCGTTTTGAAATACATGGGTGGAGAAAGAAAAATAAGGAATGATTCAAAGATATTCCGTTATTGCCCCTATTGCCATCATCTGCCCCTACTGATCGTATCTGCCCCTACTGCTCTTATCTGCCCCTATTATCTGCCGACTGATCTTATCTGCCCCGACTGATCGTATCTGCCCCTACTGCTCTTATCTGCCCCTACTGCTCTTATCTGCCCCTACTGATCTTATCTGCCCCTACTGATCTTATCTGCCCCTACTGGTCTTATCTGCCCCTACTGATCTTATCTGCCCCTACTGATCTTATCTGCCCCTACTGCTCTTATCTGCCCCTATTATCTGCCCGACTGATCTTATCTGCCCCTACTGACAGTATCTGCCCCTACTGATCTTATCTGCCCCTACTGATCTTATCTGCCCCTATTATCTGCCCGACTGATCTTATCTGCCCCTACTGCTCTTATCTGCCCCTACTGCTCTTATCTGCCCCTACTGACATTATCTGCCCCTATTATCTGCCCGACTGATCTTATCTGCCCCTACTGACATTATCTGCCCGACTGATCTTATCTGCCCTGACTGATCTTATCTGCCCCTACTGATCTTATCTGCCCCGACTGATCTTATCTGCCCGACTGACATTATCTGCCCCTACTGACATTATCTGCCCCTACTGACATTATCAGCCCGACTGACATTATCTGCCCCTACTGACATTATCTGCCCCTACTGACACGATCTGCCCCGACTGATCGTATCTGCCCCGACTGATCTTATCTGTCCTGACTGATCTTATCTGCCCGACTGACATTATCTGCCCCTACTGACATTATCTGCCCCGACTGACATTATCTGCCCGACTGATCTTATCTGCCCCTACTGACATTATCTGCCCCGACTGATCTTATCTGCGCGACTGACATTATCTGCCCCGACTGACCTTATCCACTCCTACTGACATTATCTGCCCCTACTGATCTTATCTGCCCCTACTGATCTTATCTACCCTGACTGACATTATCTGCCCCTACTGACATTATCTGCCCCTACTGATCTTATCTGCCCCTACTGACATTATCTGCCGACTGACATTATCTGCCCCTACTGACATTATCTGCCCCTACTGACATTATCTGCCTTGACTGATCTTATCTGCCCCTACTGATCTTATCTGCCCCTACTGATCTTATCTGCCCCGACTGACCTTATCCACTCCTACTGACATTATCTGCCCCGACTGATCTTATCTGCCCGACTGATCTAATCTGCCCCTACTGACATTATCTGCCCCGACTGATCTTATCTGCCCCGACTGACATTATCTGATTATCGATAGTATATGTGTACTTATGCACGCTATAGAAGCGGGCTGAAAAATCGATTATCCATTTCCTGATCAGCACACTCACACACACACGGACACACACATATGGCACACGCTGATAGGTGAAAATAGCTCTGATTATCCCAAGACTGGTCAAATAGATTCCTTACCTCAGATCAGATGTTCTCCAAAAAGATTATTCCAATTCCTGATCGCCATTCCAAATATCGATCGCATTTATTGATCCAACGCTGGGTGGTCGAAACACATATTCTCCGCTGTTCTGATGGACCACAAAGACAGCAATCGGCTTGGATTACATGCCTGACAAGTAAAATGTGGATTCCGGACTTTCTTTTCTCCAATTCGAGCTCAGAGAGAGTGCCAGTGGTAATGTGAGGCTAGATTGATGAAATATTAATGGAAATCGCTAATAAAAAAAAATAACGATTAAAAAACGGCATATCTCGTTTCTGGCACTCAGCGGTTGGCATGAAATAACTAATTATGCCGTGGCTGACACTCAAAGTGTTAAGACAAAGACACTCGTTTTAAAAAAGAAATAAAAAAGGAACTGTAAGGATAAGAGAGGGACGTCGATTTCAAAAGAAAGCAGCAAAACAACGACCTCAGGAAGAGAGAGAGAAAAGAAGCGGGAACAAAGCTGTAGTCTGTCCCTCTCATCCCTCCAAGGCTGCGTTTTAATCAGGAAAATGCCTACAAGTAATTAATGCCAAAACACGACAACAACACAGAGCGACAACAGGTCTTTATGAATAATAAACTATACTTTCCGCCTGAAAAGTGGGAGGGCCGCCTGTCCAATCGCAAAAGAGGAATGGCTCGACAACATCACTTAGCATGCTGGCCCTTTTGAGTGTGTGTGTGTGTGTGTGTGTGTGTGTGTGTGTGTGTGTGTGTGTGTGTGTGTGTGTGTGTGTGTGTGTGTGTGTGTGTGTGTGTGTGTGTGTGTGTGTGTGTGTGTGTGTGTGTGTGTGTGTGTATGGAAAGACAAAACAAAGTGAAGTAAACACCAAAGTGACACACTACACTTCATGAATGGCGTCACTCATACACTTGCCATTCTTTAGAACTCCTAAGTGTTTTTCTATTGTGTTGACTACCCGTACATGTGTTATTTATTCACACACACGCACACACACACACACACACACAGTTACTCTTAATGGCTTTTAAGTATGACACCAACACTGCAACGGTATATAGCTTCTCTTTTTTTATTTACAACTTCAACTCCAAACAATGTCACGATTTCCAGGGGTCGGGAAAAAGTGGCAATAGTTCCTTTAACCCTTTCACTGCCACACTACAAAGGGTTAAGGGGAGGAAAGATTAACGAGATTCACAATCATCCTCCTTTATGCTAATAACCCTCTTGGGTTCATCACAGATGCAGTGTGGGAAAATGCAATCAGACGTGTCAGCCGGCAGAGAGCAAGGACCGGCGTCAAAGGAAACTCAGGGTTAATAATCATTTGTGTAATGAATTCAGTGGAGTTCACACCGATAAACCCCCGCCCCGGTGGCACGCGAGCATTTATCCGTCTCTCCGTCCGCACGCACGGCCGTCGGTCCGCCGAGGATGTTTTGTGTGGCGTAATGAAACCTTTTTATTAGGGATGTCCGATATCATCGGCCTACCGATATTATCGGCCGATATTGGCATAGAAATGTGGTATCGGAAAATATCGGTAGGGGAGAGTGGGGTAAGTAGTGCCAAGGGGCAAGTAGTGCCACCCCTGTTATCTAGAAAACCATAGAAGAAGTTGGTCATGTGACAACATATTCTTGAAGAGGCATCCATTTGACTCAACATGCAGAGAAGGGAGACACCTGGCTTGAGAGGTGAATGAATGAATGAAAACTTTATTTAACAGATTGCAGAATGGGTACAATACAGTACGGCTCAATACACACAATTGTTAAGGGGATGCAGACCAGAGAAAGACGTTTGTCTTGTTTACATCAGGGTCCCCCATTTTCAATTCATATAGACATTTATGTCATACACAACATACATGACATTTATGGCATAGGAACATACAGGTATTGAGTATTGATACATTTGTGACATAAACGGTATTCAAATATACAGTACTGTTACCCACAGATCCTGACAGAGTATATACATATGATGGGGAGGGGACTGTACATTAGGAGGGGGTGGGTTGGTGGGAGAGAAATATACATACGGTGGGGTGGAGACTGTACATTTGGAGGGGGTGGGTGGGTGGGAGAGAAATATACATACGGCGGGGAGAGAATATATACATGCGGTGGGGAGGAGACTGTCTATTAGGAGGTGGTGGGGGGTTTGAGCATCTACGGTGGCCAGTTTCGAATTGCAGCCTTCCGTAGGTGCTCTTTAAGAGCGGTTTTGAATGTGGGTAGGGATTCACATTCCTTTACCGCTTTGGGTAGGGCGTTCCACATTGATGTGGCATAACTGCGAAACGTGTTTAGTCCCTTGTTTGAGCCGAATCTGGGTTTAACATGATTTGTTGAGCTTCCTCTGGTGTAGTGGTTGTGGTATTCACTGACCTTTGGGAAGTATTTTGACATGTACATGGGTACCTTGGTCGTATAGTGTATCTTGTAGACCAGGCCCATTGCAAGTTGCTGTACTCTGTCGTCTACTCTAAGGCATCCTAGGTTGTCAAAGTGGGCAGGGGTGAGGTGGGTTATGGGGGTAAGGTCAAGTAGTAGTCTGACCAGTTTGTTTTGTGATGTTTGTAATCTTGTTTTTAGCACCTTTGAGGTGCTTTGGTACCATGAGGTGCAAGCATAGTCGTAGTACCCTTGAATGAGTGCTCCTGCCAGAGTCTTCAGGGTATTCTTGTTTACCAGAGAGGAGATCCGGTACAAGAATCTAGTTTGTTGGTTGACTTTTTTTATTACATTGGATGCCATTTTGTCACAGGAAAGATTTGCCTCTAGGATGGAACCCAGGTAGGTAATTTCGTCTTTCCTTGTGACAATATTGTCACCCACTGTAACTGAGAAGCCGTCGGTCTTGCTGAGTTTGTTATTTGAACCGAAGAGAATGGACTCTGTTTTTCCCATGTGTAATGATAGTTTGTTATCAGCGAGCCATATGCAGATTTTGCCTAGTTACGAGCTGAGGGTTTTTTCAACATGCAACTTGTTCTTGTCAGAGACCAGCAGTGCTGAGTCGTCTGCAAAAAGGAACAAGTTGCAGTCACAGGCTGACAACATGTCATTTGCATAAATTAGGAACAGTAGCGGTCCTAGTATGCTTCCTTGTGGAACACCACAGCTCACTGTGAGGGGGGGGGTAGAGTACCGTTTACCTCTACCATCTGTTCTCTCCCCTCCAGGTAGGATTGCATCCAGCTCACTGATAAACTATCAAAACCAGGTAAGCACATTTAAGTTCAAAAAAATATATTTGCCCTCCAAAGTAAAATTTGTATGATCAAGGTTTTTTTATTGCTGTGTTTGAACAATTATAGACAACTTTGAAAACAGTTCACACATGTTTTAGTGCTTTAGTAAGCTACACCTGAGTCTATACAGTTAGCATAATGCTAGCTCAAAACAGCTGGGGGATGCATTTTTCTCAAAATGGTAGGCTTGGGGTGATTTGTGCCAAAGGGCCTGGTGTCACGATCAGAGCTTGTGTCTGCCAGATGAGGAGCAATCAGCGCGGCTGCAAGAGATCACCTCATCAAGCGTTCCCTACTTCAACTGGCAGAACCTGTCATCCAACGTCGCAGTGTTAAACTGCCTACCGAGGTACGACAACGCTACCTGAAGACCAGCTGTAACTACCCCTGTTTATGCTTGCCCTAACCTTTCTAACGTTTCTTGTGCCCCAGGACTTCGCTCCAGCGCCCTTCCACCCTGACGTCTCGAGCCCCAGCGTCCTTCCACCCTGACGTCTCGAGCCCCGCAAAGAGAACTCCTGCTCGCTCTCAAGCGCAAGACCTGCGTCCTCTCTCTCTTGCTGCCGACAGCTGCACTGAAGTGCACCTGCTCTCATTCTTCTTCCCCCCAAGAACATTATAACCTCCGTGTTGTTCACATTCCTTTTTCACATTCCTGCTTGGTTGGGAAGAATAATTAAAGAACCCTAAACCGCTCCATTCTCTCCTCCTGTGTTTTGCTATTGGGCTCCGCAAGAACCCCCCATCCTCACAGAACACTGCGACCATGATGTCGGACTCAGCAGCACAGGAGGCCGGTGAATGGAGCACCAGCATCCAGGCCGCCGTCAACGGACACGCCAGTCTGGTAAATCAACACTCACAGATACTGGATGAGACTATTGCCCAACTCAGCGCTCTCACTCTCAGCGCCGCGGAGCGAGACAAACGATTCGAGCGTTTCGAAGCATATTTAACAGCCCAGCCAATTCTCCCTGCTGTCTCTCCACTCGTGGTATCCCCACCTGTAGTATCCCAGTCCCGGGAACCTCACGTACCCTCGCCAGAGCGTTACGACGCAAATGTTGCCAAATGTCGTGCCTTCCTCTTCCAATGCTCTTTAGTGTTTGGGCAACAACCTCTAACATTCCAGAGCGACAAATCCAAAATATCCTACCTGTCTGGTTTGCTGACGGGGCCCGCGTTAGAATGGGCGACAGCCCTCCACTTCAGTAATTCCCCCCTCTGCAATTCGTACTCCGGGTACATCGCCGACATGCAAAAGGTCTTTGACCATGCTCCCGGTGGTTCGGATAGAACGGCCGCCTTGTTTACCATCCACCAAGGACACCGTAGTGTGAGCGAGTACGCTATCGAATTCCGTATTCCGCAGCAGGTTCCCAGTGGAACGATGAACCATTACGCGGAGCCTTTCGCCAGGGCCTCAGCGAAGTTCTAAAGGACGGATTGGCATCGAAAGAGAAGCCTACTTCCCTTGACAACTTGATTAACTTAGCCAGAGAGCTGGACACGCGTCTCCGGGAACGCCGCCGTGAAAAGGCCAGCACTGTCAACAGTGTCCCGCTGCAGAGCCGCAGGGCCGCTGAGCAGGAGCGCCCCGTTAATAGTGTCCCGCTGCAGCACCGCAGAACCGACGAGCCCATGGACCTCGACCGCTCTTGCCTTCCTCTCCGCGAACGCCGTCACAGACTCAGGTCAGGGGCATGTCTGTACTGCGGGCAACTAGGCCACTCCATCGCCTCATGTTCGGTTCGCCCAAACGACGGGGCTCGGCTGTGACGCTGGGCACATGCACGAGCCTTAAATTTGTTCCCAGTTCCGGTCCAAATATGCAATTCAGTGCCACGCTTTACCACAACGGTCAATCCCTCCCTCTTTCTGCGCTGGTCGACTCGGGCGCAGACAAAAACATCATCGACGCTGGGGTAGTGTCCCACTACCACATTGCCACCGACGCCTTACCCATCCCCCGAGATGCCCAAGGCCTAAACGGGAAGTTGCCCAGGTGGCCAAAAAGTTCCGGCCCATTAATGGCCTGTATCCGGAAGAAATTAATCGGCCCAAGTCCGGTTGCCAGAGTCGGCCAAGTAGGCGGCAATGACTGACTGGCCGATTCCGGCTCGAGTACACTGGGCCAGGTCCGGGGTTGCCGGAAGCGGTGAATGTCCGGAATTGGCGGAATCGGCCCAGTAGGCGGCAATGACTGACTGGCCGATTCCGGCCCGAGTACACTGGGCCAGGTCCGGGGTTGCCGGAAGCGGTGAACGTCCGGAATTGGCGGAATCGGCCCAGTAGGCGGCAATGACTGACTGGTCGATTCCGGCCCGAGTACACTGGGCCATGTCCGGGGTTGCCGGAAGCGGTGAACGTCCGGTTGCCTAAAGCAGCCCAGATGCGACCCACACACACTGGGCCAGGTTTGGTTGCCCGAAGCCTAGCCGACACTGCCAATGCAATACTGGTACTACACAGTAAATTCCGCAGAGTACATTTGACTCAAACTGAGTAAAGAAATTTTACTCAGTTTGAGTGAAATGTACTCAGTTTGAGTCAGCGGAATTTACTGTGTACCCAGTATCCTGCCAGAGCTACTCCACTATCTGCCTATGACCGTACATTACCGGAAATACAGTAGGAAATGGTTGATTAGTAATACAATGCCACATATTTAAGGACCCTTCCCTTTACCAATTCAGTATTGGCATGTCCCTCATTGAAAAATTCAGAAGTTTACATGCTGTCTCCTACCTCACTGAAATATATTCTCAGTGTATGTACACAATATACATTATTCTGCAGTGAAGCTCAAATATCAAGTAAAGTAACAATTACCCTCATACATGCTACTTTTTCCAGTTAAAAATGACAACTTGAATAGATATTTAAACATTTATTAACAAAAAATATCACATCCTCCTCTCTGAACCCAACGATAAAGCCTCCAATGAAATGAACCCATTGTTCCCCTGCAACAGCTTCTCCCACAGGGGATCTTTGATTAAACACCTGCTAGCAGAAGAATATAGACAGTCAGAAAAAAAGTTCACTGTTTACTACTTAAGTAGAAACTTTGACTTTTACTCAAGTGTGTACTTTCACTTAAACTTCCATGTTAGTCTAGCTTAGCAACATTTTTTAGGAGATTAATACAAAAACCAAGTGATATGGCCGTTCAAAAGCCTGCATTTAGTAAGACATTGTTTATAAATGTCTTTTGGTTTGGTAGCACAGCTCTATTACTAGGACATAAAGTGCTTTGGAATGACTGCATACATCTTTCACAATGGGTGGCCCCAGCAGGAATCAAACCCCTAACCGTGACAGTGTTAGTGCCATGCTCGGAGTGCCAAGCACAAGACCCCAATGTTATGCGGGGCTCTGCTCATAGGCGGGCGGCTCGTGGCGTGGCTCGTAGTCCTGGTAGTCCTGGTTGTAGAAGCAACCGTCGCCCTCCATGGAGCCCCCCCTCCTCCCGCGTCACCCCAGCGAGGTGGCGGGTGGCGACCCTGATGGGGTGAGCCATGGTGGGGTGGCAGGGGGCCGGCAGGGGGAGGCCCCTGGCCCTGGGGGGGGCTCCGGAGAAAAGCGCCAGGGGGCCGGGCCGGGAGGCGTGGGCATAGCCTTACGGACCACGGGGGAATAGGTGACGTGGCACCACGGGGGAATAGGTGACGTGGGGGCGTGGCGTGGGTCTGGGGGAGCTGTCACCGGCCCCGGCGAGGCGTGCTGGTCCCCGACGCCTGTACGTTAATGCCAAGCAAGCAGTGCAAAAATGCTTCCGCATTCGTCACCGCACTAGCGTGCGGTAAAGCGCCCTTCTTTTCAGACAAATGCTACCGTGCGTGCACCGGCGGCGGCGTGCTCGCTCAGGTGCGTGCGTGCGCCGGCGTGCTCGCGCGAGGTGCCCGCGCATGCGACACGAGCGGAGCTCAATATATATAAGTCACCGCCCCTTATTCAGTATCCAACAAATAGCTCAATTGGCTAGGACACATGGCTGTGGATCCTATGGCTTGTTTGCTGGTGAGTTCGAATCCCATCGAAAATATTTTTTAACGTGATTTTTTTTTAACGTGTATTCTTTCGCCGATTAAGGTTAGGCATTGTTTCGGAGTTGGTTAAGGTTAGAACGGTTAAGTTTAGGCGCTGTTAAGGAGCTGGTTAAGGTTAGAGTTTGTCAAAGAGAATGGCAATATTAAGGTTAAGGTTAAGGTTAGGCATTGTTTCGGAGTTGGTTAAGGTTAGAACGGTTAAGTTTAGGCGTTGTTAAGGAGCTGGTTAAGGTTAGAGTTTGTCAAAGAGAATGGCAATAGACAGCCTATTTCCGCGAAAATGAAAGGCGCATTACTGCATGCCACTACGGTAAATTTTTGCACTGCTTGCTTGGCATAAAGCTACACGCGTCCCCGACGTGGAGGGGACGGGACTTCCACTCACCGAACTACATGCCCTACACGAAAAGTGAAAAAGGCAAATAAAAAGAACGAACCACAAATTCAACGACAGAACGAAGACAGAAGAGAAGAGGATGAGAGATGGAGAGAGAGAGAAGAGAGAGAGAGAAGAGAGAGAGAAGAGAGAGAAGGAAAGCAAGATAACAAAATACATCAAGAGCCACAGTATGGAAGCAAATGAGTGACAGAAGTATTTGAATTTGATCAGACACCAAATTTATAGCATTGAAAATAATTACTTTGAAAACATGTATCTGAATTTTTTCAGACACCGAATTTATAGCATTGAAAATGCTGGCGGTATATATACATACGTTGGGGAGAGAATATACATACGGTGGGGAGGAGACTGTGAGGTTTCTGTCCTTGCCTTCTCACTCGTTCTGTTCCTTTAACCACCCTCGCTTTGTTTTCATTCATTTTTTCTGTCAAGTATTTCAATTCCCTCGTTCACACGTTTCTCCCCGCTGACGTCATCTGAGACGTCGCTGATTGGTTCTCTCACTTCCCCACGCTTTTCAATCACATTCCCCAGCTGTCACTGCTTTTCAATCAATCGATCCCTCATTATTTATACCCCGTTTTCCCCACCCTAAGTTGTTGGTTCGTCTTGATTTGTCGCTGGATGTTTTTCCCCGTTGCTTCTGTTTCACTGTGCTATTCTCCAGGAATTCCTAGAAGCCTTCGCTTGGATACCTGCTCCGTGGCGCGCGCTCGCCTCCACTGTTGTTCCTGTTCCTTTTACGCAGCTCGTCTGGGTGAGTTTTTCTAGATTGACTGTCTTGACCTATTTCCGATTTTCGTGTGTAACCTTTACACTGAAGTCTACCACCTTTTTGTCAGACAGTCACTCACCCAGCCATTATCGTTTTTGCTCTTTCCTTTATGGAATAATATTTTTGGGATCTTCCACCTCCCACTGTGTATTTACACGAAGATATTATTTCACATTTGGACTGTGTTTGGATTTTGCTCACTGTGTATTTACACGAAGATATTGTTTCACATTTGGACTGTGTTTGGATTTTTGCTCACTGTGTGTTTACACGAAGATAGTATTTCACATTTGGACGGTGTTTGGATTTTTGCTCACTGTGTGTTTACATGAAGATATTCACTTGGGCTGTTTTTGGAATATTGCACATCACTGTGTTGTTTAACACGAAGAATATAACACCCTGTCCTCCAGCTCGTTTCAAGTCTGCTCTGTCACTGACCCGTTCCCTCTCTCCCTCTCTCGGTCTTGCACAACATCTGAGAGGTCCGCCGTGAGAGTCTGCAGAGCGGTACAGAGGTCTGCTCCTGCTTCCCAAGACTACCCTTCCGGGAGAAGCTGCAGAGCAGCAGAACTTTGCCCCTTGTTCTTTGTACCTGTTCTTGTTGACCTGCTTTCCCTGTTTCACTTATTCTTATTATCAAATAAACAAGCCCTCGTATTTGGCAACTCTGAATCCTACTCTCTTGTGTCGTTAGCGTTTGGGGTCGGTGTCAAACCATAACATTACGAACCAACCATGACGACCCCAGCCGACACAGAGGGGGTCAGAACCGCACTTGCATTTCAAGTCGAGTTGACCAGGGATCACGGGCTCCAACTAGAGCGGGCTGCGGCTGCGGTGCAGGACCTCAGGGACCAGGTCCTGCCTATGCAGGGTTCAATGGCCGCTATGGCGGGACAACAGTCCGAGATTCTCGCCCAGCTTAACTCGCTGGGCGACGCCGTTAATTCTTTTCATCTCTCACACCCTTCAGGAACATTCCCCGCAGCCCCAGCAGATCTCGCACCTCGGGAACCCCTTCTCTCCGTCCCACGGCTGTTCGACGGTAATCCCGAGGAGTGTGCCACATTCATCATGCAATGTGAGTTGGTTTTCCGTCATCAACCAAGCCGTTTTTCTGCTCATGGGTCCCGAGTGGCTTATATAACCAACCTACTTTCAGGCCATGCTGCCCAGTGGGTCACTTCCTCCTGGGCAATGGAAGCAGAATTTTTGTTCTCCTACCCAGACTTCGTGGCGGAGCTCCGCAGAGTGTTCCACCATCCAGCCCGAGGTCTGGACCCTGGAGCCCGGTTGGGGACCTTCCGACAAGGGAGCAGCAGGGTGACGGACTATGTCATGGAGTTTCGACTGGCGGCGGTGGAGAGTGGATGGAACGAACCTGCTCTTCGCCTAACCTTCATTAGGGGGCTCAGTGACGCAGTCCGGGACCAGCTCGCTACCAGGGAGGTGCCCGACTCCCTCGAGGAGCTGTTTAGCCTTGTCATCCGTATTGACGGACGCCTCCTGGAGAGAAGGCGCGAGAGGACCCGACTGTCACCTCCTGAAGCACCCCGGACTCCTGGACGCCCCGTCCCCAACACTACTGAAGGTAACAGGCTTCCCCGTCCGGTGCGCGAGGAGGAACCCATGCCACTGGGACGCTCTCGTCTGAGCCAGGTGGTTCGTCAGGCAAGGCTCAGGTCCGAGCTCTGCCTCTACTGCGGAGGCACGGGACACTTTCTCGCCGACTGCCCTATCCGGCCAAAAGATCGGGCTCACCAAGACCCCGGGAGATCCTGGTGAGCCGTTTTTCCCATTCCCAGCGCCGCGCACCGCCTGACCATCTGTTGAGCGTCACCCTGGCCTGGGGGAACCAACGTGCCACGGTGGAGGCCCTCATCGACTCTGGGGCAGACGAGAACTTCCTCGACTTCGAGTTTGCCACCCAAGCCAACATACCTCTTGAGGCCCTTGTGAGGCCCTTGGAGATCTTTTCGTTGGACCAACACCGCCTGGCCGACATCTCTCAACGGACCGGCCCAGTCTTGCTGACCATTGCTGGGAACCACGTAGAGAGGATCCAGTTCCTCATTACCCAATCCCCCCTTGTCCCGGTGGTCCTGGGTAGGCCCTGGCTCGCGCTGCACGAGCCCCACATCGCCTGGGCCTCCGGTACCATCAGGGGCTGGAGCTCCTCCTGTCACGCCCGCTGTCTACAGGCGGCGTCTTGTCCCCCGCCCCGGAGACCGGCTGGTGAGTTGCCCCCGGATCCCTCGTCCATTCCTCCCGAGTACCACGACCTCATGGAGGTATTCAGTAAGACCAGGGCTCAGTCCCTTCCACCTCACCGCCCCTATGACTGCGCCATCGACCTCCGCCAAGGGGCTCCCCTTCCCGGCAGCCGCCTCTACAGTCTGACTGTCCCGGAGAAGAAGGCGATGGATCTCTACATCTCTGAGTCATTGGAACCAGGACTCATTCGGCCTTCCTCCTCCCCGGTGGCGGCCGGGTTCTTCTTTGTTGGTAAGAAGGATGGGGACCTGCGACCCTGCATCGACTATCGTCAGCTCAACGAGATCACCATCAAGAACAAATACCCCCTACCTCTCATGAGCTCCACCTTCGAGCCACTGACCCAGGCCTCGTTCTTCACCAAGCTGGATCTCCGAAGTGCCTATCATCTTGTCCGTATCCGTGAGGGCGATGAATGGAAGACCGCCTTCAAGACCCCCAGGGGCCATTATGAGTACCTTGTGATGCCGTTCGGCCTCACCAACGCCCCGGCGGTATTCCAGGCACTCATGAACGATGTCCTCCGTGACATGCTGGAGGTGTTCGTGGTGGTGTACCTGGACGACATTCTTATCTTTTCCAGGACCCTCGAGGAACACATCCTGCATGTCCGCCGGGTGCTGGAGCGCCTCCTCCACAATCGGCTCTTCGTCAAGGCGGAGAAGTGCCGTTTCCACTCCAACTCCGTCGACTACCTGGGCTTCATCGTGGAGAAGGGCTTGACCCGAGCGGATCCTCGCAAGATCCAGGCTGTGGAGGATTGGCCGGAACCCACCACTCGGAAGGAGCTACAGAGTTTCCTCGGGTTCGCAAACTTCTACCGAAGGTTCATCCGGAACTACAGCCAAGTGGCGGAGCCTCTTACCAAGCTGACCTCCCCCGCTCTGCCGTTCGACTGGTCCCCAGCGGCACGCGCTGCGTTCCGCTCCCTCAAGAGAAGGTTCACTTCCGCTCCTATCCTGCTCCACCCTGACCCCAAGAGACAGTTCATCGTGGAGGTGGACGCCTCGGATTCTGGCCTGGGCGCTGTCCTATCTCAGCGTTCTCCTTCCGACCAGAAGGTACATCCTTGCGCCTTCTACTCGCGTCGCTTCCTCCCCGCCGAGAGGAACTACGACACCGGCAATCGGGAGCTACTGGCGGTTGTGGCTGCTCTGGAGGAGTGGCGTCATTGGCTAGAGGGTGCCGAGGAGCCTTTTACCATCTGGACGGACCACAAGAACCTAACGTTCATCCGCGCTTCCAGGCGCCTCAACGGTCGGCAGGCGAGATGGGCCAGTTTCCTCAGTCGGTTCGACTTCTCGCTGACCTTCCGCCCCGGTTCCCGCAACACGAAGGCCGACTCCCTGTCCCGGATGCACTCCAAGGGCGCTCCACCCTCTGAGGACCCATCTCCCATCATCCCGGAGGCCCGAGTGGTTGGAGCCATCACCTTGGGCATCGAGGGTGTGGTGAGGCGTGCCCTACGCTTCCAACGTGCTCCAAGCAACGTCCCTAGGAGCCGTCTCTTCGTCCCTGACTCTGTCCGGTCCCAGGTACTGCTGTGGGGCCATACCAGCCGGTTCGCCTGCCACCCAGGCGTCCATCGCACGTTCTCCTTCCTGGCTCGTCGTTTCTGGTGGCCCACCATGCGGAACGACGTCAAGGAGTTCGTTTTGGCCTGCGCGGTCTGTGCCCGCAGCAAGGCCTCTCACCAGGCACCCTCCGGGCTCTTGCAGCCACTTCCCGTTCCAAGCCGTCCGTGGTCACATGTGGCGCTCGACTTCGTCACTGGTCTACCCTCCTCCCAGGGGAACACCTGCCTTCTGACCGTGGTGGATCGATTCAGCAAGGGGGTCCACCGCGTGGCCCTCTCCAAGCTTCCCTCAGCAGCCGAGACGGCGGACCTCCTGACGCACCACGTGTTCCGCCTTCACGGCTTTCCCCAGGACATCGTCTCTGACCGAGGGCCCCAGTTCACCTCCCAGGTATGGCGGGCTTTCTGCAAGGGATTGGGGGCAACGGTCAGTCTCTCCTCTGGCTACCATCCCCAGACAAACGGGCAGACGGAGAGGATGAACCAGAGCGTGGAGTCTGCTCTTCGGTGTGTGGCAGCCGAGAGGCCGGCATCCTGGAGTCGTTTCCTTCCCTGGGTTGAATACTCGATCAACTCAATGGTCAGTTCCGCCACCGGCCTCTCCCCTTTTGAGGCCTCCCTGGGCTACCAGCCCCCTCTTTTTCCCGCACTGGAGACGGAAGTGGCAGTTCCCTCCGTGCAGGTCCACCTCGACCGCTGCCGTCGCGTTTGGGAGATCACCAGGACCGCGCTGCTCCGGACATCTGAGCGCGCCTGTCGTGGTGCCGACCGGCGCCGGGTTCCCGCGCCGACTTACCGCCCTGGGCAGAGGGTGTGGCTCTCCGCGAAGGACCTCCCGCTACGGTCCTCGGCCAAGAAGCTCAACCCTCGCTTCGTCGGTCCTTTCGAGGTCCTGAAGGTACTCAGTCCGGCGGCCCTGCGCCTGAAGCTTCCTGCATCCATGCACATCCACCCCGTGTTCCATGTCTCCCGGGTTAAGCCCGTCTCCCTCAGTCCCCTTATGCCTCCAGCTCCTGATCCACCGCCTCCTGTGCTAGTGGATGGTCACCCCCAGTGGCAGGTCCGCCGGTTGATGGGCGTTCGTCGGCGGGGCCGGGGATTCCAATACCTGGTGGACTGGGAGGGTTACGGCCCTGAGGAGCGTAGCTGGGTCTCCCGGCAGCTCATCGTGGATCCCGGCTTGATCACCGACTTCCATCGGGCCCATCCTGACGAGCCGGGTCGGCCTGGTCGCCGGGCGGCTCCCGTGGAGGGGGGGGTACTGTGAGGTTTCTGTCCTTGCCTTCTCACTCGTTCTGTTCCTTTAACCGCCCTCGCTTTGTTTTCATTCATTTTTTCTGTCAAGTATTTCAATTCCCTCGTTCACACGTTTCTCCCCGCTGACGTCATCTGAGACGTCGCTGATTGGTTCTCTCACTTCCCCACGCTTTTCAATCACATTCCCCAGCTGTCACTGCTTTTCAATCAATCGATCCCTCATTATTTATACCCCGTTTTCCCCACCCTAAGTTGTTGGTTCGTCTTGATTTGTCGCTGGATGTTTTTCCCCGTTGCTTCTGTTTCACTGTGCTATTCTCCAGGAATTCCTAGAAGCCTTCGCTTGGATACCTGCTCCGTGGCGCGCGCTCGCCTCCACTGTTGTTCCTGTTCCTTTTACGCAGCTCGTCTGGGTGAGTTTTCTAGATTGACTGTCTTGACCTATTTCCGATTTTCGTGTGTAACCTTTACACTGAAGTCTACCACCTTTTTGTCAGACAGTCACTCACCCAGCCATTATCGTTTTTGCTCTTTCCTTTATGGAATAATATTTTTGGGATCTTCCACCTCCCACTGTGTATTTACACGAAGATATTATTTCACATTTGGACTGTGTTTGGATTTTGCTCACTGTGTATTTACACGAAGATATTGTTTCACATTTGGACTGTGTTTGGATTTTTGCTCACTGTGTGTTTACACGAAGATAGTATTTCACATTTGGACGGTGTTTGGATTTTTGCTCACTGTGTGTTTACATGAAGATATTCACTTGGGCTGTTTTTGGAATATTGCACATCACTGTGTTGTTTAACACGAAGAATATAACACCCTGTCCTCCAGCTCGTTTCAAGTCTGCTCTGTCACTGACCCGTTCCCTCTCTCCCTCTCTCGGTCTTGCACAACATCTGAGAGGTCCGCCGTGAGAGTCTGCAGAGCGGTACAGAGGTCTGCTCCTGCTTCCCAAGACTACCCTTCCGGGAGAAGCTGCAGAGCAGCAGAACTTTGCCCCTTGTTCTTTGTACCTGTTCTTGTTGACCTGCTTTCCCTGTTTCACTTATTCTTATTATCAAATAAACAAGCCCTCGTATTTGGCAACTCTGAATCCTACTCTCTTGTGTCGTTAGCGTTTGGGGTCGGTGTCAAACCATAACAGAGACTGTACATTATGAGGGGGTGGGTGGGAGAGAAATATACATACGGTGGGGAGAGAATATATACATACGGTGGGGAGGAGACTGTACATTAGGAGGGGGTGGGTGGGAGAGAAATATACATACGGTGGGGCGAGAATATATACATACGGTGGGGAGGAGACTGTATATTAGGAGCGGGTGGGAGAGAAATATACATATGGTGGGGAGAGAATATATACATACGTGGGGAGGATACTGTACATTAGGAGGGGGTGGGAGAGAAATATACATATGGTGGGGAGAGAATATATACATACGGTGGAAACGAGATTGTACATTAGGAGGGGGTGGGTGGGAGAGAAATATACATATGGTGGGGAGAGAATATATACATACGGTGGGGAGGAGACTGTCTATTATATGTATATTTCTCTCCCACCCACCCCCTCCTAATGTACAGTCTCCTCCCCACCGTATGTATATATTCTCTCCCCATCATGTGTACCGTAATTCTTCTAATAGTAACCCCGGCTTGTATTTGTTTCAACTGTAGCTGATACCAGGCTTGTATTAGGAGGAGGCATGTATAAGAGAGAGGCCTATATTTCTAATTTTCAAACCGATCATAATGAATAAATCAACATTTTGTGTCAGTTTGAACCGAGTAAAATGTACTGGGTTCATTTATTGAAACCAAGTACTGTATGAAATACGGTAGTAAACAGTGCAATTACAGGTGGTAAAAAAAGGTTAAATAAAGTAAAATAGTGCAATCACAATACTGGTATAATAATAATAATAATAATAATAATAATAATAATAATAATAATAATAATAATAATAATAATAATAATAATAATAATAATAATAATAATAATAATAATAATAATAATAATAATAATAATAATAATAATAATAATAATAATAATAATAATAATAATAATAATAATAATAATAATAATAATAATAATAATAATAATAATAATAATAATAATAACTTCGTGTTATACAATTCTGAGGTAGGCTTACTCTCTTGGTAAACATTAACACATACCATTATATGGTATTTACTGCACAGCCAGGCCAGCATATACATGAAACCCGGCTTGTATTAGGAGGCCGGCTTATAATTGCTTAGCTCAACAGCGCACCCGGCCATTAATAGAGACCCGGTTTTTAATTGAATACCGGTTACTATTAGAGGAATTACGGTATATATTCTCTCCCCACCGTATGTATATTTCTCTCCCATCCACCCCCTCCTAATGTACAGTCTCCTCCCCACTGTATGTATATATTCTCTCCCCATCATATGTATATATTCTCTCCCCACCGTATGTATATTTCTCTCCCACCCACCCCCTCCTAATGTACAGTCTCCTCCCCACCGTATGTATATATTCTCTCCCCACCATATGTATATTTCTCTCCCACCCACCCCCTCCTAATGTAGTCTCCTCCCCACCATATGTATATATTCTCTCCCCACCGTATGTATATTTCTCTCCCATCCACCCCCTCCTAATGTACAGTCTCCTCCCCACCGTATGTATATATTCTCTCCCCACCATATGTATATTTCTCTCCCACCCACCCCCTCCTAATGTAGTCTCCTCCCCACCATATGTATATATTCTCTCCCCACCGTATGTATATTTCTCTCCCACCCCCTCCTAATGTACAGTTTCCTCCCCACCGTATGTATATATTCTCTCCCCACCGTATGTATATTTCTCTCCCCACCGTATGTATATACCGCCATCTTTCTCCCGGGTTGGTGTGATCACATGACTGACACAGCCGTGCAGTGATAGGCCAGAAGTTAGTTCGATTGCATCCAGGCTCGATTGCTTATCCTGTCTGGGTAGCCCGGATGCGTGAATACCAAACCAAGCCGCATTTCTCGGAGACGCTCTCTGATTGGCCGACGCCTGTTTTTACACTGGTTAAGCTTAGGCACTCTTCGAAGTTGGTTAAGGTTAGAGTTTGTCTTAGTGCGTGACGGCAAGTTCTTTCGACGGTTAAGCTTAGGCACTCTTTCGAAGTTGGTTAAGGTTAGAGTTTGTCTTAGAGCATGGCGATAGAATGCCAGGTAGTTTGCAGGCTGTTTGACGTGGAAATGGGCAAAGACACAACTCGTCACGGATTGGGCAAACGTGTCAGTGGCCAATCAGAGAGCGTCAGTCAGTGCCAATCAGAGAGCGTCTCTGAGAAATGCGGCTTGGTTTGGTATACACGCAGCCCGGATGCGTGTATCCTTTCTGCAACTGGCTTGTCCTTCCGCGTTCCCATTTGGCGCTCTGATTGGCCAGGTCATGTGACATGTGCGCCCAATAGCGTGTTTGCCCATTTCCGCGTCGAACAGCCTGCAAACTACCTGGCGTTCTATCGCCATGTTCTAAGACAAACTCTAACCTTAACCAACTTCAAAAGAGTGCCTAAGCTTAACCGTCGAAAGAAATTGCCGTCACGCTCTGAGACAAACTCTAACCTTAACCAACTTCGAAAGAGTGCCTAAGCTTAACCCTGCAAAAACTTGCCGTCCCACGATTGCCGCTCATGTCACATGACCTGGCCAATCAGAGCGCCAAACGGGAACACGGAAGGACAAGCCAGTTGCTGAAAGGATTCAAGCAGCCCGGATGATGGTTTTTTACATCGAATTTTATACACCGCAATTATGCATCGAATTTTTTATATAGAATTTTATACACCGCAATTATGCATCGAATTTTTTACATTGAATTTTATACACCGCAATTATGCATCGAATTTTTTTACATTGAATTTTATTATGCATTCGAATTTTTTACATTGAATTTTAAACACTGAATTTTTATTTCACATAAGGTAAATTCGGAGCAAAAAAATTCAGATACATGATTTTCAAAGTAATTCTTTTCAATGCTATAAATTCGGTGTCTGAAAAAAAACAGATACATGTTTTCAAAGTAATTATTTTCAATGCTATAAATTCGGTGTCTGAAAAAATTCAGATACATGTTTTCAAAGTAATTATTTTCAATGCTATAAATTCAATTCAGATACGCGTTTTCAAAGTAATTATTTTCAATGCTATAAATTCGGTGTCTGATAAAATTCAAATACTTCTGTCACTCATTTGCTTCCATACCACAACAACAATAATAATAATTTTTAACAATAATTTGTGATGCCATCACACAAACTGGCATTTAAAGGGTTACAATTCAAAATGTATTGAATATGTGTTTTTTTTTTTTTTTTATATATATATATACAATACTTTGTGATGCCCATCACAAACACTGGAATTTAAATGGTAAAAATTCAAACATTCCTGCACCAGAATGCAGGAAATTAAGTCTTTGTAACAAAATAATGGTATTAGGAATACATTTGCATCCTGCGTGAACTGTGCATAGCTGGATACTGTATTTTAACGTCGGTCATATGGTGGTACTTGGAGAGCCAGCTACGTTCTCAGGTGGTACTTGGTGTAAAAAGTTTGAGACCAGGGTGAGGCCAGGCTATGGAGGGCTTTGAAGGTGAGGAGTAGTGTTTTGAAGTTAATGCGTTCCTTGATCGGGAGCCAGTGGAGGGAGTGGAGGACAGGAGTGATGTGTTCGCGGGACCGGGTGTTAGTGAGGAGGCGGGCGGCTGAGTTTTGGACCATCTGCAGTTTATGGAGGGAGCGGGAGGTGATGCCAGTGAGGAGGGAGTTACAGTAGTCCAGGAGGGAGGAGATGAAGGCGTGTATGAGGGATTCAGCAGCAGGGGGTAGAGGCAGTGACAGATTTTGGCAATGTTGCGGAGGTAAAAATATGAAGTTTTGACAATGGAGCGGACATGGGGGTCAAATGAGAGGGTGGGGTCGAGGATGACACAGAGGTTGCGGACTAGGGGGGAGGGGGTGATGGTGGAGTCATTGATGGTGAGTGTGATGGGTAATAGTTTCAAGTTCAAGTTTCTTTAATAGTTGTCATACAGAAGTACAGAATACTTTTATACAAAATGCTTCTTACTGTTGCGCTCCAGAGACTGTGCAAGACAAGATAAGTATGAAATAAAATAACATAGTAAAATTAGAAGTAAAAAAATGAGGTCACAGTGTTCAGTTTAGACATATGTACAATGTTCGATGCAGAATAGACGTAGTTACCATACAATATACAATACTGTGCAGTGTACTAATATACAATACTATATAGTGCAAGGCAGAAATGGAGAAATGGGACGAGGTGCAATTTAGGTACAATTCACAGTAGGTGTACGAGTTGTAGTGCAAATCCTTTATCAATAAATATAAAGTGTAAGTGTGTTTGTGTGATCTAAAGTGTGGAGAGTGGGTGCTGCAGTGTGTTGTTTGTTTGAGTGAGTGTGTGCGTGTGGGTGTGTGTGCTGTGTGCATTTGATGGTTGTTGCATAGTGATTATTGTTCGTTTAGCAGCCTGATGGCCTGGGGATAGAAGCTTCTTCTGAGTCTTTCTGTGCTCGCCTTAAGACTCTGGTATCGCTTGCCTGACCGCAGCAGTTCAAAGAGGCAGTTGTTCGGTTGGCTCGAGTCCTTAATAATTCTCTTAGCCTTCCCCTTGCACCGCTTGTTATAAATGTTCTGGAGGGTGGGAAGCCCCCCTCCAATTGTGCGTTCGGCTGAACGTGTCACTCTTTGTAGTCTGCTATAATTTATACTGTAGCATTACAAACCATTTGACAGCCAGGTCCTGCACCTCCGTTCTTGTCCTCTAGGAGCCATCGCAGCATGGCCAAGACCTTCCTCATCCAGCATACTGTCCTTCTGAAGCTCTGAAGTCATTAGTGGTCATGAACCTAGAGAGAGAGAGCGAGAATACGTTAGTAGATAGTCTAAGGCCAGTGATTCTCAATATTATTTAGCATATCTAGGACCTCTAATTTAGTCCACGTCATGCACATCTACATACAATATACTGTAGCATTACAAACCATTTGACAGCCAGGTCCTGCACCTCCGTTCTTGTCCTCTAGGAGTCATCACAGCATGGCCAAGACCTTCCTCATCCAGCATACTGTCCTTCTGAAGCTCTGAAGTCATTAGTGGCCATGAACCTAGAGAGAGAGAGATAGAGAATATGTTAGTAGATAGTCTAAGGCCAGTGATTCCAGGGATTAAAGCAAAAGAAATTCTCCTTTTAAGGGAGCCTACCCCCCCCCCTAATGTACAGTCGCCTCCTCATCATATGTATATATTTACTGTTAGGATCTCTGGGTAACAGTACTGTATATTTGCATATCGTATATGTGACAAATGTAACAGTACTATATACCTGTAGGGATGGGTACCGAATTCGGTACTTTTGAGGTACCGAACCGAAACACGTCGGTACTACCGAGTATCGAATCAAGTGAGAAACCAAAAAAAAAAAAAAAAAAAAATGTTTTACTTTTTTTTTTTCATGTCAACGTTCACACGCACATTATATGCTTACCTAGGATTTGACTTGATTCAACAACAAAGCAGTCGGAGCAATGACAAGCCGAAAACTGTCGAAATTGTAGTTATTTGAAGTTTGGATTTTTTCTTTTTACGACTGAGGTAGGTAAATTAAATTTCTTGAGACTAAAGTACCGAAAAAAGGTACCGTTGGGTACCGGTATCGATTCACAGGTACCGGTACCGGTATCGGTTCAAATGTGAAAGGTACCCATCCCTATACCTGTAAGTCATGTATGTCCCTATGTCATAAATGTCATGATGTCATGTATGTTGTGTATGTCATAAATGTCACTATGAATTGAAAATGGGGGATGCTGATGATGTAAACAAGACACATATCTTTCTCTGGTCTGTATCCCCTTAACAATTGTGTGTATTGCTACTGGATTTACCAGATCCAGAGTGAATGAATGAATAAAAACTTTATTTAATACACGAGACCCTCTTCTTGGGACCAAGTAAGGTTTCGTCGATAATCCAATGTACAGCCCCCCCCCCCCCACCCCGCCTACCCAACCACCTCCAATGTCCAGTCCCCCCACCCCACCTCCTCCAATGTACAGTTTCTTCATCAAATGTATATATACTCTCTTTTTTAGACTATTTTTGTATCACAAACAATACTGTATTTGTAAATCTGGTATGTCATAAATGTATAGATGTAGCAGACAGTACTGTCTATCTGTATGTCGTGTATGTTATGATGAATTGAAAATGGGGGACCCTGATGTAAACAAGATGAAAGTATTTCTCTGGTCTGCATTCCCTTAACAATTGTGTGTATTGAGCTGTACTGTACCCATTCTGCAATCTGTTAATAAAATGTTCAATCAATCAATCAATATTTAACAGATTGCAGAATGGGTACAATACAGTACGGCTCAATACACACAATTGTTAAGGGGATGCAGAGCAGAGAAAGACTTTCGTCTTGTTTACATCATCAGGGTCCCCCATTTTCAATTCATAGTGTAACTGACCGCCAAGGGTAAAGATGCCTATCATCTTTATTGTCAGTAAGCTTTGATTTGCGTTGGTCTAGATGATCAACTTCTCTGTATTGGCTCAGAATACTGAGCTCTCTATTTAAGAAAAGAATATTTCGGAGCCACTTGTGCATTTTCATTTCGTGTCCACATGGGGGCAGAGCTAGTCTTTCCCATAGTATAAAGGTCACAGCTTCCTGTGTGACCAAGGCGGAAGTAACTCAGAGACAACGGACGGAGCAGACAGCGAATTATGTATAATAGAAGAACCTTACTCCAGTAAATAACTCCCCTTGGTAAAGCGGAATAAGGTATGTCGAACACTCAAATGTATTATTATTATTACTGTTGTTGAAGAGGTCTATATTTATGTGTGTAACTGCCAAACATTTATAAACATGTAAAGTGGTGCACTCACGGAGTAGCTTCTAATCAAAGGCACCTGCTGCCGGACAAGTAACGTTATTATTTATCATTGTTTCCCTGAGTGCCTTTGCTATGGAAGACGAGTTCACCCTTAATATCTTTGAATGCAATTGTTTGTTTGAACACGTTGGGTGAACAACATGTGAACAATATTGAACTGTGAACTATGTAACTAATTGTATGTTTGTGTTTGACTGTCCTATGCAGTTTTCACGGTGCAAACGGAGCAAATGATGCAACCGTCAAGGTGCAAACGGAGCAAATGAGGCAACCGTCACTACCTGTACAAACACGGTGCAACGACAACCTACCAAAGAAAAGCTACAGTACTGCTAAGCTGAAATGCAAAAGAAAAGAAAAAGAGAAAATAAATAAAAGCATCTGTACGAAACATAACCGCATCTTTATTTCAACACCAAGCCGGGGGGCAGTTACAGTGAAAACTTACCCGACTCTGAAGAGTGAAAACTTACCCAACTCTGAAGAGTGAAAACTTACCCAACTCTGAAGATGATAAACAGTGAGTAAAACCCATACTCTGAAGAGGATAAACAGTGAGTAAAACCCATACTCTGAAGATGATAAACAGTGAGTAAAACCCATACTCTGAAGATGATAAATGTATTATGAAACCTCATTCTGAAGTGGATAAATGTGAAGTAGACCTTACTCTGAAGAGGATAGATGTTCTGAAGAGGATGGATGTATTATGAAGACTTTATTCTGAAGTGGATAAATGTACAATGAAGACCATACTCCGAAGAAAATGCATGTACAATGAAGACCATACTCTGAAGAAAATACATATATGTTGAAGACCTCACTCTGAAGAAAATACATGTACAATGAAGACCTTACTCTGAAGAGGATAGATGTTCTGAAGAGGATGGATGTATTATGAAGACTTTATTCTGAAGTGGATAAATGTACAATGAAGACCATACTCCGAAGAAAATGCATGTACAATGAAGACCATACTCTGAAGAAAATACATATATGTTGAAGACCTCACTCTGAAGAAAATACATGTACAATGAAGACCATACTCTGAAGAAAATACATGTATGTTGAAGATCTTACTTCGAAGAAAATACATGTATGTTGAAGACCTTACTCCGAAGAGAATACATGTATGTTGAAGATCTTACTCCGAAGAGAATACATGTATGTTGAGGACCCTACACTAAAGAAAATACATGTATGAAGAGAAGGAAGAATGAACCTACTGAGTTAACCCTATGCTGTCTGGTATCCATCCCAGCAAAACCACGGACATGTGGCAACTCCTGTATATCTAATTAACCCTATGCTGTCTGGTATCCATCCCAGCAAAACCACGGAAGTGTGGCAACTCCTGTATATCTAATTAACCCTATGCTGTCTGGTATCCATCCCAGCAAAACCACGGACGTGTGGCAACTCCTGTATATCTAATTAACCCTATGCTGTCTGGTATCCATCCCAGCAAAACCACGGACGTGTGGCAACTCCTGTATATCTAATTAACTCTATGCTGTCTGGTATCCATCCCAGCAAAACCACGGACGTGTGGCAACTCCTGTATATCTAATTAACCCTATGCTGTCTGGTATCCATCCCAGCAATACCACGGACGTGTGGCAACTTCTGTATATCTAATTACCCTTATGCTGTCTGGTATCCATCCCAGCAATACCACGGACGTGTGGCAACTCCTGTATATTTAATGAATATTATGCTGTCTGATATCCATCCCAGCAAGTGGAACTCTTAAATACCATCTATTTATTTGATATTTTGAGTGTGTGTGATCAAGCACAATGTCGGCCCAAGAAGACGATGCTGGCAACCTCTTGGAGTTGGAACAGAACAGAACATGTGCTCGCCAAAGAACTCTAACCGAGAAAGGAAAAGAAAATCGTGAGGTGGAAAATATGAAAAATGAGAAGGTATTTAACAAGGTTTACCACACCTGGAAGAAGATGGCAAAGGAAATTAGAGGAAAACTGAGAGCCTTCTGTCCGACAGAAGAACTTGGTAAATTAAAACAAGACATTCAAACAAGTTGTGACCTAGTATATAGTGTGTATGAGTCAATTCTATGCAATCATGCCACAACTCCAGAGATAGCAAATAAAATGGACGCCTGTATCCAGCTGACGACAGACACGCAGGAACTTGTTTGTAAACGATTAGAAACAAAGGAAGAAGATTGTAATGAACGACATGAAAAGGAGAGAGTGAGCATAGCACTGAATAAAGCGTCAAGCAGAAGGATGGAAGCTGAACTTGCAGCTAAAGAGGAAGAGGTGAAGGCCATCTGGGGAATACAGGCTCTGCAAACAAATCTCCTCAAACTAGAGGAGGAAGAGGCAGCCATAATAACGGAAATGGAGCAGATGAAGGTGGAGAGTCGACGTAGGCTGGAGACGGAAAGGATGAAGCTACAGCAGCTACAAGCAGAAAATGAAGTTAAGGTAGCAGCAGCCCGAGTGAGGGCATACGGTTCTGGAAGTGATCAAGATAACAAAGAAGAAGAAGAAAACACTGATCATGAAATAAAAACTGCTCACCAAAAACCTGAAGATAGTGCTCTGCTACATCCAACATTCCAACGTCAAGTATCTCCTGGAGCAACTGTGAACCAAGAGGCCTTCAGTCTAGCCCAAGCAAGCGCACTAAGCAGGAACCACCTACCTAACCCTCATCTGGACAGACAAGGGAGTCAGAGCTTCGTACATAGAGTCGCAGTAAAAGAAATACCAGCCCTGTCTACAACAGATGTCCTGAAAGCCCTTGAGTCGGACTTCTCTGAAAGGAACTACGAGGACAAGTACGTGTCTCAAGAAGATGTTCGCTTCATACAAATTCTCAGTAACCACATCAGACAGAAAGAAGATGGACACTACGAGATGCCTTTACCTTTCAAGGGTAGCGGCCCACCATCTCTACCAAACAAGAAACGAGCCACTGTCCGCCTTCAGAAGAAACTAAAGACAAATAAAGAATATAACGAACGCTATAAGATTTTCATGAAGGAAATCATTGAGAAAGGTGATGCAGAACTGGACCATACAACAGCAAAGGGAGAGACTGCCTGGTACCTTCCTCATCACAGCACCTACCATCCCAAAAGGCCCAACAAGCTAAGGGTCGTGTTCGTTGACTGCTCAGCAAAACTATTCGCCACGCCTGAATCCCGAAAGTACCTTAAGTTCCTATGGTGGGAGGAAGGAGATTTGGGAAAAGAACCACCGGAAAACAAGATGACAGTTCACCTATTCGGAGCTGCTTCGTCTCCTGGATGTGCCAACTTAGGCCTAAGGTACATGGCACACCAACACAGAGAAGACTACCCATCAGCCTCAGCCTTCATTGAGAAGAACTTTTATGTTGATGATGGGTTAGCCAGCGTTTCATCAGTCGAAGAGGCCAAGAAACTGATCATCGAGGCACAAAAATTGTGCAAACGAGGAGGCCTACGCCTCCACAAATTCAACTCTAACCACAAAGACGTCCTCGACTGTGTGAAACCCTCAGAAAGAGCAACAATCACTGACCCCCTCGAACTTAAGCTGGAAGCGACCCCAACTGAGCATGCACTTGGCCTTCAGTGGTCTATAGACAACGACACCTTCAGCTTCAATGTCAACATGAAAGACCAGCCTTCAACCCGTCGAGGAATCCTCTCCATCGTCGCCTCTCTTTATGACCCACTCGGGTTTGTTGCCCCATTCACCCTAAGCGGAAAACGCATACTCCAAGAACTATGCCGCAGAGGCATAAGATGGGACGATCCACTGCCAGATGACTTAAAGCCACAGTGGGAGGAATGGAAGATCGGGCTATATAACTTAAAGGAGTGATGCTATCACCCACATGACTTCGGCAACATCATCAAGACGGAACTGCATCACTTTGCCGATGCCAGCAGCATGGGGTATGGCTCTTGTTCCTACCTCAGGTACAAAAATGACAAAAATACAGTACACTCCAGTCTTGTGATGGCCAAAGCAAGAGTAGCACCCACAAAGGTCTCAAGCATCCCACGACTAGAGCTCTCAGCGGCAGTGGTCGCAACCAAATTAAGTGTGTTGCTGAAAAGAGAACTGCAGATGAAGATCGATTCACAAGTAGTTCTGGGCTACATCAATAATGAGGCAAGAAGGTTCCATGTGTTCGTCGCGAACAGAGTCCAACTGATAAGAGAAAACACTGACCCAAGTAAATGGCACTATATCGAAACAGCAGAGAACCCGGCAGATCATGCCTCCAGAGGCCTTCAGGCATCTCACATTCCTTCAACAAACTGGATGTCAGGTCCTACATTTCTCTGGGAGCAAGAAGTACATCCCAAACTGAATCCCTTCGCAGACCTACTCGTAGGCGATCCTGAGGTTAAGGCTGTCCAAGCTTTCACAACCAAAGTTAACAGTTGTACAGACATTCTAATTCGCCTAAATCAGATCTCTTCATGGTCAAAGATCCTGAAAGTAGTTGCAAGAATCAAGAGGCTGGGATCGGGAAAAGTACACAACACCGAACTGGTGACAGTCGAAGAACGAGAAAGAGCTGCCAAAATAGTGATCAAGCTTGTCCAGCAGCAAGCCTTCTCTCAGGAAATTAAGAGATGCCAGGAAGGAGATGCTCTTCCAAGTTCAAGTGCTCTTCATTCCCTTGATCCAATTCTGCATAAAGAACTTATCTGTGTGGGTGGAAGATTGAGACGCTCATCCCTCAGTCAAGAAATGAAACATCCCATCATTTTGCCAAAAGACAGCCCTATCACCAAGCTAATTACGGCTCATCACCACGCTCAAGTTTGTCACCAAGGCCGAAGTCAAACCCAAATGGAACTGAGAGCAAATGGATTCTGGGTCATTGGTGGGAGCAAATTAGTAGCCAAGCTGATTCACAACTGTGTACAATGCAGGAAACTCCAACGACCTATTGAAGAGCAGCAAATGTGCTGAACGCCACTATCGCTCTGTGTCCAGGCAGACTTGATGACGCCTCCCTTAGAACACTCTTCTATGAAGCTACAGCTATTGTAAACAGCCGACCACTGACAGTAGATGGTATCAACGATCCTATGGCGCTAGAACCCTTAACACCAAACCATCTCGTCATGATGAAGTCTAAAATCGCTCTTCCACCCCCTGGGAGATTTGTTAAAGAGGACATGTATGCAACCAAGAGATGGCGCAGAGTCCAGTACCTAATCGAACAATTCTGGAGCCGCTGGAAGAAGGAATACCTCCTGAACATTTCTACATGCCAGAAGTGGCACGTACCACGGCGTAACCTCAAGGTAAACGACATAGTCATCCTCAAGGACAGTAACCTGCCAAGAAGCCAGTGGCAACTATGTCGAGTCTTCGAAGCCACTCAAGAGAGCGACGGTCTAGTACGTCGAGTAAAAATACAGACTGGGGAGCGAAAAGATCACTCTACCAGACCTTCAGTCCTCGAGCGACCGATCCAGAAATTGGTACTCCTCCTCAAGAGTAATTAGTATAGAAACGCTTGAATTGTATTATTTTGATGCTATGTGAAATCTAAAAGGAAATCCTGTATGACTAAATTAATTGTTTTGTGCTTATCCGTCATAGCAGGATTTGGGGGGAGTGTAACTGACTGCCAAGGGTAAAGATGCCTATCATCTTTATTGTCAGTAAGCTTTGATTTGCGTTGGTCTAGATGATCAACTTCTCTGTATTGGCTCAGAATACTGAGCTCTCTATTTAAGAAAAGAATATTTCGGAGCCACTTGTGCATTTTCATTTCGTGTCCACATAAGGTCACAGCTTCCTGTGTGACCAAGGCGGAAGTAACTCAGAGACAACGGGCGGAGCAGGCAGCGAATTATGTATAATAGAAGAACCTTACTCCAGTAAATAACTCCCCTTGGTAAAGCGGAATAAGGTATGTCGAACACTCAAATGTATTATTATTATTACTGTTGTTGAAGAGGTCTATATTTATGTGTGTAACTGCCAAACATTTATAAACATGTAAAGTGGTGCACTCACGGAGTAGCTTCTAATCAAAGGCACCTGCTGCCGGACAAGTAACGTTATTATTTATCATTGTTTCCCTGAGTGCCTTTGCTATGGAAGACGAGTTCACCCTTAATATCTTTGAATGCAATTGTTTGTTTGAACACGTTGGGTGAACAACATGTGAACAATATTGAACTGTGAACTATGTAACTAATTGTATGTTTGTGTTTGACTGTCCTATGCAGTTTTCACGGTGCAAACGGAGCAAATGATGCAACCGTCAAGGTGCAAACGGAGCAAATGAGGCAACCGTCACTACCTGTACAAACACGGTGCAACGACAACCTACCAAAGAAAAGCTACAGTACTGCTAAGCTGAAATGCAAAAGAAAAGAAAAAGAGAAAATAAATAAAAGCATCTGTACGAAACATAACCGCATCTTTATTTCAACACCAAGCCGGGGGGCAGTTACACATAGTGACATTTATGACATTACACAACATTGACATCATGACATTTATGGCATAGTAGGAACATACTACAGGTATATAGTAATGTCACATTTGTGACATATATGATATGCAAATATACAGTAATCAATGTTACCCATAGATCCTAACAGAGAATATATACATTATGATGGGGAGGAGACTGTACATTCGGAGGGGGTGGTAGAAAAAAAGATACATACGGTGGGGAGAGAATATACGGTGCTAGGGAGTTAAGCTAATAAAGGTGACTCACAACCACAACAGGGGACTCACGTATTTGTACTGTGAAGTAACTGTTAACATGACAATGACAAACGTGGTTTCTGTTTTTCTTTTTGACATACTTGCGGCACATGGAACAAGTTAACTCACCACTCTACAGCCTGCAGTAGCCTAGCCAGTCTCTTGAAACACCGCCATCTTCAAACTTCCATATCTAGGACCTCTAATTTAGTCCACGTCATGCACATCTACATACAATATACTGTAGCATCCATCAACACTTCTTGATTTGTAAGAATTCTTTGCAGAAGAGCTAAAAGTAAGGACATTCAACAGTCAGTATAGGCATTTACAGGATGACTCTTTCCAGCTGTTGAAATGAAAGTCCCAGATTGAAAAGTATATATATACACAGTCACACACAATAAAACATTTTATACATCACTTACAAGCATGACCACTTGAAGATCTTGAAGACTTGGTAGATCTTGACCGTCTTGGGAGAGAGAGAGAGAGAAGGCATTACAGGATGACTCTTTGAAAATGATGTCCCAGATTAAAAAGTATATATTATATATACAGTCACACACAATAAAAAAAAATTATACATCACTTACGACCACTTGAAGTATACCGGTAGTTGTTATTGAGCTGTCTTCTGCTTTCATGTCGTTGTTGAGATCCAGCACTGTAACAGTATTTGCTGTGAAATTATATATTTTACAATTAAATTAAACCATGAAAGATCTGCGTGATATGCATTGGTTAGCTAACGTCAGTATTCTGCAGTCTAGGCCTGCTAGCAGTAGTGCTACTGTAGTTTACAGATCCCACCAGTTTCATAATATCGAGCAAATAACATTACAGTAGACTAGTCACTGAAACACAGACTAAACAGCATTTATATCAGCAGCATGCATTACTTATAAATAATAAAATATATGTGTTGCACAATTACCTGAGATGAGAACAGTTGGTGACGACATGAGGCTCTGCCTGTAGCAGTGTATGTAGCCTAGTAGCATGTGAGCTCGCGCTACAGTGTATGTAGCCTAGTAGCACATGAGCTCGCGCTACAGTGTATGTAGCCTAGTAGCATGTGAGCTCGCGCTACAGTGTATGTAGCCTAGTAGTAACGTGAGCTCGCGCTACAGTGTTTGTAGCCTAGTAGTAACGTGAGCTCGCGCTACAGTGTATGTAGCCTAGTAGTAACGTGAGCTCGCGCGCAGTGTATGTAGCCTAGTAGTAACGTGAGCTCGCGCTACAGTGTATGTAGCCTAGTAGTAACGTGAGCTTAGGCTACAGTGTATGTAGCCTAGTAGCTAACGTGAGCTCGCACGCAGTGTATGTAGCCTAGTAGTAACGTGAGCTCGCGCTACAGTGTATGTAGCCTAGTAGCTAACGTGAGCTTGCGCTACACTCACTGAAACACAGACTAAACAGCACT
Source organism: Notolepis coatsorum (assembly GCF_963971535.1). Classification (NCBI taxonomy): domain Eukaryota; kingdom Metazoa; phylum Chordata; class Actinopteri; order Aulopiformes; family Paralepididae; genus Notolepis; species Notolepis coatsorum. Next base: position 185,247,225 of record NC_140168.1, on the reverse strand, counting down.
CATTTATATCAGCGGCACGCATTACTTATAAATAATAAAATATATGTGTTGCACAATTACCTGAGGAGAAGATGCAACAGTTGCTCACGACGTGGTGCAGGCTCTGTCTGTAAGGCGCTTCAATTCAAATTTCAAACCGGGATCCCCCACAATGCAACGCATCAGTGTTGCCAGATTTGAGAGTCTGCCATCATCCGACAAACCTTTGATAATAATGGGCGGTTCGGATATTGTTAATCCGATCTGGCAACCATGCTCTTCCTTGTTTCTCCGCACAGACTGACCACGGTTTTGAATGATTGATTGAAAACTTTGTTAACAGATTGCAGAATGGGTACAATACAGTACAGCTCAATACATGTGACATACAGATAGACACTTCTATACATTTATGACATACCAGATTTGCAAATACAGTAGGGCCTACTGTTTGTGATACAAAAAGAGTCTAGAAAAGAGAGTATATATTTGACGTAGAACCGTACATTATAGGTGGGGTGGGGGGGGGGGTAGGTTGGGTAGGATGGGTGGGTGGGGGACACTGTACAACTGCACAAGCACAACTGTACATTGGAATATTGACAAAACCATGTTTGGTACTTTACTGTACATTGGAGGGGGTTGGGTTAGGACATTTACAGGAGCCAGTTTCGAATTGCAGTCTCCCGTAGGTGTTCTTTGAGAGTGCATGGTTTTGAAAGTGGGTAGTGATTCACTTTCCTTTACATCTTTGGGTAGGGCGTTCCACATTGATGTGGCATAATTGCGGAACGTGTTTAGTCCCTGTTTGAGCCGAATCTGGGTTTAACATGATTTGTGGAGCTCCATATTCACTGACCTTTGGGAAGTATTTTGACATGTACACATATACCTTGGTCGTGTATGTGTAGACAGGCCCATTGCAAGTTGCTGTACTCTGTCGTCTACTCTAAGCCATCCTAAGTTGTCACGTGGGCAGGGGCGAGGTGGGTTCTAGAAGTAAGGTCAAGCAGTAGTCTGACCAGTTTGTTTTGAGATGTTTGTGTAGCAGGGTGGATTATCCCTACTTTATGAGATGTACACTGTCACCAGGTAGGGGGGAACGCAGCAGATCTGAGTCCAACTGAATCCCAGACTTTAATGCAGGAGTGGAGCTTTAGCAGAGGGAGTGGATGGGGCCTATGATTTACTAACCTAGGTGTAGTGCGCTGGTCCAGCTTTAACAAATTATCTCTGTATCTTTTCAATGTAAATAATAAAGTAACCTCACAAAGATACTAATCTAATTATCTTTAAAGTGCAGTGAGCTGCTGGTTAAAGGCATTAACCATGTATTGTTGGAGACTCGTGTGACTTGGAGACTTGTGTGACTTGGAGACTTGTGTGACTTGTGTGACTTGGAGACTCGTGTGACTTGTGTGACTTGGAGACTCGTGTGACTTGGAGACTCGTGTGATTCTTGTGACTTGGAGACTCATGTGACTTGGAGACTTGTGTGACTTGGAGACTCATGTAACTTGGAGACTTGTGTGACTTGTGTGACTTGGAGACTTGTGTGACTTGGAGACTCGTGTGACTTGGAGACTCATGTGACTTGGAGACTTGTGTGACTTGGAGACTCGTGTGACTTGGAGACTTGTGTGACTCTTGTGACTTGGAGACTCGTGTGACTTGGAGACTTGTGTGACTTGGAGACTCATGTGACTTGGAGACTTGTGTGACTTGGAGACTCGTGTGACTTGGAGACTTGTGTGACTTGGAGACTCGTGTGACTTGGAGACTTGTGTGACCTGGAGACTCGTGTGACTTGGATACTCTTGTGACTTGGAGACTCGTGTGACTTGTGTGACTTGGTGACTCATGTGACTTGGAGACTTGTGTGACTTGGAGACTCGTGTGACTTGGAGACTTGTGTGACCTGGAGACTCGTGTGACTTGGAGACTCTTGTGACTTGGAGACTCGTGTGACTTGTGTGACTTGGAGACTCGTGTGACTTGGAGACTTGTGTGACTTGGAGACTCGTGTGACTTGGAGACTCGTGTGACTTGGAGACTTGTGTGACATGGAGACTCGTGTGACTTGTGTGACTTGGAGACTCGTGTGACTTGTGTGACTTGGAGACTCGTGTGACTTGGAGACTCGTGTGACTCTTGTGACTTGGAGACTCATGTGACTTGGAGACTTGTGTGACTTGGAGACTCATGTGACTTGGAGACTTGTGTGACTTGTGTGACTTGGAGACTTGTGTGACTTGGAGACTCGTGTGACTTGGAGACTCATGTGACTTGGATACTTATGTGACTTGGAGACTCGTGTGACTTGGAGACTCGTGTGACTCTTGTGACTTGGAGACTCGTGTGACTTGGAGACTTGTGTGACTTGGAGACTCATGTGACTTGGAGACTTGTGTGACTTGGAGACTCGTGTGACTTGGAGACTCGTGTGACTTGGAGACTTGTGTGACTTGGAGACTCGTGTGACTTGGAGACTTGTGTGACCTGGATACTCGTGTGACTTGGAGACTCTTGTGACTTGGATACTCGTGTGACTTGTGTGACTTGGAGACTCGTGTGACTTGGAGTCTTGTGTGACTTGGAGACTTGTGTGACTTGGAGACTCGTGTGACTTGGAGACTCGTGTGACTTGGAGACTTGTGTGACTTGGAGACTCGTGTGACTTGGAGACTTGTGTGACTTGGTGACTCGTGTGACTTGTGTGACTTGGAGACTTGTGTGACTTGGAGACACGTGTGACTTGGAGACTTGTGTGACTTGGAGACTTGTGTGACTTGGAGACTTGTGTTACATGGAGACTCGTGTGACTTGTGTGACTTGGAGACTCGTGTGACTTGGAGACTCGTGTGACTTGGAGACTTGTGTGACTTGGAGACTCGTGTGACTTGGAGACTTGTGTGACCTGGAGACTTGTGTGACTTGGAGACTCTTGTGACTTGGAGACTCGTGTGACTTGTGTGACTTGGAGACTCGTGTGACTTGGAGACTTGTGTGACTTGGAGACTTGTGTGACATGGAGACTCGTGTGACTTGTGTGACTTGGATACTTGTGTGACTTGGAGACTCATGTGACTTGGAGACTTGTGTGACTTGGAGACTTGTGTGACTTGGAGACTTGTGTGACTTGGAGACTCTTGTGACTTGGAGACTCGTGTGACTGTAGGCTAGCTAAGCTGCATGTTAGCCTAGCACAATGAATGGAAGCGGACATGACTGGGTAGCCGTCGGGAGAGGTGTTAGTTGGACAATGCCTAGGCTAACCAGTCATGCCCGCTTCCATTCATTGTGCTAAGCTAGGCTATCATTGTGCTAAGACTGAGCGAATTTTCCAAAATGTTGGCGTGTTCCTTTAAACTGTATAAAGTTAGCTGTATTGTCTATAAAACACTTAATATTTCATTAGATGATATGTGTACTTATATAAGCAGATAATTTTCTGCAGAAATGTTGTGCCTCTAATTTAATTTGTTTCAGATGTACTCATGTATGGGATGCATGACTTTCATGTTCAGTTTTACTGTAAAAGGTAATGTACAATTAGCAATTCTGTATATTGGGCTAAACCTTTCTGAAGCAGAGACTTAGTTAGTAGCTCCCCTGTTAGCCTCTTTAGCTCCTATGTTAGCTCCCCTGTTAGCTCCCCTGTTAGCCTCTTTAGCTCCCCTGTTAGCTCTCCTGTTAGCCTCTTTAGCTCCCCTGTTAGCTCCCCTGTTAGCCTCTTTAGCTGCGGCTGTTAGCTCCCCTGTTAGCTCTCCTGTTAGCCTCTTTAGCTCCCCTGTTAGCTCCCCTATTAGCCTCTTTAGCTGCGGCTGTTAGCTCCCCTGTTAGCCTCTTTAGCTCCCCTGTTAGCTCTCCTGTTAGCCTCTTTAGCTCCCCTGTTAGCTCCCCTGTTAGCCTATTTAGCTGCGGCTGTTAGCTCCCCTGTTAGCTCCCCTGTTAGCCTCTTTAGCTCCCCTGTTAGCTCTCCTGTTAGCCTCTTTAGCTCCCCTGTTAGCTCCCCTGTTAGCCTCTTTAGCTGCGGCTGTTAGCTCCCCTGTTAGCTCCCCTGTTAGCCTCTTTAGCTCCCCTGTTAGCTCCCCTGTTAGCCGAATCTGGGTTTAACATGATTTGTGGAGCTCCCTGTGTTGTGGTCGTGGTATTCACTGACCTTTGGGAAGTATTTTGACATGTACACCGGGTACCTTGGTCGTGTAGTGTATCTTGTAGACCAGGCCCATTGCAAGTTGCTGTACTCTGTCGTCTACTAGCCATCCTAGGTTGTCAAAGTGGGCAGGGATGAGGTGGGTTCTAGGAGTAAGGTCAAGCAGTAGTCTGACCAGTGTGTTTTGTTATGTTTGTGTAGCAGGGTGGATTCCCTACTTTATGAGAGTAGATCGATGTACACACTGTCACCAGCGGTAGGGGGGAACGCAGCAGATCTGAGTCCAACTGAATCCCCGACTTTAGTGCAGGAGTGGAGCTTTAGCAGAGGGTCACAGCCTCTTCACCCTGCTCCCCTCTGGGAGAAGGCTTAGGATCCCAAAGGCTGTGAAAGCTCAACACAGACTGAGCTTATTCCCCTCAGCCGCCAGGCTGATCAATGCCTCAGGTCCCCCCGCCCCCCTCGGTACCCCCCCCCTCCCCCCTCTGCCCCCAAGTGACACTGGCACAATGACACTGACTGCACTGCACTAGTCCGTACTGGATCCCTGCACTCTTCACTTTATATATATATATGTATTTATTGATTAATCCCCCACTGCACTGTTTCGTTTCTTGTCTGTGTTGGTGTTGTTTTCTGTGAAAAAAGAAAGGAAATGCATACACTGTATTGCTGCAACAATTACCAATGTGTTTTACACAAATGGCTAAATAAAGGAATCTGAATCTGAATCTGGGGCCTAGGATTTACTAACCTAGGTGTAGTGTGCTGGTCCAGCTTTAACAAATTATCTCTGTATCTTTTCAATGTAAATAATAAATCAGTAACCAGTATTGTTATGTTAGCGTACTGAGCTGTGGTTAAAGGCCTTAACCACAATTGTTATGTTAGCTACTGAGCTGCTGGTTAAAGGCCTTAACTACAGTGTTGTTATGTTAGCTACTGAGCTGCTGCAGGCCTTAACCACAGTATTATGTTAGCTATGAGCTGCTAACTATAGAGGCCATAACCACAGTATTACATATACTCTTGTTAGCTTTATGAGGCTACATCAATTCAACATGCTCCTATGAGTGCAGCATGTTAGCTTTATGAGGCTACATCAACATCCTATGAGTGCAGTTATAATGTTAGCTTTATGAGGCTACATCAACATGCAGGCTCCTATGAGTGCAGCTAATGTTAGCTTCATGAGGCTCTGCCCCCCCCCCTCCACTCCTCTAACACCCACCTCGCTCTGCCCCCCCCCCTCCACTCCTCTAACATTTTATTTATTAATTTTATTATTATTATTTTATTTGTTGCCATTAAAATAATAGGCAAGCATAGGGCTAAAACATTTTCATAAACAATAATATAAATGTTTGTTATTTGGTTATAATAAGGGCTTTTCTATGCATCTGTCTGATTGATTGATTGATTGATTGAAAGCTTTATTGACAGACTGCAGAGTGGGTACAGTACAGCTGTATTCACTTGTTGCGGTGGTCTCAACGGAACAATTTTGAATTTTTCTGCCAATCACACCGCTGTTGTGTGTGGGGGCGGCGTCGCTTGACTGAAACTTCGGCTCTGCCCCGGCAACCATTGCCGGGCCAGAGCCTGTTTATCTTTGGTGAGCCCGAGTCGGCTCTGCCCCGGCAACCATTGCCGGGCCAGAGCCGGTTTATCTTCGGCGAGCCCGAGTCGGCTCTGGCACGGCAACCATTGCCGGGCCAGAGCCGGTTTATCTTTGGCGAGCCCGAGTCGGCTCTGGCACGGCAACCATTGCCGGGCCAGAGCCGGTTTATCTTTGGCGAGCCCGAGTCGGCTCTGGCACGGCAACCATTGCCGGGCCAGAGCCGATTTATCTTTGGCGAGCCCGAGTCGGCTCTGCCCCGGCAACCAGAGCCGGGCCAGAGCCGGTTTATCTTTGGCGAGCCCGAGTCGGCTCTGCCCCGGCAACCAGAGCCGGGCCAGAGACGGTTTATCTTTGGCGAGCCCGAGTCGGCTCTGCCCCGGCAACCATTGCCGGGCCAGAGCCGGTTTATTTTTGGCGAGCCTGAGTCGGCTCTGGCACGGCAACCATTGCCGGGCCAGAGCCGGTTCATCTTTGGCGAGCCCGAGTCGGCTCTGCCCCGGCAACCAGAGCCGGGCCAGAGCCGGTTTATCTTTGGCGAGCCCGAGTCGGCTCTGCCCCGGCAACCAGAGCTGGGCCAGAGCCGGTTTATCTTTGGCGAGCCCGAGTCGGCTCTGCCCCGGCAACCAGAGCTGGGCCAGAGCCGGTTTATCTTTGGCGAGCCCGAGTCGGCTCTGGCACGGCAACCATTACCGGGCCAGATCCGGCTCATCGTTGGCGTGCCGTGCCGGACATGTGCCGAGTGTGCCGACCGGTAGCCGAATCGGGCCGAGTATGCTGGCCACCTGGGTGCTCTCGCAAATAACACGCCACACCACGCCTCTCCGCGCCTGAACTCCCGCCAGGCACGCTGGGCACTGTTCTTCACCAGGTTCAATTTCACCCTGACCTACAGGCCTGGCTCCAAGAACACCAAGCCAGACGCCCTCTCCAGGCAGTTCGTCCCCAAGGAGGGTTCCGCACACCCAGACACCATCCTTCCTTCCTCCTGCCTGGTGGCCGCCGCCACCTGGGAGATCCAGTCTGTCGTCCGGGAGGCCCAGTGCGTCCAGCCTGATCCAGGTAACGGCCCACCTAACCGGCTTTTTGTCCCCGACCTTGTCCGCTCCCAGGTGCTCCAGTGGGTCCACGCCTCCCGGTTCGCCTGTCATCCTGGGATCAACCGTACCCTGTCCCTGCTGAAGCGACACTTCTGGTGGGTCACCATGAGGGAGGACACCCGCGACTTCGTCCTTGCATGCACCGTCTGTGCCCGTGGAAAGGCTTCCCACCAACCACCAGCCGGGCTCCTCAGGCCGCTCCCTGTTCCCGGTCGGCCTTGGTCGCACGTCGCCCTGGACTTCGTCACCGGACTGCCTCCTTCACACGGTAACACTGTCATTCTCACCATCGTGGACCGGTTCTCAAAGGCCGTGCATTTTGTCGCTCTCCCCAAACTCCCCTCTGCTTCAGAAACCGCGGACCTGATGGTGCTCCACGTCTTCCGTCTCCACGGGATCCCGGTGGACATCGTCTCCGACAGGGGCCCGCAGTTTATCTCCCAAGTATGGAAGGCTTTCTGCCGGTCCCTGGAGGCCACGGTCAGCGTCTCCTCCGGGTTCCACCCGCAGACCAACGGTCAATCGGAGCGGGCCAACCAGGACCTGGGATCCGCCCTCCGCTGCATGACCACCCGGGACCCCTCCGGCTGGAGTACGTTCCTGCCGTGGATCGAGTACACCCACAACTCGCTGTCCTCCGCGGCCACAGGTCAGTCTCCCTTTGAGTCCTCCCTGGGCTACCAACCCCCACTGTTCCCTGCACAGGAAGAGGAGATCGCCGTGCCTTCGGTGCAGGACCACCTTCGCCGCTGCAGGAGGATATGGGAGGACACGAGGGCTGCGCTGCTCCGCACCGCTGAGCAGAACCGTCGCTTCGCCGACCGCCACCGGACTCCGGCTCCCGACTACCAACCAGGTCAGATGGTTTGGCTCTCGTCCCGAGACCTTCCACTCAAGTCCTTGTCCCGCAAACTCACCCCCCGTTTGTTGGTCCGTATAAAATCCTGTCCGTTATCAACCCCTCAGTCGTTAAGCTCCAGCTCCCCGCCATCATGCGCATTCACCCCTCCTTCCATGTGTCGCAGCTGAAGCCGGTTCTCTCCAGTCCCCTGTCTCCTCCTGCTCCAGAGCCTCCTCCTCCGCTGATCATCGATGACCACCCGGCCTACATCGTCCACCAGCTGCTGGACGTGCGTCCCCGTGGTCGTGGGTACCAATACCTAGTGGACTGGGAGGGCTACGGCCCAGAGGAGCGCAGCTGGGTCTCCCGAGGGATGATCCTGGACCCTGAGGTCATCCAGGATTTCCATCGCCGTCACCCGGACAAGCCTGGGGGCCCGCCAGGAGTCGCCCGTCGAGGGGGGGGTCCTGTCACGATCAGAGCTTGTGTCTGCCAGATGAGGAGCAATCAGCGCGGCTGCAAGAGATCACCTCATCAAGCGGTCCCTACTTCAACTGGCCGAACCCGTCATCCAACGTCGCAGTGTTAAACTGCCTACCGAGGTACGACGACGCTACCTGAAGACCAGCTCTAACTACCCCTGTTTATGCTTGCCCTAACCTTCTGTTTCTTGTGCCCCAGCACTTCGCTCCAGCGCCCTTCCACCATGAAGTCTCGAGCCCCAGCGTCCTTCCACCCTGACGTCTCGAGCCCCGCAAAGAGAACTCCTGCTCGCTCTCAAGCGCAAGACCTGTGTCCTCTCTCTCTCGCTGCCGACAGCTGCACTGAAGTGCACCTGCTCTCATTCTTCTTCCCCCCAAGAACATTATAACCTCTGTGTGGTTCACATTCCTGTTTCACATTCCTGTTATACTCTGCTTGGTTGGGAAGAATAATTAAAGAACCCTAAACCGCTCCATTCTCTCCTCCTGTGTTTTGCTATTGGCCTCCGCAAGAACCCCCCATCCTCACACCTGGATTAAGTTGTGCCAGGTGTTCTGTTTGTTAAGTTGCCCCAACTTATAATTATTAACTATATATATTACTTTATTGAATTTTATTGTTATTGTACATTGTATTCTTACATTTGATCACTAAAACTATGTGATATTCTAAATTTTAGACCGAAATCCATCATGCCACGTGGATATACAAACGGAAGACAGACAGGGTTTCAACTCCTCTTGAGAAGTTGGAAAGAGCAGTGAAAGAGGTGCAACAGGGGAATACTATACGTCAGGTTGGAAAGGAGATGAAGATCTGCAGGATGCTTTTACCGCTTTTGAGATTAAAATGATCTGTTTTACTTAAAATTATCAATGGCACAATTTACCCCAGTGTATTCTCTCTAATGTCACAACTTACCCCGCACCGGGGGCAAGTTGTGCCACAAAACCACCCAGGGATGCACAACATCCTAAACTATATGTACATAAAGGCACTTTAAGTAAAAATTGGCACTACTCACCCCACTCTTCCCTATCGGTTAACATTGATTTATTTAAATTTTGAATTTTTTACATTTATTTAACCTTTATTTACCCAGGCAAGCAAGTAAGAACAAATTATTATTTTATTTATTGTCAAAGTATGCATAATGTTGTGTTAATTACACAACAAGAGATATGTAATGTTAATTACCTGAAATTATTCAGTTTTTTTAGGGGGGGGGGACCCTGCATATATCGGTATCGGTTGATATCGGTTGATATCGGTATCGGAAATTAAGAGTTGGACAATATCGGTATATCGGTATCGGTAAAAAAGCCAATATCGAGCATCCCTACTTTTTATCCTGCCGAACTAATAAAAAAAACGGGTACAGATTCCTGCCGTGTTCCGAGGGGCCCCCGGGTGAGGGAATACGGGACGTCCAGCGGGTACACAGGCTGTTGCTGCTGGACCCCCGGGGTACTGCTTTCACATTCAGGTTGTACCATTTAGACATTGAGATTGTGGCCTTCGTCAGTACCGTTTAAAAATTGAGGTTGTGCTTGTGGCCTTCATCAGATAATGATGATGATGATGATGATGATGATGATGATGATGATGATGATGATGATGATGATGATGATGATGATGATGATGATGATGATGACGACAATAGCGGTGGCTGTCGACGATTGCAACGCCGCAGCAGCTGGTGAAATCAGTGGACGCGGTGGTCGGAGGGGACGACCGCACCTTCACTCCATAATGATGCTGTATATTGATCACGTTGCACACGTGTGTGTGTGTGTGTGTGTGTGTGTGTGTGAGAGAGAGAGAGAGAGAGAGAGAGAGAGAGAGAGAGAGAGAGAGAGAGAGAGAGAGAGAGAGAGAGAGAGAGAGAGAGAGAGAGAGAGAGAGAGAGGGAACACAGAAGCGTGAATCAGTGCTCGGCGGAGAGGACATAAATGTTAAATCAATGGACTTGTGTATTTCTCTCGCTCTCTGCCCTATTGTGGTTCCCCCTGCCGGAAGACCAAACCCCGGAGACGTTATCTAGCAAAGCCGCATCAGGGGCTGATTTACTGTAGGATTATAGGAGATCTGGGGCTTAGCCCAGATAGGTGCCTGTTTTTTTTTTTTTTGCAGGCAAGGGGTGGTTTGGAGGGGGTCAGATTTTTTTTGAATTTAATTAACCTGTACGTGCAATTTCCTGCAATATAGAGCCTTCAATCTTGACCAATAAAGCTGCTCTTTTCACTATAAAACTCAGTTAACCATAACGTAGTTATGGTTAGATTTATATATTGGGGGGGGATATATCATATTTTTCATATGATCAAAAAGTGGTGGAGCAAGAGCATTCCTTTGCTCCCCCAAGTTCAATAGTGGGAGAGCAGAGATGCTCCGAATGCTCTTATGGCCAGGCGTCTATGATTCACTGATACAAAGTAAAATAGTGCAGTGCAATAAAATAGTTAGTAAAATAGAATAAAATAATGCAATAGTGCATTGCAATAAAATAGTTATCATCGTATTTTTTCGGGAGGCCGGTAAGGAGTGCATTACAGTAGTCGAGTTGGCTTGAGATAAAGGCATGGATCTGGTTTTCAGCGTCCTTTTGATTTATAAATGGCCGTACTTTAGCTATGTTTCTAAGGTGGAAGAATTAAGTTTTTGTCAACTTGTTGATTGTGATTTAAAGCTTAGGTCTGAGTCTACCATGACACCAAGACTTAACTCACTCAAATACAGTTAGCAGCTGGATAGACCACAGATGGAAATTAGCTTCTGCTAAATCTGGTGCAAACATATTTTCATGTAACAATGATGAATTGTCAATTTTTTTTTTTTTTTTTTTTTTTTTTTTTTTTTAAATAGATTCGGGGCTTTTCAGAAAACATTCGGGGCTTGAGCCCAAGTAGCCACCCCCTAGCCCCGCCCCTGGAGGTGACACACTTCCCCTTCCTCCCTCCCTCTCTCTCTCTCTCTCTCTCTCTCTCTCTCCATCCCTTTATTAATCCCCTCTCCTCTTCTCCCCCTTATCTCTCACCTCTCTCTCCCCTCTCTCTCATCCGACCCCCCATCGCCCCGCCCCTGCAGCTCCTGCTCCCTGAGGAGCTCGGGGGTGAAGGCAGCCTGTTGTTTGGAAGTAGGGGTCTGAAGGATTGGCCCGGTAAGGCCCGGCGCTGCCCCGGTGCCGCGGGCTGAAGTGGGATTAGGTTCTGCTGCTATGCCTGTTACACCGACCGGGCCTTCTGTCCGCCATGGCTACTCGCACTATATCCATCACTTCCACTAGGGGTTACCATGGGAGTTCTGTGGGTGTATTTGTGCATGCAGGCATGTGTGTAGGGGGTGTGTATCTCAGTGTGTGTGTGTGTGTGTGTGTGTGTGTGTGTGTGTGTGTGTGTGTGTTTTGTGTGTGTGTGTGTGTGTGTGTGTGTGTGTGTGTGTGTGTGTGTGTGTGTGTGTGTGTGTGTGTGTGTGTGTGTGTGTGTGTGTGTGTGTTTGTGTGTGTGTGTGTGTGTGTGTGTGTTTGTGTACTTGCGGTTGCATGTGTCTTTGTGTATAGGTGTGTGTGTGTGTGTCTGTGTGTGTGTGCACGCGTGACAGCATGCTCGCTAACCACTGAGCGCAGGATTTACTGAGGTAATTACACTGTGGAGTCAAGGGGGCTGCACACTTTCCCGCCACCCCCCCCCCCCCCTCCTCCTCCTCTCTCGCTGTTTCCGTGTGGCTGTTGTTGTTTTTCAAAGTGTCGGAATCCACCGTTGCCGCGGCGATGTGTCTCGGAGGAGCCCACTCACCGGTGGTTAAAAAGCCAAAGTCTCGAATCCATAGTGTTTGCCGGCGCGCGCGGGAGCATCTGGTTAGCATTAGATATGGTAATAGCACTTAGTCTTCGGCGTTGTGAAAAGAGGAATGAGTCAGGAGGAGCGAGGATGGCAAGGGGCATCGGATTCATTCCAGGAGTGCGGGGGCCGTGTGTGTAGAGCGGTAGATAGACCGGAGACTCCATATTTAACGATAAATCAGGAACAAAACAACATTACATTCCTACTGACAATCTGATAAAAGCCCTCGACGGCCTGCAGTGTATAATAGACCGGCTCGAGGGTCCTGTGGGTTTAATGTACGGATAGAATTGGCTTTGATTTCTCACAGCGCGTATACCGTGAGTCGGGTCCCATGGTTATTATAGGAGGTCGGCTCCGAAACGGGTGTGCTCACCGGGAATGAGTCAGGAGCGAGGATGAGCAGGACGTCAGATTCATTCCAGAAGTGCAGGGGCCAAGAACACGTGTGTGTGTGTGTGTGTGTGTGTGTGTGTGTGTGTGTGTGTGTGTGTGTGTGTGTGTGTGTGTGTGTGTGTGTGTGTGTGTGTGTGTGTGTGTGTGTGTGTGTGTGTGTGTGTGTGTGTGTGTGTGTGTGTGTGTAGCGCTAGAGTCATACATTAATGATAAATCAGGAACAACAACATTACTTTCCTGCTGACAATCTGATAAGCCCTTGATGGCCTGCAGTTTATAATATTGATTGATTGATTGATTGATTGATTGATTGATTGATTGATTGATTGGTTGATTGATTGATTGATTGATTGATTGATTGATTGATTGATTGATTGATTGATTGATTGATTGATTGAAAACTGTATTCACAGATTGCAGAATGGGTACAATACAGTACAGCTCAATACAAACAACTGCTAAGAGGATGAAGACCAGAGAAATACCTTCGTCTTGTTTACATAAGGGTCCTCCAGGGCGGCTAGGTGGTGTAGTGGGCAAGGCGCTCGCCACCAATGCAGGAGACGCTGGGTTCGAGCCCAGCTCTCCGCATTGCTATCAGCTTGGCTCGTTGTTCATACTAACACAATTGGCAGTGTTAGGGGTGGGAAAGCTGATGTGTGGGGATTAGTGGTCTGCAAGGGCCTTGAAATAAAGCCCGAGCCCTGCCCGAGCCCTTGAACTTCAGGCCCTGCCCGAAAATAAGCCCGACTGTAAATAATATTTTAAGCCCTAGCCCGCATGAAAACCAGAAAAAAATTATTATTATTATTATTATTAAAATATAATTTTTTTTGTATTTGTTTTAAATATTCGAAACACGGTTTTATATGAACGTAATAAATAAACGAAACGAAGAAGCATTTCGCAATGCCGTCTCTCCCAGTGCTCGCTTATATAGACTGACTCACACATCAGCCTCAAAACGTATTGAAGGCTATAGAATCTTCTTTGACACACACACACACACGACACACAATAGCCTACTCAGTCAAACAAACAAACAGAAAACAGAAATCAGATTTCGAGCAGAGCAACAAAACAGGTAGCGAGTCGCGACCCAGCAAATAATAAACATATCACTCACCACGACGTCAGCAACGCGTTGAACACCATTAACAAAACCGGCTACATACATCCCAAGAACAAATTAAAACGTTCGCCAACTGGCTATATTCCAACACAACCAATCGAGTTGAACTTGTCCCCTGAGTTCTTCTCCCTGCGTGCTGCAGTAATTACATCCAAATGTTTCTCTGGCGCAAAAGAGAAAGCGAATCTTAAAACGAAGGTTATCATATAACCCTAGTTATATGAGAAAAAAAAAAAAAAAAAAAAAACGCAAAAAAAAAAAAAAAAATAATAAAAAACGGCGGTGCCCGGGCCCGGCCGAGCCCGAATTATTTATTAAAAAAAAAGCCCTACCCAGCCCGAACCCGCCGCGCCGGGCCGGGCCCTGTCGGGCCTGGGCAAGGTTGCAGTGCACTAGTGGGGATCGGACGTTGTGGACAGCGACTCCTACAGGTCGGTTTGTGCGCCTGCGCAGCAGAATCAGGAAGCGACGGGGGCGGCGTGTCCCTCCCACGCTGACCCCCGCCGCTGAGAGATCGCGCTGTGCAGGTGAAAAAGATGCGACGGCTGCTTCCTCGAGTTCCGGAGGGGACACGTGATGTAAGGCTTCGTCCACATTGCAGCCGGCTTGTGGGAGGCATGGCCTAACAGCGTTCGAGACAGGGGAGGGTAGAATTGGACGATACGAAATTGGGATGGGAGAAAAATAGAAAATGGGAGAAAAAAGTAGATAAAAAAAAAACATAAGGGTCCTCCATTTTCAATTCATCAAGACATTTATGACATACTAGACATACAAATATACAGTACTGTGTAATAAAAAGAGATCATAAGAAAATATACATCCGAAGGGGAAGAAACTGTACATTGGAGGGGGTTGACGACTAAAGACACCTATTAGAATTGGCTTGGGCTACGAATCTTTCACGACGTTACTCCATGTTGATGTTTTTACAAGATTCTTACAAGATTCAGTAAAAATAGGGACGAGCAATTATATATTGAGTTTAAAACACTTAGAAATGAGGTAACTAGATTGATAAAGATAGTGTTACAAAGGGTCAGATTAAACCGAATATATATATTTACTGCTTGAGATCCCTTGTATAATATTTGTATATCGTTTGATATCCCTTGTATATTCTTTGTATATATACACGGAATATACCTTTGCCTGGGTACAAACCAGACCATAATATTCGTTCTCCTATTGGACAGCGACCACTAGGCGCCAACGGCCATACCCCCAATGGCAAGTTCAAAGACACCGCCAAGGCATGTCTCAACATGTCCAGGTTTGCGCAGTAATACGAGACAGAACTGAGGTTGGCACTAGATTATTCACCTTACGTATAAATACGTTGCAGGTGGATACAGCAGTAGTCTTATCCCAAAGTTGAAGCCTTCACCACGAGTCAACGACCAAGTGAAGTGAGCAACTTTGCGTCTAAATAGAGCACTTATAACATGTGCGAATAAGATAGTAAAAGTGTCAGAGTTTAGTGAAATAACGTCAAGTTCAACATAGTTTAATGTGAAGTATAGTGCACAGGAGAATCTACACCGGCGAATGCAGAGCCTTTTCCGGCTGGATTATATTGCTTTGGTACCGTGGCTGCTGGAGCAGAGAACCGTCTACCCCACTGTCGTGTGGGATCTACCCCTGTGAGGAGCACCCTCGAGCCCGCCTCTAGGACCAGAGGCTGGCTAGCTTTCATCCATGCTGTCGGGCATACTGGATTATAGCTGTTGCTTTGTCTAAGGACCAAGGGAGTACTGCACCGACTCCCGTAGCTGGAGCTTCTTTATTCCGCGTTGACCCAGACTTTGCTCCCGAACATTCCTCTACCCTGCCGGCTTACAACCGGAGGGAACCCCCTAGTGTCTCCAGCTGACTACGAGTGTGCCTTATGTAATTACTATGCTACAGGTGGCGTCAGTTATACCCATCTTACTATTCTCATTGACTTACGCTATTGACCTACTTTAAGTGTTCTTCGCCTTACAAGCGCAATTATAATTCTCAATCTGTAACCTACCGTTGCTTGCTTAATAATAATAAATCCCTCTAACTAGAACTTTAGGTGTCATTGTCGTATTCTTGTGTGGGTGTTCACCAGATATATCCATGTACTGTATGGCCAGTAATTAAAGTACATAACTAAGTAGTGGTTTAATAATACCATACTCTCAATACAGTCAGGGAATTGTACCCCTCAGTTACAATTGGTCCTTCGAGCCGGAGGGTATCAGTGTAATATCTAATATAATATTGATATTAACCATGGCCAGCGGTGAACACTCCCCAAGCGGCTCTCCCGAGCTAGAACGCCCGCAGCGCAGACGTCAGCCACCTCCCTATCTAGAGGCATACGCTGTCAGTCTAATACCTAGCTTTATACAGACGTTAAATGCGGATAAAGCGGATAGTCAAAGCATGTCAAAACCTACCGACCAGGCGACCCTGCCAGTAGAGAACCCAGTGGGTTCTAACGTAACTGACCAAGCTCACGGGGGGGACCAGGGGGGACATGACATGACTATACCCCCAGACAACGTCACCGGGAGAGTCCCCGGAGAGCTCCAGGATAAAGAAAGCGCTCCGGGGACAGAACCCGACACACAACCAAGAGAAGAGAAGCGCGCCCAGGAGATGGATCTCGAGGCGCGCCCAGAGAACAGATCTCCAACAAGCACTGTCAGAAGCCGATCACCTCCGTCAGTGTCATCCCCCAGCGAGGCGGACCAGATGCTGGCGCAGGCATTCATCGCCACCCTGGCAGCCTCCACCGAACGCGATCGACTTCAGGGTGAACGCGATCGACTTCAAGCACAGACGCTTAGTGAGCGCGAACACTCTACCATGGGAAGAGAGCGCCTCCAGGCTCAACAGACGAGCGACCGCGAACACGCTGCAACCGAGCGAGAGCGCTTCCAGGCGCAACAAAGGAGTGAAGACGACCGCATAAGACTGGAGACCAGACGCCTTCAGACGGAAGAGAACATTGAAAGAGGCCGCGCCGATGCACAGCGTGCTGCCGCCAATGCACAGCGCGACGCCGCCCATGCCAGCGCCAATGCACAGCGCGACGCCGCCAATGCACAGCGCGACGCCGCCAATGCACAGCGCGACGCCGCCAATGCCCACCGCGAAGCAGAGCGCGACGCCGCCCATGCCCAGCGCGAAGCAGAGCACGACCGGCTGCAGGCGCAGATGATAGAACAATTGATTGCCATGGCGACACCCCCTCTCTCCGCACGGAGCTCCCGGAGATCATCACGACAAGGGTCTAGGGCACATTCCCCTACCCGACGAAGCGACCCGGGACCCGGCCAACAAGAGGATCCTGTCTACGCCTCCGACCCCCCTCCCTGACCGGTCCATACGAGACCCAGCCACCGGGAAGAACCGGCCTACGTCGCCGAGAGACTGACTAGAAAACTCCAGGACCTAGAAGAGGAAGAGGAAGAGGAGGCCCAGTACAGCCCCGACCAGCAGCAACGTACTCTGGACCAGGAGGCCCAGTACAGCCCAGACGTCAGCCCAGAGTCGCTGCACTACAAACCCCCGACCCAACTCACGGGTGAGTTTGACGTACAGTCAGCACCGAGGAACAGCACCTGGGTACCCGGCCCCTGGTACCCACCAAGTACCAACCCACGACAACACGTACGGGGAGACTCGCCCAGGAGGCCTCTTCCCCAACGCTCACCGATGTGCCAGCCATCCATGGCATCGTACATTGGCACACCGACGTTCCCAGACTTTACGCGCGAGGACAGAGCACAGTACACGGAATTACGGATGTGCTTGGAGACTATGATGTCCGACGTCCCCGATGAGTCGTACAAATATGCCATCCTCCTCAAGCATCTCAAGGTGCCCAGAGCGCATAATATAGCGCTGGCATATTCCAACTCAAGCACCCCATACTCCGCGGCTCTAGTGGCCCTCGACCAGCGTTATGGACGCATATGGGACTACGTGATACAAGAAATAAGAGACATCGACCGCCTCCCCCCAGCCAAAGACAATAGAGCATTGGATGACCTCTCTATCAAGGTACAATCCCTGGTAGGGATGCTGGGGTCCCAAAAGGAGAAAGGGAGATATGAACTATATGCTAACTCTAATGTGGAACGAATACTAGAGAAGCTCCCTCCAGCCCGCCAAGAGCGCTTTAGGCGGCAGAGAGACCACCGTGATCCCGACGGTCCCGAGCCATCCCTCCTAGACCTGGCCGACTTCCTCGCGAGAGAAGTCAGCAGCCTACGACTGGATACATTCGTGTGGAGTGGACCAAGCCCAAGAGATGGACCTCGGAGATCTAATGATAACCGCCGGTCGGTGACCGTTATGCACCAAGCCGAATCAGTACCGCAGCACAAGAACCACAACACCCCCTCGACGAAAGAGGAGTGGAAGATTGAATGCCAGTACTGTGAAGGGGAACATCGGCTGTATCAATGTGACACTTTCAAGAAGCTGACCACTGACGAGGTGAGTCAGTGGATCAAAGCCAACCGCCGCTGCTACCGCTGCGCGCGCAGCCATATGGCAGCTGAGTGCCGTTTAAAGAAGAAATGCAGCAAGTGTGACGCCGCCCACTTGGAGGTCCTGCACGACATCAACAAGCGTCCGCCAGGAAACCAAAGTGGGCCCGTCACGGTGATGTATCAGGCCGAGGCGGTGGCACCACTACCGAAGATCCATAGGACCGTCCCCTGGTGTCCTGACTGCTACAGCAGACACTGGGAGTCACGGTGCTACTCGGACTTACCACGAGTCGGCACCACTACAGAAGAGCCAAGGCAACCGACCAACAGGAGTGCTCCACATAGACCCCAAGCATAGCGGGACCCCCCGAGTGCTCATCAAAGTGGTCAGAGTGCTCCTGAGCTACGAGGACAAGGTCCTGGACACTTACGCCGTCCTAGACGATGGGTCTGAAAAGACTCTCCTCCTCGCTTCCGCCGCAGCCCGGCTGGGTCTGCGGGGTGCCAAAGGAACAATGACAATCCGTACCATTAGAAGAGACCAGAAGACCATAAAGGGTGAAAATGTCTCCTTCAAGATAGCAGCGGTGGACCAGCCCGAGAAGCAGTATAGCATTACCAACGTCTTCACCAGCCACGACATAGGCCTGTCACAGCACACCTACCCCATCCCACAGCTGATGGCGAAGTACGTGCACCTACGTCAACTACCTATACCGCTCATCGACGGCGCCACACCGACCCTGCTCATAGGCTCTGACCACGCGGACCTCATTCTCCCAATTGAGGCGGCCCACATCGGACCCAAAGGATGCCCAGTCGCGGTTCAGACCCGACTGGCGTGGACGCTCCAGGGCCCCCTCTACGGACTTGACAGTCAACCCACGTCTACACGCTGCCTGCACACAAAGGTGAGCGACACAGGCCACTCTCCCGTACAGCCCGTTGAGAGGCTATTGACATTAGACGAGAGGCCTGTGAGAGAACCGTGGGCCCAAGAAGAGGGAGTTCCGAACTCCACCCCCCTCAGCTGCGCTCCAAGCGACGTAGCTGACCTCGAGCCCAGCGCCCCAGGCGACTCCTTGATGGGGCCCCTCCTCAGACGGGGTACAGACCAAACAAGAGAAACAGACGGAGGAGGTGGAGGCACAGCCAAGCACAGATCAAAGCAGTCTCAGGCCCGCTTCCTCCTAAGCTCCCTGCCATCCATTCCAGCCCGTCAGAAGCGGGTCAAGGACAGGGACAACTTAAAGGTGGACACAACCGTTCTGATCATAGACCAGTCACTACCCCGAGCTGCGTGGCCGGCCGGCCGCGTAAGCAAAGTGATCACTGGTGCCGACGGAAAGGTCAGAGCGGCAGAAGTTCTTGTCTAGGGACGGACATACACCCGACCCGTGGCGAGGCTGATAGAGTTGCCAAGGCTCCCTGACTCCCTTGATGACGATCATGACCCACTGACTTTGTGAATTGCCCTACTCCCCACAACAGACATTGAGTAGTTGACAAGACGGTTAATCTGTCTTCGCTTTATCTAATTAGGTGCGGACTAATTAGGAGGCGGCTGTTACAAAGGGTCAGATTAAACCGAATATATATATTTACTGCTTGAGATCCCTTGTATAATATTTGTATATAGTTTGATATCCCTTGTATATTCTTTGTATATATACACGGAATATCCCTTTACCTGGGTACAAACCAGACCATAATATTCGTTCTCCTATTGGACAGCGACCCCTAGGCGCCAACGGCCATACCCCCAATGGCAAGTTCAAAGACACCGCCAAGGCATGTCTCAACATGTCCAGGTTTGCGCAGTAATACGAGACAGAACTGAGGTTGGCACTAGATTATTCACCTTACGTATAAATACGTCGCAGGTGGATACAGCAGTAGTCTTGTCCCAAAGTTGAAGCCTTCACCACGAGTCAACGACCAAGTGAAGTGAGCAACTTTGCGTCTAAATAGAGCACTTATAACATGTGCGAATAAGATAGTAAAAGTGTCAGAGTTTAGTGAAATAACGTCAAGTTCAACATAGTTTACTGTGAAGTATAGTGCACAGGAGAATCTACACCGGCGAATGCAGAGCCTTTTTCCGGCTGGATTATATTGCTTTGGTACCGTGGCTGCTGGAGCAGAGAACCGTCTACCCCACTGTCGTGTGGGATCTACCCCTGTGAGGAGCACCCTCGAGCCCGCCTCTAGGACCAAAGGCTGGCTAGCTTTCATCCATGCTGTCGGGCATACTGGATTATAGCTGTTGCTTTGTCTAAGGACCAAGGGAGTACTGCACCGACTCCCGTAGCTGGAGCTTCTTTATTCCGCGTTGACCCAGACTTTGCTCCCGAACATTCCTCTACCCTGCCGGCTTACAACCGGAGGGAACCCCCTAGTGTCTCCAGCTGACTACGAGTGTGCCTTATGTAATTACTATGCTACAGGTGGCGTCAGTTATACCCATCTTACTATTCTCATTGACTTACGCTATTGACCTACTTTAAGTGTTCTTCGCCTTACAAGCGCAATTATAATTCTCAATCTGTAACCTACCGTTGCTTGCTTAATAATAATAAATCCCTCTAACTAGAACTTTAGGTGTCATTGTCGTATTCTTGTGTGGGTGTTCACCAGATATATCCATGTACTGTATGGCCAGTAATTAAAGTACATAACTAAGTAGTGGTTTAATAATACCATACTCTCAATACAGTCAGGGAATTGTACCCCTCAGTTACAATTGGTCCTTCGAGCCGGAGGGTATCAGTGTAATATCTAATATAATATTGATATTAACCATGGCCAGCGGTGAACACTCCCCAAGCGGCTCTCCCGAGCTAGAACGCCCGCAGCGCAGACGTCAGCCACCTCCCTATCTAGAGGCATACGCTGTCAGTCTAATACCTAGCTTTATACAGACGTTAAATGCGGATAAAGCGGATAGTCAAAGCATGTCAAAACCTACCGACCAGGCGACCCTGCCAGTAGAGAACCCAGTGGGTTCTAACGTAACTGACCAAGCTCACGGGGGGGACCAGGGGGGACATGACATGACTATACCCCCAGACAACGTCACCGGGAGAGTCCCCGGAGAGCTCCAGGATAAAGAAAGCGCTCCGGGGACAGAACCCGACACACAACCAAGAGAAGAGAAGCGCGCCCAGGAGATGGATCTCGAGGCGCGCCCAGAGAACAGATCTCCAACAAGCACTGTCAGAAGCCGATCACCTCCGTCAGTGTCATCCCCCAGCGAGGCGGACCAGATGCTGGCGCAGGCATTCATCGCCACCCTGGCAGCCTCCACCGAACGCGATCGACTTCAGGGTGAACGCGATCGACTTCAAGCACAGACGCTTAGTGAGCGCGAACACTCTACCATGGGAAGAGAGCGCCTCCAGGCTCAACAGACGAGCGACCGCGAACACGCTGCAACCGAGCGAGAGCGCTTCCAGGCGCAACAAAGGAGTGAAGACGACCGCATAAGACTGGAGACCAGACGCCTTCAGACGGAAGAGAACATTGAAAGAGGCCGCGCCGATGCACAGCGTGCTGCCGCCAATGCACAGCGCGACGCCGCCCATGCCAGCGCCAATGCACAGCGCGACGCCGCCAATGCACAGCGCGACGCCGCCAATGCACAGCGCGACGCCGCCAATGCCCACCGCGAAGCAGAGCGCGACGCCGCCCATGCCCAGCGCGAAGCAGAGCACGACCGGCTGCAGGCGCAGATGATAGAACAATTGATTGCCATGGCGACACCCCCTCTCTCCGCACGGAGCTCCCGGAGATCATCACGACAAGGGTCTAGGGCACATTCCCCTACCCGACGAAGCGACCCGGGACCCGGCCAACAAGAGGATCCTGTCTACGCCTCCGACCCCCCTCCCTGACCGGTCCATACGAGACCCAGCCACCGGGAAGAACCGGCCTACGTCGCCGAGAGACTGACTAGAAAACTCCAGGACCTAGAAGAGGAAGAGGAAGAGGAGGCCCAGTACAGCCCCGACCAGCAGCAACGTACTCTGGACCAGGAGGCCCAGTACAGCCCAGACGTCAGCCCAGAGTCGCTGCACTACAAACCCCCGACCCAACTCACGGGTGAGTTTGACGTACAGTCAGCACCGAGGAACAGCACCTGGGTACCCGGCCCCTGGTACCCACCAAGTACCAACCCACGACAACACGTACGGGGAGACTCGCCCAGGAGGCCTCTTCCCCAACGCTCACCGATGTGCCAGCCATCCATGGCATCGTACATTGGCACACCGACGTTCCCAGACTTTACGCGCGAGGACAGAGCACAGTACACGGAATTACGGATGTGCTTGGAGACTATGATGTCCGACGTCCCCGATGAGTCGTACAAATATGCCATCCTCCTCAAGCATCTCAAGGTGCCCAGAGCGCATAATATAGCGCTGGCATATTCCAACTCAAGCACCCCATACTCCGCGGCTCTAGTGGCCCTCGACCAGCGTTATGGACGCATATGGGACTACGTGATACAAGAAATAAGAGACATCGACCGCCTCCCCCCAGCCAAAGACAATAGAGCATTGGATGACCTCTCTATCAAGGTACAATCCCTGGTAGGGATGCTGGGGTCCCAAAAGGAGAAAGGGAGATATGAACTATATGC
Source organism: Notolepis coatsorum (assembly GCF_963971535.1). Taxonomy (NCBI): domain Eukaryota; kingdom Metazoa; phylum Chordata; class Actinopteri; order Aulopiformes; family Paralepididae; genus Notolepis; species Notolepis coatsorum. Next base: position 185,224,561 of record NC_140168.1, on the reverse strand, counting down.
TAACTCTAATGTGGAACGAATACTAGAGAAGCTCCCTCCAGCCCGCCAAGAGCGCTTTAGGCGGCAGAGAGACCACCGTGATCCCGACGGTCCCGAGCCATCCCTCCTAGACCTGGCCGACTTCCTCGCGAGAGAAGTCAGCAGCCTACGACTGGATACATTCGTGTGGAGTGGACCAAGCCCAAGAGATGGACCTCGGAGATCTAATGATAACCGCCGGTCGGTGACCGTTATGCACCAAGCCGAATCAGTACCGCAGCACAAGAACCACAACACCCCCTCGACGAAAGAGGAGTGGAAGATTGAATGCCAGTACTGTGAAGGGGAACATCGGCTGTATCAATGTGACACTTTCAAGAAGCTGACCACTGACGAGGTGAGTCAGTGGATCAAAGCCAACCGCCGCTGCTACCGCTGCGCGCGCAGCCATATGGCAGCTGAGTGCCGTTTAAAGAAGAAATGCAGCAAGTGTGACGCCGCCCACTTGGAGGTCCTGCACGACATCAACAAGCGTCCGCCAGGAAACCAAAGTGGGCCCGTCACGGTGATGTATCAGGCCGAGGCGGTGGCACCACTACCGAAGATCCATAGGACCGTCCCCTGGTGTCCTGACTGCTACAGCAGACACTGGGAGTCACGGTGCTACTCGGACTTACCACGAGTCGGCACCACTACAGAAGAGCCAAGGCAACCGACCAACAGGAGTGCTCCACATAGACCCCAAGCATAGCGGGACCCCCCGAGTGCTCATCAAAGTGGTCAGAGTGCTCCTGAGCTACGAGGACAAGGTCCTGGACACTTACGCTGTCCTAGACGATGGGTCTGAAAAGACTCTCCTCCTCGCTTCCGCCGCAGCCCGGCTGGGTCTGCGGGGTGCCAAAGGAACAATGACAATCCGTACCATTAGAAGAGACCAGAAGACCATAAAGGGTGAAAATGTCTCCTTCAAGATAGCAGCGGTGGACCAGCCCGAGAAGCAGTATAGCATTACCAACGTCTTCACCAGCCACGACATAGGCCTGTCACAGCACACCTACCCCATCCCACAGCTGATGGCGAAGTACGTGCACCTACGTCAACTACCTATACCGCTCATCGACGGCGCCACACCGACCCTGCTCATAGGCTCTGACCACGCGGACCTCATTCTCCCAATTGAGGCGGCCCACATCGGACCCAAAGGATGCCCAGTCGCGGTTCAGACCCGACTGGCGTGGACGCTCCAGGGCCCCCTCTACGGACTTGACAGTCAACCCACGTCTACACGCTGCCTGCACACAAAGGTGAGCGACACAGGCCACTCTCCCGTACAGCCCGTTGAGAGGCTATTGACATTAGACGAGAGGCCTGTGAGAGAACCGTGGGCCCAAGAAGAGGGAGTTCCGAACTCCACCCCCCTCAGCTGCGCTCCAAGCGACGTAGCTGACCTCGAGCCCAGCGCCCCAGGCGACTCCTTGATGGGGCCCCTCCTCAGACGGGGTACAGACCAAACAAGAGAAACAGACGGAGGAGGTGGAGGCACAGCCAAGCACAGATCAAAGCAGTCTCAGGCCCGCTTCCTCCTAAGCTCCCTGCCATCCATTCCAGCCCGTCAGAAGCGGGTCAAGGACAGGGACAACTTAAAGGTGGACACAACCGTTCTGATCATAGACCAGTCACTACCCCGAGCTGCGTGGCCGGCCGGCCGCGTAAGCAAAGTGATCACTGGTGCCGACGGAAAGGTCAGAGCGGCAGAAGTTCTTGTCTAGGGACGGACATACACCCGACCCGTGGCGAGGCTGATAGAGTTGCCAAGGCTCCCTGACTCCCTTGATGACGATCATGACCCACTGACTTTGTGAATTGCCCTACTCCCCACAACAGACATTGAGTAGTTGACAAGACGGTTAATCTGTCTTCGCTTTATCTAATTAGGTGCGGACTAATTAGGAGGCGGCTGTTACAAAGGGTCAGATTAAACCGAATATATATATTTACTGCTTGAGATCCCTTGTATAATATTTGTATATAGTTTGATATCCCTTGTATATTCTTTGTATATATACACGGAATATCCCTTTACCTGGGTACAAACCAGACCATAATATTCGTTCTCCTATTGGACAGCGACCCCTAGGCGCCAACGGCCATACCCCCAATGGCAAGTTCAAAGACACCGCCAAGGCATGTCTCAACATGTCCAGGTTTGCGCAGTAATACGAGACAGAACTGAGGTTGGCACTAGATTATTCACCTTACGTATAAATACGTCGCAGGTGGATACAGCAGTAGTCTTGTCCCAAAGTTGAAGCCTTCACCACGAGTCAACGACCAAGTGAAGTGAGCAACTTTGCGTCTAAATAGAGCACTTATAACATGTGCGAATAAGATAGTAAAAGTGTCAGAGTTTAGTGAAATAACGTCAAGTTCAACATAGTTTACTGTGAAGTATAGTGCACAGGAGAATCTACACCGGCGAATGCAGAGCCTTTTTCCGGCTGGATTATATTGCTTTGGTACCGTGGCTGCTGGAGCAGAGAACCGTCTACCCCACTGTCGTGTGGGATCTACCCCTGTGAGGAGCACCCTCGAGCCCGCCTCTAGGACCAAAGGCTGGCTAGCTTTCATCCATGCTGTCGGGCATACTGGATTATAGCTGTTGCTTTGTCTAAGGACCAAGGGAGTACTGCACCGACTCCCGTAGCTGGAGCTTCTTTATTCCGCGTTGACCCAGACTTTGCTCCCGAACATTCCTCTACCCTGCCGGCTTACAACCGGAGGGAACCCCCTAGTGTCTCCAGCTGACTACGAGTGTGCCTTATGTAATTACTATGCTACAGGTGGCGTCAGTTATACCCATCTTACTATTCTCATTGACTTACGCTATTGACCTACTTTAAGTGTTCTTCGCCTTACAAGCGCAATTATAATTCTCAATCTGTAACCTACCGTTGCTTGCTTAATAATAATAAATCCCTCTAACTAGAACTTTAGGTGTCATTGTCGTATTCTTGTGTGGGTGTTCACCAGATATATCCATGTACTGTATGGCCAGTAATTAAAGTACATAACTAAGTAGTGGTTTAATAATACCATACTCTCAATACAGTCAGGGAATTGTACCCCTCAGTTACAATTGGTCCTTCGAGCCGGAGGGTATCAGTGTAATATCTAATATAATATTGATATTAACCATGGCCAGCGGTGAACACTCCCCAAGCGGCTCTCCCGAGCTAGAACGCCCGCAGCGCAGACGTCAGCCACCTCCCTATCTAGAGGCATACGCTGTCAGTCTAATACCTAGCTTTATACAGACGTTAAATGCGGATAAAGCGGATAGTCAAAGCATGTCAAAACCTACCGACCAGGCGACCCTGCCAGTAGAGAACCCAGTGGGTTCTAACGTAACTGACCAAGCTCACGGGGGGGACCAGGGGGGACATGACATGACTATACCCCCAGACAACGTCACCGGGAGAGTCCCCGGAGAGCTCCAGGATAAAGAAAGCGCTCCGGGGACAGAACCCGACACACAACCAAGAGAAGAGAAGCGCGCCCAGGAGATGGATCTCGAGGCGCGCCCAGAGAACAGATCTCCAACAAGCACTGTCAGAAGCCGATCACCTCCGTCAGTGTCATCCCCCAGCGAGGCGGACCAGATGCTGGCGCAGGCATTCATCGCCACCCTGGCAGCCTCCACCGAACGCGATCGACTTCAGGGTGAACGCGATCGACTTCAAGCACAGACGCTTAGTGAGCGCGAACACTCTACCATGGGAAGAGAGCGCCTCCAGGCTCAACAGACGAGCGACCGCGAACACGCTGCAACCGAGCGAGAGCGCTTCCAGGCGCAACAAAGGAGTGAAGACGACCGCATAAGACTGGAGACCAGACGCCTTCAGACGGAAGAGAACATTGAAAGAGGCCGCGCCGATGCACAGCGTGCTGCCGCCAATGCACAGCGCGACGCCGCCCATGCCAGCGCCAATGCACAGCGCGACGCCGCCAATGCACAGCGCGACGCCGCCAATGCACAGCGCGACGCCGCCAATGCCCACCGCGAAGCAGAGCGCGACGCCGCCCATGCCCAGCGCGAAGCAGAGCACGACCGGCTGCAGGCGCAGATGATAGAACAATTGATTGCCATGGCGACACCCCCTCTCTCCGCACGGAGCTCCCGGAGATCATCACGACAAGGGTCTAGGGCACATTCCCCTACCCGACGAAGCGACCCGGGACCCGGCCAACAAGAGGATCCTGTCTACGCCTCCGACCCCCCTCCCTGACCGGTCCATACGAGACCCAGCCACCGGGAAGAACCGGCCTACGTCGCCGAGAGACTGACTAGAAAACTCCAGGACCTAGAAGAGGAAGAGGAAGAGGAGGCCCAGTACAGCCCCGACCAGCAGCAACGTACTCTGGACCAGGAGGCCCAGTACAGCCCAGACGTCAGCCCAGAGTCGCTGCACTACAAACCCCCGACCCAACTCACGGGTGAGTTTGACGTACAGTCAGCACCGAGGAACAGCACCTGGGTACCCGGCCCCTGGTACCCACCAAGTACCAACCCACGACAACACGTACGGGGAGACTCGCCCAGGAGGCCTCTTCCCCAACGCTCACCGATGTGCCAGCCATCCATGGCATCGTACATTGGCACACCGACGTTCCCAGACTTTACGCGCGAGGACAGAGCACAGTACACGGAATTACGGATGTGCTTGGAGACTATGATGTCCGACGTCCCCGATGAGTCGTACAAATATGCCATCCTCCTCAAGCATCTCAAGGTGCCCAGAGCGCATAATATAGCGCTGGCATATTCCAACTCAAGCACCCCATACTCCGCGGCTCTAGTGGCCCTCGACCAGCGTTATGGACGCATATGGGACTACGTGATACAAGAAATAAGAGACATCGACCGCCTCCCCCCAGCCAAAGACAATAGAGCATTGGATGACCTCTCTATCAAGGTACAATCCCTGGTAGGGATGCTGGGGTCCCAAAAGGAGAAAGGGAGATATGAACTATATGCTAACTCTAATGTGGAACGAATACTAGAGAAGCTCCCTCCAGCCCGCCAAGAGCGCTTTAGGCGGCAGAGAGACCACCGTGATCCCGACGGTCCCGAGCCATCCCTCCTAGACCTGGCCGACTTCCTCGCGAGAGAAGTCAGCAGCCTACGACTGGATACATTCGTGTGGAGTGGACCAAGCCCAAGAGATGGACCTCGGAGATCTAATGATAACCGCCGGTCGGTGACCGTTATGCACCAAGCCGAATCAGTACCGCAGCACAAGAACCACAACACCCCCTCGACGAAAGAGGAGTGGAAGATTGAATGCCAGTACTGTGAAGGGGAACATCGGCTGTATCAATGTGACACTTTCAAGAAGCTGACCACTGACGAGGTGAGTCAGTGGATCAAAGCCAACCGCCGCTGCTACCGCTGCGCGCGCAGCCATATGGCAGCTGAGTGCCGTTTAAAGAAGAAATGCAGCAAGTGTGACGCCGCCCACTTGGAGGTCCTGCACGACATCAACAAGCGTCCGCCAGGAAACCAAAGTGGGCCCGTCACGGTGATGTATCAGGCCGAGGCGGTGGCACCACTACCGAAGATCCATAGGACCGTCCCCTGGTGTCCTGACTGCTACAGCAGACACTGGGAGTCACGGTGCTACTCGGACTTACCACGAGTCGGCACCACTACAGAAGAGCCAAGGCAACCGACCAACAGGAGTGCTCCACATAGACCCCAAGCATAGCGGGACCCCCCGAGTGCTCATCAAAGTGGTCAGAGTGCTCCTGAGCTACGAGGACAAGGTCCTGGACACTTACGCCGTCCTAGACGATGGGTCTGAAAAGACTCTCCTCCTCGCTTCCGCCGCAGCCCGGCTGGGTCTGCGGGGTGCCAAAGGAACAATGACAATCCGTACCATTAGAAGAGACCAGAAGACCATAAAGGGTGAAAATGTCTCCTTCAAGATAGCAGCGGTGGACCAGCCCGAGAAGCAGTATAGCATTACCAACGTCTTCACCAGCCACGACATAGGCCTGTCACAGCACACCTACCCCATCCCACAGCTGATGGCGAAGTACGTGCACCTACGTCAACTACCTATACCGCTCATCGACGGCGCCACACCGACCCTGCTCATAGGCTCTGACCACGCGGACCTCATTCTCCCAATTGAGGCGGCCCACATCGGACCCAAAGGATGCCCAGTCGCGGTTCAGACCCGACTGGCGTGGACGCTCCAGGGCCCCCTCTACGGACTTGACAGTCAACCCACGTCTACACGCTGCCTGCACACAAAGGTGAGCGACACAGGCCACTCTCCCGTACAGCCCGTTGAGAGGCTATTGACATTAGACGAGAGGCCTGTGAGAGAACCGTGGGCCCAAGAAGAGGGAGTTCCGAACTCCACCCCCCTCAGCTGCGCTCCAAGCGACGTAGCTGACCTCGAGCCCAGCGCCCCAGGCGACTCCTTGATGGGGCCCCTCCTCAGACGGGGTACAGACCAAACAAGAGAAACAGACGGAGGAGGTGGAGGCACAGCCAAGCACAGATCAAAGCAGTCTCAGGCCCGCTTCCTCCTAAGCTCCCTGCCATCCATTCCAGCCCGTCAGAAGCGGGTCAAGGACAGGGACAACTTAAAGGTGGACACAACCGTTCTGATCATAGACCAGTCACTACCCCGAGCTGCGTGGCCGGCCGGCCGCGTAAGCAAAGTGATCACTGGTGCCGACGGAAAGGTCAGAGCGGCAGAAGTTCTTGTCTAGGGACGGACATACACCCGACCCGTGGCGAGGCTGATAGAGTTGCCAAGGCTCCCTGACTCCCTTGATGACGATCATGACCCACTGACTTTGTGAATTGCCCTACTCCCCACAACAGACATTGAGTAGTTGACAAGACGGTTAATCTGTCTTCGCTTTATCTAATTAGGTGCGGACTAATTAGGAGGCGGCTGTTACAAAGGGTCAGATTAAACCGAATATATATATTTACTGCTTGAGATCCCTTGTATAATATTTGTATATAGTTTGATATCCCTTGTATATTCTTTGTATATATACACGGAATATCCCTTTACCTGGGTACAAACCAGACCATAATATTCGTTCTCCTATTGGACAGCGACCCCTAGGCGCCAACGGCCATACCCCCAATGGCAAGTTCAAAGACACCGCCAAGGCATGTCTCAACATGTCCAGGTTTGCGCAGTAATACGAGACAGAACTGAGGTTGGCACTAGATTATTCACCTTACGTATAAATACGTCGCAGGTGGATACAGCAGTAGTCTTGTCCCAAAGTTGAAGCCTTCACCACGAGTCAACGACCAAGTGAAGTGAGCAACTTTGCGTCTAAATAGAGCACTTATAACATGTGCGAATAAGATAGTAAAAGTGTCAGAGTTTAGTGAAATAACGTCAAGTTCAACATAGTTTAATGTGAAGTATAGTGCACAGGAGAATCTACACCGGCGAATGCAGAGCCTTTTCCGGCTGGATTATATTGCTTTGGTACCGTGGCTGCTGGAGCAGAGAACCGTCTACCCCACTGTCGTGTGGGATCTACCCCTGTGAGGAGCACCCTCGAGCCCGCCTCTAGGACCAAAGGCTGGCTAGCTTTCATCCATGCTGTCGGGCATACTGGATTATAGCTGTTGCTTTGTCTAAGGACCAAGGGAGTACTGCACCGACTCCCGTAGCTGGAGCTTCTTTATTCCGCGTTGACCCAGACTTTGCTCCCGAACATTCCTCTACCCTGCCGGCTTACAACCGGAGGGAACCCCCTAGTGTCTCCAGCTGACTACGAGTGTGCCTTATGTAATTACTATGCTACAGGTGGCGTCAGTTATACCCATCTTACTATTCTCATTGACTTACGCTCTTGACCTACTTTAAGTGTTCTTCGCCTTACAAGCGCAATTATAATTCTCAATCTGTAACCTACCGTTGCTTGCTTAATAATAATAAATCCCTCTAACTAGAACTTTAGGTGTCATTGTCGTATTCTTGTGTGGGTGTTCACCAGATATATCCATGTACTGTATGGCCAGTAATTAAAGTACATAACTAAGTAGTGGTTTAATAATACCATACTCTCAATACAGTCAGGGAATTGTACCCCTCAGTTACAGATAGCCAAGGCTGAATACTTCAATGAAAAAATGACAGAAAATAAGTCAAATCCACAACAATTGTGGAAGTGTTTGAAACAGACAGGGTACGGTAACAGGCTTAAAACAAAATCTAAAAACATGAATTTAGACATAGGAGGCACTCTGATTAGTGGTAATATTAATGTAGCAAATTGTTTAAATACATTCTTCAACACAATAGCAAATACACTTGTAAATAAATTGCCCAGTCAGAGTGACAAGAATGGAGAAAGACAGGTGGGGGAGTTCTATAGGCAAAAGGGTGTCCAGCCAGATGCCTTTTCTTTTTCAAGGGTGTCTGAAGACAATGTATTAAAAAAGACGTAGGGCCCTAAACCCTGCGAAGGCAACAGGACAGGACAAGATTCCCGCCAGATTCTTGAGGGATGCAGCAGAGACAATCATTCCCTGTTTAACGTTTATTATAAATATGTCCATAGAAAAAGGGCAGTTTCCTACTGATCTTAAATCAGCCAGAGCTATAATTCCTCTCTATAAAAAAGGAAATAAACTAGACCCTGGGAACTATCGTCCTGTGTCAATCCTCAGCACGGCGTCGAAGGTAATGGAAAGGCTCATTTTGTTGTTGTTTTTCAAAGTGTCGGAATCCACCGTTGCCGCAGCGATGCGTCTCGGAGGAGCCCACTCACCGGTGGTTAAAAAGCCAAAGTTTTTGAGCAAATAAATGATTACCTGTCAAAAAACAACCTTCTGTTTGAGTTCAGTCTGGGTTTAGAACATCTCACTCCACAAATACATGTTTGCTGTATCTGACAGACCAAATTAAAACAGAAGTAGACAAGGGTAAATTCTGTGGTATGGTCTTATTAGATCTGCAAAAAGCATTCGTCACAGTGAACCACGATATACTTATATTTAAACTGAAGGCTATGGGTTTTAAAAGTGCTACGTTTCGTAACTGAACTAGTTTTATCCTGTGATCTATAGTCATAATACTATTATGAGTACTCTGCCGTTGTTGTGTAATATATTCTAGTTGCTGCATTACCAGTTACAGGAGAAGAATCAGGCCTTGGACGGCGGTGGAATGAAAGGAATGGTAGACGGATAACCGAGCTCAAATCAAACATCAATGCGTTTAATTGCATCAAAAACAACACATAACTAATCAAAAGGTTTGGACCTCAACAAGCTCAGGCATGAGGTTCTGCTGTAGTGAGTCCATATCATTAAAGTTCAAAGCAGCATTGTAGATTTCTAGCTAGTAAAGTTCTTTGTCTCGTCGAGCTAGGAGCTCTTCCTCGATGGATTTGTTGTTGTTTGGCTCGTTGCCATGGTGATAGGTTCTCTTCCATGTGGTCTCCGTGGTTGGGTGAGTCTGAGTGAGCGTCTTCTGAGGGAGTGAGTTTATTGTTTATAGTTTATTGTTTAAAAGGATCCCCATTAGCTGTCACCTAAGTGGCGGGCTAGTCTTCCTGGGGTCCACATAGAAAGACAACAGAAAACAGAAAACATAACAACATGAGATACATATGACAATCACAATTAACAATGATAATCTAAAAACAGTAAAACATTGTAGACATCATTATCTAAAAACATTGTAACATTGTCTAAAAACAGTAAAACATTGTAGACATCATTATCAACATAAGAATATTTTGCTCACATATTTAAGTAGTGCATTCTCAGGTGGTATTTGAAAGACACTTTACTATTCAATTTACTTATGTTCAGTGGGCAGTTATTCCAATGATTGATGGCACGATAAACAACAGTCCTCTTTAAAGCATTTGATTTTGGACGTGGTAACATAAGGAGTGAGTCTTAGTTCTTTCCTTGCTCCGTCAGTTCTTTTATCAATGAGTAGATTATCTCTGCGTGAGGTCATCAGTGACATCACCTAGACGGTTTCCACCAATCACAACTCTTCTAATTTTAGTATTTGAAATTGGGGGTTGCTCTCTGGCCAACCGTCCCCTTTGTTCCAAATCAGGGAATTAGAATTGATTTGTCTAAAATATACTTATTACTTCTGTTTTATCATTCAATAGGTATATGTCTAAATCAGGGATGACCAAATGAACACAAAGATATCATTTGACTCAAAACAGCTTTAGGTTTAAGATGAGAGTCAGTGTTTTACCATCAAGCCCAGTTCTATAGTGTTATACTTATTCTTTTAACTTACTCAATCATCTATGCTAACAATTCTTCTTACTATTGTTTTAAGGATGTCCAACTTGGTGCAGCCAAGGCTTGATTGTAAAACTTCAGTGACTCTTTATCTTAACTACAACATGTTTCATCTTATTCCGTTCAGCATCATCAGTCCAACATAACAGTAATATTTGCAATTTAATTTGTAGCGTCATTTAGGATATAAACATACTTTAGTTACTGAAAATAGTACACCCAAGTTCCTCCTTCTTACAGCTGTCTATCTCTGTGTGTCACGAGAGACCCACAGCAATCTAACAGGCGCATGTGATGTATTTAGGTCCATTGTTCCCGCTGCTTGTAACACTTGTATGTAAATTTACTCAAGGAGATAACATTCCAAACCATTTATAAACACTATGCACTCTTGTGGAAAGATGTCTTCAACTCTTACACTTTGACTGTTTTTTAAAGACTAGAAACATGATTCATTCATTTTGCACACAAATTCAATTGTCTTTACTAACTAATGACTTAATGATTATTACTGAATTCCTTAACCTAGAAGCAACCATCTGTTCTCTTATCAGTATAAACACAGGTTCTATGCAGGATGTAGAACCTTGAGGGTTTTACTCTCTAGTGGTATTTATGACTGCAGAGGACAGCTGTCTCTGACCCATATGTACCTAAACCTTTGCCTAAGGGACAGTTCACAACATGAGTTATGAGCCATAAATAGCATAATATACGACATACGTTAAGGTGGGTATAGAATCATACTTGGGGGGTAGGAAGCAAGTGGTAGAAGTGAATTAAACATTAATGGCACTATATCCTCTTCACTCCAGCCAACGTGTGGGGTGCCGCAAGGGAGTATTCTGGGTCCACTCTTATTTCTTGTATATGTAAATGACATGAAGTCAGCCTGTGACTGTAATCTATATCTTTTTGCGAATGATGCTGCTCTCCTGGTCTCCCATCAGGATAAATGGGAGGTAGAAAGAGCACTCAGCCATGAGCTACTGAAGATCAGTCACTGGCTGGTTGACAACAGGCTGTCCCTTCACCTAGGGAAGACTGAAGCTATCCTCTTTGGCTCCGCCATTAGACTGAGGAGGTCTCCTGGGTTCAGGATAGTGGTGGGAGACATAGAGGTCTCAGCCATAGAGGAGGACACCTAATTGGGCTGTGTTCTGGCCAACAACAACACCCTATCAGGAGAGAGCATGGCACAAAGGGTAGCCACTAAGGTCAACCAGAGAGTAAAATTCCTCAATAGGATTTCAACCTATGAAAACAGGTCAGCAATGGAAATCCTAGCAGGGGCCCTGGTTCAATGCCAATTTGATTATGCATGTGCCTCCTGGTAGCGTGAATATTAAAGGCAACCAACTTGTGTTCAGCTTTTCGTTCAGCGTTTCTCTGATTGGCCGCACGGCCAATCAATCAATCCACTAGCACACGCCCTTGCGGCAAGAGAGACGCGGCAGAACGCTGGTCGAACCAGCGGTGTTCTGTTGTGTGACTGTACTACAGCCGGTGTTCTGTTGTGTGACTGTACTAAACTCTTCCACCATATGACCGACATTTGACATACAGTACACCTCCTATCTATGTTGGGATTATGTTTGGTCATGACAAAACAATAAAAATCGCTACTGTTAGTAATGCTGCCACCACCCACTTCAATGACAGAGCTCTCATATTTGCGAATGCATAAACTATATCTTAAATTATGGCGATGTGTCTAATATGGCTGTCGCGAAGTCATTGATAAGCGACAGCCATATTAGACACATAGCCATAATTTAAGATATAGTTTATGCATTCGCAAAATATGAGAGCGCGCCGCTGTCATTGAAGGGCTTCCTACAACAGAGCACCGCCGCTGCTGCTGCTGAAGCTGTATCAAGCCGGCGGCGGCGCACGGAAGCCGGGGAAAAACCACCGCGTCGCCCCGCTGGCGCTTCAGGCTCCGCAGCCTCCACGGGCGAAATAACATATAACGTTACAGTTCCACACTGATGTACAGTGAGTGTCTAATATGGCTGTCGCGAAGTCATGCCTCTCCCTCTGAAAGCCCATCCACGCTGTGTATCATAGACTACCAGATTCACTCGTGTATAAACAAAGCCCATACAGTTATGAAATGCGCTGAACTAGAAAGCGTATGTTATTATGTTTCGCGTTCCATTGATTAACGCCATTACCTGCTGTGCTGTAGGAAGCAGAGGTACAGTAAGTTACAGTAGGTGTAGGTTACATGTTTAATCAAAGCCCATACAATTTTTTAGATGAATGATTGTGGATATAATATAGAAAACACATCATTATGATATTTGAAATATTATGAAAAATTGTATGGGCTTTGATTAAACATGTAACCTACACCTACTGTAACTTACTGTACCTCTGCTTCCTACAGCACAGCAGGTAATGGCGTTAATCAATGGAACGCGAAACATAATAACATACGCTTTCTAGTTCAGCGCATTTCATAACTGTATGGGCTTTGTTTATACACGAGTGAATCTGGTAGTCTATGATACACAGCGTGGATGGGCTTTCAGAGGGAGAGGCATGACTTCGCGACAGCCATATTAGACACTCACTGTACATCAGTGTGGAACTGTAACGTTATATGTTATTTCGCCCGTGGAGGCTGCGGAGCCTGAAGCGCCAGCGGGGCGACGCGGTGGTTTTTCCCCGGCGTCCGTGCGCCGCCGCCGGCTTGATACAGCTTCAGCAGCAGCAGCGGCGGTGCTCTGTTGTAGGAAGCCCTTCAATGACAGCGGCGCGCTCTCATATTTTGCGAATGCATAAACTATATCTTAAATTATGGCTATGTGTCTAATATGGCTGTCGCTTATCAATGACTTTGCGACAGCCATATTAGACACATCGCCATAATTTAAGATATAGTTTATGCATTCGCAAATATGAGAGCTCTGTCATTGAAGTGGGTGGTGGCAGCATTACTAACAGTAGCGATTTTTATTGTTTTGTCATGACCAAACATAATCCCAACATAGATAGGAGGTGTACTGTATGTCCACTGCTACCGCAGCTGAACACAAGTTGGTTGGAACAGCAGCCCAACAAGTACACAAGTTGGTTGCCGCGCTGCCGCTCGCTTGCTCCTTGGATTTAATTTGGGACGTGCGCTTGCCTGCGCGTGGGGGCGGGGGGGCGCGGCCAATCAGAGAAAAGCCGAACACAAGTTGGTTGCCTTTAATATTCACGCCTCCTGGTACACCAGCATCACAGTGTCACTGAAGAATAGGCTGCAGACCGGACAAAATAAATTAGTTAGACTCATTTTACAGTTACATCCCAGGACACACCTACAACAGTCTCATTTCGACAGCCTCAAGTGGCTCAGAGTAGATGAGAGAGTAACTCAAACTCAGCATGGTCCACAGAATAGACAATAATGTTGTTCCAAACTACCTCAGAAATTATTTCAGCAAGGTCAGTGACTTACATGGTCACGGCACTAGAGGGAGCCCTACAGATCTAGTCCCAGTCAAATGTAAACGTTGCATTGGGCAAAACTCATTCCTGTACTCCGCGGCAGTAGAGTGGAATAGGCTACCAGCAGACATTCAATTAATTAAGTCCCTATTCCTCTTTTAAAGGCAAAGTAAAGAGCTGGATCAGGAGAAGCAGAACATGGGTTTAATAATATTTAATTTATCTTAGTTGTTTTATTTTATTTATAGATATATTTTTTAATAGGTTTTTAGGGGTATATTTTTTATTTGTATTAATTGTTTTTTATTGTATCTGATAATCTTTTACTGTATTTTATCTCCCCATGTTTTCCTCCCCCCTGCGTGGTGGGCACACCCTCGCTTTACCCACAGGCTCTAACAAGTGCATGTTGTATCATGCACTCATACTCTCATACACATCCAGGCATACACATCCAGGCATACTCTCACCAGTACATGTTACTCACAGAAATATGAAGGACCGCAATGGAAATAAGCTGTAAGCTTTATTGTGTTTTTATCCTTTTGATAGTTTCAAGTTTCAAGTTTCTTTATTACTTGTCATACAGAAGAACAGAATACTTTTATACAAAATGCTTCTTTCTGTTACGCTCCAGAGACTGTGCTAGACAAAGGGATAAGTATAAAATAAAATAAGTATAGCAAGTGAAGTAACCAAGGGGTCTATAATTCTGTTCTGATGAGATCAGAACCAGCTTGAATACTCTGCGTTGTGAATTGTCCGTCCTAATTCCCTTGTACTTTCAAAAGACCATACTGGCCTTGTTCGACGGCAGCTATGCAGGAGAATGAAGAAGGAGAAAGTAGTTATTTCAAAAGTAGTGGTTTTATTAAAATCCACAAAGTTATAACAAAATGATCTGTTTCAATCAACTGAGATGTGCTATAATATTTAAGGTACCGAAAGCACTATGCCGCTTGCCCTCAATATTAGACTAAGAAAGCAGTTAAAAATACTAATGAATTGTTGAGTTGTTGATGGTCTTTGTTGTCTTGCTGATAACAAAGACCGTGTTCTGTTCTCGTTCCAAAAGTTTCTCCTCCGTGTGTTCCTTTGTTCCTGCTGCCGCTCCTCTGTGTGAAGGTGGGAGGTCTTCCTGTGTCGGTTCCGTTTCAGTGTGTCCTTTCACAGTCACAGCACCCCCCTTTTTATCAATGAGCCTGGCGGGTCTGCGTGATGTCACAGGAGTGACGTCAAGAAGATGTTTTCCTCCAATCACGGGCTCTCAGTTTGAATTTGAAATAAGGGCTGTCCTTTGGAGCCCACTAGCTGTTCTCCTTTGTTTCCAATCAAAGAATAGCTTTACTGTCTGAATTTACTTTATAGTTTTGTTTTACAATTCCAGATGCATATTTTTGAATCGGGGATAACCAGATGAACACATAGCTACCATTTTAAACTCAAAACAGCTTTATACTTGACCAGAATCACAGTCTTTTATCATTAATTCCACTTATATTGTTTCCTAATCATATTCTTTTAACTTAAATCAATATCTATTTTATACAGTTATTATACAGCACTTTGAGTATTTTCCAATGTAGTTTCAGAAGTGGCTTAATTTCAAACTCTGTGATTCTTAATCATAAACATTGCATTTTTCATATCATTAGATTCAGGATTATTACCACAACCTAACAGGAATATTTGCAGTTCATTGTAAGCTAATTTAAGTATAGAAACAGACATTTGAAAGTGTACTTGTGTTACTGAAATAGTGAATCCTAGTCCCTCCTCTGCAGCTGTTCCCACATGTCGTGCCACAGGGCCAGTTTAACAGATACCACCGATATGTGACTCTTGACCTATTGTCTGCAGCTGTTGCCAAAACTTTGTATGCAAATCTACCTTGTTTTGAGCCCAAGTCTCTGTAACCACACACAATCTATAGTTTTGTTACTCTAGTCAAATCAGGTTTATTTGATCTCCAACTGTTACTCTTTGACTGTTCTATAAGACTAAACACATGATAATGATTAGTTACTGAATTCCTTAACCCAAGGTAACAGACATCCTTTTCTCTTATCTATTTGAACACAAGTTTCAGGCAGAATGTAGCTTTGCAGGTTTTTGCAACCTAGTGATCTTTCACGACTTGCAGAGGACAGCTGTCTTCTGACCTTCTGTGCTTAAACCTTTTCTTTTAGGAACATTTTAGGATTTATGGTTATCAATAATACTACAGTCCACACTCGGATAGAGATTAACTATCCTTAATTAGCTAGTATAATATGCTAACCATAGATCCTAACTTCTACTTATTGCTTTCCACTACCTGGATAAAAATAAAACATTTTAAATCATACTTGGATAAAAATACATACGGCATCCCACACTCGGATCCTAAAAATCAAAACAACATTCTTTCTCTACATCTCTTTCCTATGTATAGCTCAAACATCTTTATTTGCAGTCCATTTGCATTCACTGTGTGCAGTTTTTGACACCTTGTTTCGTACCAGGATCAATTTCCACTGGTTTCCATTGGGGGGTGTCAAATTCTGACTTGGAACCGGGAGGGGGGTTCAATGTTTTCTGGATTGACCTGGCCACCCCCTCCTCATTTCTCAGAAACGGTGCAGATCAAAACTGTTGATCTCACACTAACTGCCACTCACATCCCTTGGCTTCAAACAGGGAGGTAGGATCAGGAAGCCAACCTTTTTGCGTTCCGATCCCTCCCCTTCTTCTGTCGAGGCCTGGTGGTCGCCTCGTGCTGTCACTCAATAGGGGCATGACCCCCTGCTGTATGGCCTGTTCAGTTGAACCAGGAGCTCTTCCCTCGGATGTCAGTTGCGTCGATCTCAGGTGGGGTGATGAGACCTCCCCTCTGGCGCTGTCACGGCTGTTGAGGAGGTTGTGTTGTCTCCTACAGTCGTCGCTGGCTCGACCCCCGTCGACCCTCGGAATAGTGGAAGAGGTTTGGTTCTCTCCACCCTCCGCCTGGTCGTTGATAGGGGCGATAGGGGCTCCACCCCTTTGCTTGATGACACCCGGTCAATTGCTAAGGCCTTGCAGCCTGTCGTTGACAGCCGGAGCAGTTGCTGAGGCCTTGCAGCCCTTCTCCTCGTAGATTGCCTGTCGTTTGGCCTCTCTCGTTCCCCTCCGAATCCTCAAGACTCGGTCACTGCGTTGGCCGGAACTCTCAGCGATTGAGAGTTAGGCTTCTCCTGGATCTCTTGGTACCCGCAGTGTTGTGGTTCCCCATGGAACCGCTGGGTAGACACTAGGCAGTGTCCTGGATCAATAGTACCGCTGGAGCCCTTGGTCTTCCTCGTACCACACTCTGATGACTGCTGACTCCCCAATCTCCCATTCGTATCCTGCAGTGAGTATATATCGCTTCGGTGGACAACGCAGGTTACTTCTATCACAACAATTGATTGAGAATTCATATTTTCCTCTCTCAGACACTCTTTACTGGTCTGAGTTTGACAACTTTCTTTTCTTTTCCAAATCATTTATCTATATATTTCATGGCTTCTAGATCGTTAATATTCAAAATTCAGAAAAATTCACATGGCTCATTATATTTGTGTTGTACTCTCTATTACTAGACCAATGTCTCAAGTTCAACACAATACCCCACCACCTTTTGATGTGGAATAACATTCTAAACATCATACCTTCATTCCTGGACAGCTGCCTCGGGGCCCGGACAGCCAGTACTGACGAGAGCCCTCCTCCAACAGATCTACATGCACGGCAACAAATCACAGTCACCTTTAAACCCACATCTTCCATACGCTCTGCGAGCCTCTACCAAGCCGTCAGAGTCCCCCACAAGCCAATTATCAATTGCACATGTCCACAACCTACAGGCTATTTGGCCAATGGCAACCAAAACCTACTGAGCTTATCAATGTACAGAGAATCATGTTTTCCAACACTTCACCAATCGCGACACAACCCCCAGATCCTAGATCTGGATCCTTAATGAGCGGAGAACAAAACCATGAACCAGCTCTAGTCCATTCACATTGTTCTCAGCCCACCATATGGACATATACTATCAGTCCTGCTGTGTCGCGATTCCACCCAGCCTGTCAGGTCCTAAGAAAAAATAGAGAAAAGAAACAAAATCAAAGAAAAACATGCCTAAAACAATAATTGAAAACAATAAACAAAATTTGTGAGCATCGCTTTTCCAACTCACTCTCAGAAACAAAATTAACCTATCATCTAGGGGCGTAACCACCCCCGTATATACTAAGAAACAAAATGAGAAAATAAAAAGGATAAACCAAATGAAAGCTTCCGGCCTAAGGCAGGAATTGCTTGTAAAACACTAGGAAAGAAACCCGAAAAGAAATAAACGCCTATATCTATTATTCACGATTATTGATGTTCGTCTATCAATATCTTAAAAACCTAGGAAAGACTTCTTCATTTCTCAATCATGCATTCCACCCTTTGACCAAACTGATTATTGATCAAGCATGGATAATTAGTACTGATCACTAGCAGACGCAGTGTCACATCATTTCACTGTCTAATATTAAATACCTAATATTAACTGTTTAACCCAGTTCAGAGTCCACATGACCACAAAAGCCATTGCGGTGACAATTTTTCTCTCTCTCCATCTGTGCAGCTTGGCCAGGCTGCACAGGTGGGAGACATCAAAATCGTCCACCATACCATTCTCTCTTACGTTTTCCTTACTGTCACAGCAAGAGTTGATCAGAAACACTGTAGCAAAAAGGAAAATTCATGATTGGTATATTTCCCTACTGGGAGTATTTGATTTGATATTCCTGTTAGTACGATTAGCTCATGCATCTGTCAGTTACTTCATCCCTCCATGTTAGTCGCACATCCATTTTAGTAACTTCCACTCATAACCTAATCACCTAACCCCTCTATATATTTTTTATTCTATTTTTATTCTAATCAGTAGTATATATTTTTTATTCAATTCATTTTCATTTTTAATACCTATCTATATTCTTTATTCTGCCGAAGGCCTCTGCAGACATGACCTTTGAAAATGACCTATCAGTCCACAGATCCAGCAAACCTGTCCTTGTTTCCTCGGTTGTGGGACCCTGTGGGCCCCCCGCCTGCAATCGGATGGCCCTGGGTTCATCGGGCCCAGAGTCTGCCCTTGCCCTCTGCCATTACCTCCATGGCTCTCACCTCTGACAGTCCCTTCCTGGTTTCGCCCCCCTTGAGCCTGTTCTGGGGAGAAAACCACATACCTTTCTCGTTCAGCCACCGTCCTATGAGCCTGCTGTCGGGAGGGGTCTGGAAACCTACCCCGCCCGAGGCTCTCAGCACCCTGTCGAGGCCCCGCTCCCTGTCTGGGCAACGGGGCACAGGGCATTGCTTGATCACGGTGGCCTAATTCCGACGCCCGAAGCATGACCTCAGTCACTGTACCATCTAGCAGTACATTCTTTCTCGCCAGTTCTTGCTCCAGTCTCTGCGTCTCGTGTGCGGCTTGACCAATCTCCAGCTGTGTCTTCATCAGGTCTCGATGAACTGCCTCATGTCGTCCGAACGCTGCTATAAACGCTCTCTGTTGTCTATAGGTCGACGCCTCTTCCCCCATCTCAGCGCTGGCGGTCTGACGTCCCATCTCTGGCTCCCCTCTTGGCTCTGGTGCTGAGGGGGGCCTGGACAGGGGGAGCTTGCGGGCTGTGGGCACTGTTCTTGATACAGACCATGGTTTTGCCCGTGTCCGCCTCTTCGTCTGTTATTCCATCACGGACCTCCTCTTCTGGGTTGAGGACGATACTCTCCTCCCCGGGGTCGATATTCTTGGTCACAGTCCCTAGATGTATGTCCGAGATTTCTGCATGGCCAGCACACCACCCTGGCCCTTGCTGAATGGCTCCTCATCACCTGGCCACGCCTCTCAGTTTGGTGCTGATGTTGGGGGTGGGGGGAACCTGGGCAAGGGACACTGGTGGTCTGTAAATTGCAGTCACCTGCAATGGACACTCCAGCATGGATCGGCTCTGGTAATACAGTTGTCTCTGGTTCTCTCTCCCCAAAGACCCCCTGTGTTGGAGTTAAAGACATTATTTCCAGTCCCTCCGTCACGCTCGTCTCATGAGGGGAATCAGTCATATTCAAATCAATCAGGTTAACGTCACTTCTCAATTCGGTCAATGAAATGTCTGCAGAAGTTATCGGCATACCCCCACCATTGGCCTGACTACTGTTGGCCATTTTTATATTGCTTCTATTTATTATACTATGGGTTAATGAAATAGACTAATTGTCAACTCTCGTTTTCGTTATCTTATTTTTTCTTCTAATTGCTCCTATCAAAGCTGGTGAATCTGCTCTATATTAATCATTCCGCTTTGACCCTTTTAACCTCCTTCCAGTTAAGAGGACCCTCCTCCCGTTCGGATGCACTCCTTGCCCTACTTAGATGCCCCTCTCCCCAAATGAGTTTAGGTAGTCCGCTACGTCGGTACAACCGGCTTCTCAGGGCCGCCTTGCCCGACGCCGGCCCCTCTCCCCCAACAGAGATGCAGGTCTCCACTTCCAGGCTAAGGTCTCCTCTCATGAACAGAAGAAGTCCCCTTATTTTACCTTCAGGGGCAGTTTAAGGCTGGGACCCTTTCCAATCTAGGAGTGACAGTCCAGATTCCTCTGAATTGACACCCATTACCCTTCTGCTTCCCAGTGGTTCTTTTCAAACCTGCTGATCACAGAAGCACAACTCGCCTACTAACGCATTCGGTTTTGGCTTACTGTGGCCTGACTGTACATTGAGCCTGATGCATTTATGCCAATAGGGTCATAATGCTCATCGGACCGACCGGTGACGCAGTCGATAGAGATCTCATAGTCCATCATCAAGTCAGGACCCCAAGCGGCTGATTGTCCGTAGTGCCCCTCAGCCACTCAGTTTTGAAACCTACGGTCTGATCCCCACCCCACTTGCTATGGGAATGGAAACTTTGACCGTTTTCACCAGCCTGGCCTGTTCTCAGTAGGTTCTGTGCACCCTCCGGTGCACCGCCCCACTTCTAGGTTTGGACCGTCGTCCACCTACCACCCAGTGCCCACATATACATTACATGCAACGTTTCCTGGGCCGACTAGACGGTAACACAGTAAGATGTTGGTCATCTTGCCAGACACAAGGGCCATTCAGTATCTCCCTTGCTTACTATAGAGAGGATTTAACGTGCCCAGGGAATCTTCCGATTCCACCGCCGCCTGCTAAGTGCTAGAGGTTCGGAGTGCCTACCTCCTCCCTACCACTCGCTCTCATACACTCCAATTTTACCGTTTGGAAAGCAAGTTTCTCTGTATTTCACCCTATTTTTACAACCTTGAGTTAAAAATCACTCATACTGGCAGAGTTATTTGGTGCAGACCGGAATTGACAAAACGCTTAGTGATACTACACCCAGACTTTTAACAGTCAATTGTTCCCTCGTTGGCGTTTGGAATCATCAGCACTGCTTCTGTCCGCCCTCGAGCAGCTGTGAAGAAAGAAAGAAAATAAACACACTTAATTAGCAGTGGCATTTCCCTTTCACAATCCATCATTATCTTTAAGCGTGGAATGTCGGGCCTCCTCTATACTAATATCACTTTAGAGAGCGTTAGTGAAATCTTCTTTTGAATTTTAATGACACGGCCTTAGCTGTGTTCTGTCTGTTGTCTTCATCGGAAAACTGGACCTTCCAATCCCTGTGTTGTGTATCTGCATCACATGACTCTGGGGAACACTATTTCGCATCAGCATCTTCCGTCTGTTGATCAATCAGAAATTTGTTATTCACAGCCTATCATTTCTAAACACTTGTGCTGGATATGGTAATTTAGTTGCTTAAAATGTCTTTCATAATCTTAATGAATTTGTAATCCCTTTCTCATAAAATACTTTAACTCCTATTGACTTTCAAATGACTATGTGTATATGTAATTCTAACATTTCCTTCTATGTGTAGCTGCATTTAATTCCATCTGAGAAAGTCTAACATTGTATTCCTCTCATACTTTCTCTTTACATCACAGTATTCACATATTTTATTCATAATTCATACTCATCTCCCCGTTAACACCTAAACCTTAGGTGTTAAAACAACAACCGCCTTCAACTCACGAGGAATTTAAATACACTTTCAGTGACTTCAGTGACAGAATCCCTGTGGCTTGGAACAGTGTCCCACAACCTGTTCATTAAACTACAGGTGCAGACACTATCCCCATTATGAAATCCCTGCAGACCAATGACATCCCACTGGTCCGCCATTCACAGCCCAAGGCACCCCTTCCAGTAGCGACATGAAAGCGAAACCCCGGGCTCCCCACATAAGGATATTCAAAATTCATACAACACTCAACCACTGCTGCACTAACACAGCACCTCAGATTCAAATTAACAACAGCAAACACCTCCACCTATATACCCACACATAATACGACTCAATGCGCGCAGTGTGGCAGCGAGCTACGACGCAGCGCACACATGACGCCTCCACATTAATGCGCGCAGTTAGACAGCGAGCTATGACACAGCTGTCTACCACCGCACGCCACGATGCCCGCGGTCCCCAGTGGGGAAGTTGGGAGCTGGCACCCCCGTTGAAATGAAAAGAAAAATTACACCTTCTTCGCCGAAATCCAAACACAACCGTGGCCGGCAGGAATCCTACCACTGAACCCCCAATGCATAACAAACCCTGGCACGTCCCCTCCATCATACGCCTTGTTCTTCTACCAACATCGCCATTGCAGGTGCAGCCGAGCAGAGCGACCCCTCATACGCAGGTCCATCTGCGTAGAGAGTCCCAAACCTAACCTCAAAGCACGCTCCGACTTACGACCCACCATCATGAACGCAACACACAAGACACTGACACAGAGTCTCTATCACACCAGCCAGAGTTCATCCAAACGCAAAGGAAGAAGCACGAGCGCCATACCAACCAAAGCGTAGCGCCACTGGTTCAACACGACCGGCCGCCACCCAGGGACCACATCATACGGTCCTTATCGCCTCACTTCTCCATCAAATCAAGGGACCGGAAGGTGGCCGGAGCCCTGGAGAGAGCCAGAGAGTACGGCCCCACCGCTCGCTGCCACAACATCATTGCCCTGACGCTGGCCAATACCACTGTCATTGCACTTGCCTTACCCGCCATTACCACTAGTGGGTGTCAACTAAACCAGCACCAGAGCAATCCTGCCGTCCAACCCCGCGATGTGGCCTCTAAGTGCTGTCGAGTCCCCATCACAACCGCGATGCACACTTCTACCGGTGGAGCTCACAGCGGGAAGAGAGAGGGAGAGAGGGAGAGAGAAGGAGGGGGAGAGAAGGAGAAAGGGAGAGTGCGTATCACCGCATCTCATTCCACTTCCTAATACACACCTGTGCGCCCCCAAATCCACCCTTCCACATCGCTCTAACCAACCTACACACAATTCCCCTCAACTGAACACTGCTTGCTCAGTTGCTCCATTCCCTGAACCAGCACCCAAAACCGGCCATAACTGTGTAGAACCGACACAGTCCCAAGCCTAACGCTTTACTAGATTAAACTATTTCACCAAACTATTACAGCATAACAATCTAATTCTACTACCAAACTAATCTACAAAAGAAAAACGCTTTGAATGGAAACCTAAACCTGGCCTCTGCCGCCCTCTACATCACTTCTAACCACATCGCATTTGAAAGATAAATCCCTCCCAGGGAAGGTTAAGGGATTAGGAGAGAGGGGCAGGTTCCTTGAGACCTACGGATGTGAGGGGCGGGGGGAATAAGTGGGAAGAGCGGGGGTCATCCCTATTCCCCAAGGCCTTTATTCAGCCCAAAGAGACATACCACGCGACTCATAACCACTTCACGCTTTAATAAAAGACCCCCCACCCCTTGCCACTTATGCAAAACCAAAAAATAACCCCCACGAAACAGTGTGTGCTGGCAGCGCATGTCACTGTAACCTTCCCCAGTGGGAGGAAGGAGGTTAGGAGGGGAGAGAGGGAAAGAAAGGGAGAGAGAGAGGGAGAGAGGGAGGGAGAGAGAGAGAGGGGGGGGTAGGTGGTGAGCGAGGGAGGGAGAGAGAGAGAGGGGGGTAGAGAGAGAGGGGGGGGGGAGAGAGGGAGGGAGTGAGAAGGAGGGAGGGAGAGAGAGAGAGAGGGGGGGGGGGATGGAGAGAGAGGGAGGGAGAGGGGGGTAGTGAAGGAGGGAGGGAGAGAAAGAGAGGGGGGGGGGGTAGGTGGTGAGTGAAGGAGGGAGGGAGAGAGAGAGAGAGGGGGGTAAGAGAGGGAAGGAGAGAGAGAGAGCGGGGGGGATGGAGAGAGAGGGAGGGAGAGCGAGAGAGAGGGGGGGGCAGTGAAGGAGGGAGGGAGAGAGAGAGAGGGGAAGAAACGTACTGCACCAGCAGAGATAAATATCCCCTGCCTCTATCCTGGGACGGGAGCCAAACCATGGCTCTACCACCCCCTAGCGCAGTTCCAACCACATCACTTTTTGAAAAAATACTCCCTTACAATGGTTACCCCTGGCCCCATCTAAAATGGCGACCACGGCGCTCCACCTAAGATGGCCACGCACCGCGAGACATCCCGAGAATCCCCTCATGCCACATCGACAGCAGGACGGGAGCCCTAGATGAATCTGGCGCCATCTAGTGTACTTTTAACCACATACCACCAACTCTGCTCGCTCGCTCCATACACCACACATATCGTCCTTTCAGACCAACACGCATGCGCGAGTCTTCCATACGCGCTTTTCAACCAGTCTAACCATAATTACATTAGTCTTTTTCATACTGCAGTTCACACCACGCATTCAACATTAATACTAACATTAGTCAATACTGCAATTCACACGACGCATTCAACATTGATGATAACTCAGTTACACTGCAATATCACCCCATCCACAACATACAGCATTGAATAACCCTAGTAGCAAGGCAGCTCTACGCCATAGCGCCTGCGGCCTACAATGTAGCACGCAGCTAGTTAGCCGCTTTAGCCACGACGTTAGCGGCCTTCAACGTTGAACACCTCCCGTTAGCACATTAGCACGCAGCTAGTTAGCCGCTAGCCACGACGAGCGGACCATATAGCACGCAGCTAGTTAGCCGCTTAAGCTACGACGATAGCGGCCTAATACACTCCTAATAGCATACTAGCACGCAGCTAGCTAGCCGCGAGCCTACGATGAGCGGCCTATAATGTCAAAGCAACTTTAATTCCAACATAAGCGCTAGTGTACAGATTTAATCAACAAAAACATCTCAAACACTAGCTTGACCCCACCGCCATTGTTTTTAGCAGTGCACATGGCGACTTCCGGGTCAAACTTTCCACTCCATTCGATTTCTTATTACATTAAACAATTACGTGCCGAATTCGAAAATTTTTAAGTACCGTACACATCCCCGTAGCCCCATGATATTTCCGATCGACTTCATATACTCGAAACTACGCCGCCCCGTCTCTAGTTTACCTCGGACGCCCCCGCGGCTACCATAGCAGCTAATGTCTGCTGCGTTCCAACGGCCCTCGAGAAAACGGCGTTAACTTTTACATCTCCCCACGGCTGTTGGTCATTAAAATCTCATAATAATACAACAATAACCTCTTATGTTTTGTCAGTCATTCCTAACCTCTAACAGCCACTCAAACATACATATTATTGCAACACATTACCTCAGATAAAATTCAAACATCATTTCAGATTTACATTTCATGTTGCTTTTTTCTCAATAGCTCCCGCGCGCCCATTTTCTAAGATTCACATTTTATGTTACTTTTTTCAATAGCTTCCGCGCGCTCATTAAAAACGAGATTAAGAGCAATATTTCACTATAAATGTACTGAATGTTTAGATTACAAACAGCACATTGAAACGAATCGTTATTAAGTACTTCTTATTCACCAACTTGCCGCGACGGACGTGTACCGAAATATGGCCCAGAGTCTACACGTCCTAAAACGGATTTCCGCCGACTATCGTTTTCTGTAATCCACAAATCTCCATTTGTAGACAAACCCAGTCAGCCTCTTCCTAATCCATTTGACCGACCCCCAACAAGGATCGATCTTCATTCAGTTCGGCTGATATTGCCCAGAGAGCTCACCTCCCGTTGATTTGAAACGGTGAGCGGCTGCCTCGGTACAATATTTTCAAAAGCCTACGTGATAGCTCCGGTGAGGCCACCCTTTGCATATTACTTCCACGTTAACCATCTCGCGACCCGTAACGCCCATTATCATATCGACGCCCTCCATACACACATCTTCTGATTACGTGACCCGAACAATGTTGGATTTAGAGTATTAACGACACCACGTCCCGCCGATAGTTCAGACCCCGCTTGTCACCGTTTGAGAGATGGCGCCAAGCGGAGATCTGCTCCACCCAGCAAGCGTAGACCCACAACCCACCCACTTGTTCAGACACGAAAAAAATACCCCAACTCATCTGTGCACGTTCCCGGAAAAAAACGACTTAGGTCTGTCTATTAAACGGGATACACTCCATCGGACCTTCTTGACACCAGACTACCGAGACCACGATTCAATGGCCATTTCATCTTAATGCAGCCCGACACTTCAATTCGCGAGAAGCGTACTAAAAACGCCCCCCCCCCCCCCCCCCGCTGGCCAATTGAACCAATCAATATGATAACTGCGCCGTTACGCACCCCAACGCCCCATCTATATCCCTCCCCGAGAGACATATTCGAGGTAATCATCTCTGTCAACCCCAGTTCGAACAGAACGCTCGATCTCTTTAGCCATCACGGCTTGTGTCCACTCACCTATTTTCAGGATCTTTGTTGCGTCGAATCTCTCCGGCAGCCGATCGATCCTGATGTCCAGTGCAGCCGTAAAAAAATCTAAATCAAGGGCGCTTCATGTTCAAGGGTCGACGGCACCACTTTGAAGTAACCAAGGGGTCTATAATTCTGTTCTGATGAGATCAGAACCAGCTTGAATACTCTGCGTTGTGAATTGTCCGTCCTAATTCCCTTGTACTTTCAAAAGACCATACTGGCCTTGTTCGACGGCAGCTATGCAGGAGAATGAAGAAGGAGAAAGTAGTTATTTCAAAAGTAGTGGTTTTATTAAAATCCACAAAGTTATACAAAAATTATCTGTTTCAATCAACTGAGATGTGCTATAATATTTAAGGTACCGAAAGCACTATGCCGCTTGCCCTCAATATTAGACTAAGAAAGCAGTTAAAAAGACTAACGAATTGTTGAGTTGTTGATGGTCTTTGTTGTCTTGCTGATAACAAAGACCGTATTCTGTTCTCGTTCCAAAAGTTTCTCCTCCGTGTGTTCCTTTGTTCCTGCTGCCGCTCCTCTGTGTGAAGGTGGGAGGTCTTCCTGTGTCGGTTCCGTTTCAGTGTGTCCTTTCACAGTCACAGCACCCCCCTTTTTATCAATGAGCCTGGCGGGTCTGCGTGATGTCACAGGAGTGACGTCAAGAAGATGTTTTCCTCCAATCACGGGCTCTCAGTTTGAATTTGAAATAAGGGCTGTCCTTTGGAGCCCACTAGCTGTTCTCCTTTGTTTCCAATCAAAGAATAGCTTTACTGTCTGAATTTACTTTATAGTTTTGTTTTACAATTCCAGATGCATATTTTTGAATCGGGGATAACCAGATGAACACATAGCTACCATTTTAAACTCAAAACAGCTTTATACTTGACCAGAATCACAGTATTTTATCATTAATTCCACTTATATTGTTTCCTAATCATATTCTTTTAACTTAAATCAATATCTATTTTATACCGTTATTATACAGCACTTTGAGTATTTTCCAATGTAGTTTCAGAAGTGGCTTAATTTCAAACTCTGTGATTCTTAATCATAAACATTGCATTTTTCATATCATTAGATTCAGGATTATTACCACAACCTAACAGGAATATTTGCAGTTCATTTTAAGCTAATTTAAGTATAGAAACAGACATTTGAAAGTGTACTTGTGTTACTGAAATAGTGAATCCTAGTCCCTCCTCTGCAGCTGTTCCCACATGTCGTGCCACAGGGCCAGTTTAACAGATACCACCGATATGTGACTCTTGACCTATTGTCTGCAGCTGTTGCCAACACTTTGTATGCAAATCTACCTTGTTGTGAGCCCAAGTCTCTGTAACCACACACAATCTATAGTTTTGTTACTCTAGTCAAATCAGGTTTATTTGATCTCCAACTGTTACTCTTTGACTGTTCTATAAGACTAAACACATGATAATGATTAGTTACTGAATTCCTTAACCCAAGGTAACAGACATCCTTTTCTCTTATCTATTTGAACACAAGTTTCAGGCAGAATGTAGCTTTGAGGGTTTTTGCAACCTAGTGATCTTTCACGACTTGCAGAGGACAGCTGTCTTCTGACCTTCTGTGCTTAAACCTTTTCTTTTAGGAACATTTTAGGATTTATGGTTATCAATAATACTACACAAGTATAAAAGAGAAGTCACGTACGTAGACACAAGTGTTCAGTATGTACATATGTACAATGTTCAATGCAGAGTAGAAGTAACTGAGTTACCATACAATATACTATACAATATACTAATTACAATATACTATATAGTGCAAAGCAGAAATGGGATGAGGTAAAATGTAGGTACAATTTACAGTAAGGTGTACTGAGGTATCATGGGTTGTAGTATAAAGTGTGTTTAGGTGTGCTAAAGTGTGTAGAGTGGGTGCTGCAGTGAGTTGTTTGTTTAAAGTGAGTGTGTGCGTGTGGATGTGTGTGCTGTGAATTCTTTTGATGGTTGTTGCATAGTGTTATTGTTCGTTGAGCAACTTGATGGCCTGGGGATAAAAGCTTCTTCTGAGTCTTTCTGTGCTTGCCATGAGACTCCGGTATCGCTTGCCTGACCGCAGCAGTTCAAAGAGGCAGTTGTTTAGGTGGCTGGAGTCTTTGATAATTCTCTTAGCCTTACCCATGCACTGCTTGTTGTAAATGTTCTGGAGAGTGGAAAGCCCCCCTCCAATTGTGCGTTCGGCTGAACGGGCCACTCTCTGTAGTCTGCTGCGGTCTTGTGCGGTGCTATTCCCAAACCAGGAGGTGATATTGCCAGTCAGGATGCTCTCTATTGTGCATGAGTAGAAGTTCTTAAGGATCTTCTGACTGACTTGGAACTTCCTTAGGCGCCTGAGGAAGTAGAGGCGTTTCCGTGCCTTCTTCACAACACTGTCAATGTGTGTGGTCCATGTCAAGTCCTCGGATATGTGGACTCCTAGGTACTTGAAACTGTTCACTCTCTCAACTGGTGCCCCGTCGATGCTGAGGGGGCTGTAGTCCCTGACCCCCGACCTCCTGAAGTCCACAATCATCTCTTTTGTTTTGCTGACGTTCAGGGAGAGGCAGTTCTCCCGACACCACTAGGACAGATTCTCTACCTCTTCCAGGTAGGCCCTCTCGTCGTTGGCAGAGATCAAACCCACCACTACTGTGTCATCAGCAAATTTGATGATTGTGTTGTTATTCCGCTGTGCCACACAGTCATGTGTGTACAGGGAGTAGAGGAGGGGACTCAGAACACAGCCCTGGGGGGTCCCTATGTTGAGCGTGATGGATGAGGAGGTGCGGTTGCCTGCTCTTACCACCTGGGGTCTACCTGTCAGGAAGTCCAAGACCCACTGGCAGAGGTCATAGTTCAAGCCCAGGTCCCTGAGCTTGGCTATGAGTTTGGAGGGGACTATGGTATTGAATGCTGAGCTGTAGTCGATGAACAGCATTCTCACATAGTTCCCCTGCCTCTTGTCCAGGTGTGATGCTGCTGTGTGCAGCACATGGGCTATGGCGTCCTCCGTGGACCTGTTGGGGCAGTATGCAAATTGCAGGGGGTCCAGGTTGATGGGGAGGGAGGAACAGATGTAGCCCTTCACTAGCTTCTCAAAGCACTTCATGGCTATGGAGGTGAGAGCTACAGGGCGGTAGTCGTTGAGGCAAGCGGGTGATAATGGTGAGCCTTATATGTAGGCTATACTTGTATTATGTTTCATTATCAATAAAGATCTCTATCTATCTATTTACATTTACATTTACATTTAGTCATTTAGCTGACACTTTTATCCAAAGCGACTTACAAGTTCTGTACGACAAGTCATCAGGAAGGGTACAACTCTATCAGCTGAGTAACAATGTTCATCAAAGTGTTGCGTTACAGTGTAGGTTAGTTTATTAGGACAAGTGCATGACAGTAAGGTTAGTTAGGGTTATATATATATATATATATATATATATATATATATATATATATATATATATATATATATATATATATATATATATATATATATATATATATATATATATATATATATATATATATATATATATATATATTGTATCTATCTATCTATCTATCTATCTATCTATCTATCTATCTATCTATCTATCTATCTATCTATCTATCTATCTATCTATCTATCTATCTATCTATCTATCTATCTATCTATCTATCTGTCTATCTATCTATCTATCTATCTATCTATCTATCTATCTATCTATCTATCTATCTATCTATCTATCTATCTATCTATCTATCTATCTATCTATCTATCTATCTATCTATCTATCTATCTATCTATCTATCTATCTATCTGAGCTATGTGGCAGGAGCTCAAAACGATGACAGACTACAAAGGCGCCTCCCTCAAACTGAACAGTGACATCTCCTTAGCAAATGACCTCAATACCTTCTATGCAAGGTTTGATGCTGCTAATAACAACACCAGCCCACAAGCCACGGCAATGGGGGGGGGGGGGGGGGGGGGGTCTGCTGCTGATGGAGACTCAGTGTTCAGGGTAACAGAGCATGAGGTGAGGCGGACCTTTAAAAAAGTGAATATCAGGAAGGCAGCAGGTCCGGACGGCATCCCCGGCCGCGTCCTAAAAGTCTGTGCCGACCAACTAGCCCCGGTATTCACTGACATATTTAACCTGTCCTTAGAACAGGCTGTCATCCCCACCTGCCTGAAGAAGTCCACTATTATCCCTGTACCCAAAAAATCCAAGCCTGCTTGCCTCAACGACTACCGCCCTGTAGCTCTCACCTCCATAGCCATGAAGTGCTTTGAGAAGCTAGTAAAGGGCTACATCTGCTCCTCCCTCCCCATCAACATGGACCCCCTGCAATTTGCATACCGCCCCAACAGGTCCACAGAGGACGCCATAGCCCATGTCTATCTATCTATCTATCTATCTATCTATCTATCTATCTATCTATCTATCTATCTATCTATCTATCTATCTATCTATCTAGATATCTATCTATCTATCTATCTATCTATCTATCTATCTATCTATCTATCTATCTATCTATCTATCTATCTATCTATCTATCTATCTATCTATCTATCTATCTATCTATCTATCTATCTATCTATCTATCTATCTATCTATCTATCTATCTATCTATCTATCTATCTATCTATCTATCTATCTATCTATCTATCTACCTACCTACCTACCTACCTACCTACCTACCTACCTACCTACCTACCTACCTACCTACCTACCTACCTACCTACCTACCTACCTACCTACCTACCTACCTACCTACCTACCTACCTACCTACCTACCTACCTACCTACCTACCTACCTACCTACCTACCTACCTACCTACCTACCTACCTACCTACCTACCTACCTACCTACCTACCTACCTACCTACCTACCTACCTACCTACCTACCTACCTACCTACCTACCTACCTACCTACCTACCTACCTACCTACCTACCTACCTACCTACCTACCTACCTACCTACCTACCTACCTACCTACCTACCTACCTACCTACCTACCTACCTACCTACCTACCTACCTACCTACCTACCTACCTACCTACCTACCTACCTACCTACCTACCTACCTACCTATCTATCTATCTATCTATCTATCTATCTATCTATCTATCTATCTATCTATCTATCTATCTATCTATCTATCTATCTATCTATCTATCTATCTATCTATCTATCTATCTATCTATCTATCTATCATGTGACCACGAGTCGGGTCCTTGTTAGGAGGTCGGCTCTGGAACCGGCGCGCTCACAGCACATGAGGCGCTCGCAATTACTAAGACGGAGAGGAATCTGCACCAATTGGGGTTAATTTGTATTTATTAAATAATATACATAATATTAAAAAAAACAATGTGCCGTTTGAAATCGAATTTAGCTGAATTCAATGACTTTGAACCATTTATGAATTGCATTTTACACAGTTTTGGTTGAATACAATTAGCTGATAGTTTAAAAATGACCAGATGATGCAAATCTTTTACAGTGTAGGCATGTTTAACCCTTTGATCGCCGGGGTTAATTTCATAATTTACCATCCCTCACCAGCCCTATTTAACATGGAGAAGTTCCCCTTCTTTGCAGGGCTATAACTTTTTAAATTGTATTGCTCAATTGACATTACCATGGCCCATTCAAAGTCCTATATCTATTGTTCAGGGTGTATCAACGTTATACTTTTTCATTCACATATTCATACTAAAATACGGTCTAAAGTATAAGTATGTTTTTATCGTTTTCTGCAGCTTTCTCCAGAACTTGATTTATAGCCCCAAATGCATTATATTGATGATCAAATACAGTTTGGTAGGTATATGTGCGAGATAAAAAATTTCAACTGGAAGTGGTTCTAGGAGTTACTACGTATGATCTGATGTTGACCGGATGGGCGGGGGGTCGTTTATAATTCCGTGGGCAACATTATATCATTCATCTAGTGTGGGTGATATGTTCATCAGAGCAGTTAGTATCGAAGAAATAAAAAAATAACGCTGAAACTCACTGTAGCTTCCTCGCGCCGTTGGGAGATGAGCGTGGAACAAAAAAAATTCTATTATGGGATGTCGAAATATCCAATCCATTTCCAGGTTGTATAATAGTATATACGTCCAAATCATGTTGTTTACCGAGTTATTGGTAACCGATCGCCATCCATTGTGTCAAGATGGAGTCCTGCTAATGATAGCGAGTGCCCGGACGAAATATGGGTGAGCACCACTTCATCCGCATCACTTCCTGTTTGGGCGAGCGGCCGATCGGCCACCAGATGGCGCTCTTGAACCGTTAGAGAGTTGATAGGGTCTCACCAGTAGATATAATGTCTCCGGGGGAGAAATATGATTTCGATCACAGATTTTTTAAATATTGATACAGCGTCATCGGCAGAATAACCATGGCGGGGAATGACGCTGAAAAGCGTCAACGGCGATTAAAGGGTTAACAAGCTAGTAGGCCTCATCTCAGCATATGTCTTAATTCTATTTAATTACTATTTAATTTAATTAAATTTCAAACCTTTATTTAAACTCGAAAGGCAACTGAGGTTTCCTTCATTAATAAGCAACAAAAGAAAAAACTAATAAAATCACATAGCATATAAAATCATAACAATAAGACAACAAGATGAGGAGGATAACAAATCAATTAAAACAGGTACAACTTGATTGGCAAAGGTTGGAGATCAAAGTTTAAAACTTTGCAATAGAGGGGAGAATCTCAAGCTGATTTACCCTGTTCAGAGCAAACTCAGGGAACCTTAAAGTGGAGATAAAGCATAGCGATAAATACATATTCATAGCATCACATTAGTATTTAGATAAGCCACAGAAAAAATCACGTTATAAAAATAAGCAGTTTCTAAGAAAAAACAATTTGTTATGTGCATTTTTGAAGCATTTATCATTATGGGCTGGTTTGGTGTATACACTGCTGGTTAGCTGCCTATAGTGAATGGGTCAGTCAGTAAATAAAATGTTGCCTACAAAACAACGGGACCGCGGTGGTTCTGTTTGTATTGCTCCTGGCTGTTCAAACTAATTTTACCATGTGAGAGAGAGGAAAGTTGGTTAATTTCCACAAACTACCAGTGAAAAAAACAGTGTTGTTGGCACGTTGGCTCAGGCTGGCTGCACTCATTCGGCGCAACCAGCCTGTTGGACAGGGAAGGAGGATCTGCAGCGAACACTTCATTGCCTCGGATTATGTTGTTGGGGTGGGATGTTTGTCCAGAAGACCACTAATCAGCTGAAGCCGGATGCGGTTCCCTCGGTCTTCGACAGACAGACCGGCCCAGGCAGTTCAGCGTCGCGGAGCATTCAGCCTGCTGGCTACCTAGATCCACTTCAACCAGCGTCGCGGAGCATTCAGCCTGCTGGCTACCTAGATCCACTTCAACCAGCGTCGCGGAGCATTCAGCCTGCTGGCTACACAGCTTGTCGGTGTGCTAATAGCCTCGGCAAGCTAACGGTAGCTGGCTACACAGCTTGTCAGTGTGCTAATAGCCTCGGCAAGCTAACGGTAGCTGGCTACACAGCTTGTCGGTGTGCTAATAGCCTCGGCAAGCTAACGGTAGCTAGCTCCAGCAGCTTGTCGGTGTGCTAATAGCCTCGGCAAGCTAATGGTAGCTGGCTCCAGGCTATTAGCACATCGACAAGCTGCTGGAGCTCCCGACGCTCGGCAGGTTGAAGTGGAGCTGTGTAGCCAGCAGGCTGAATGCTCCGCGACGCTGAACTGCCTGGGCCGGTCTGTCTGTCGAAGACTGAGGGAACCGCGTCCGGCTTCAGCTGATTAGTGGTCTTCTGGACAAACATCCCACCCCAACAACATAATCCGAGGCAATGAAGTGTTCGCTGCAGATCCTCCTTCCCTGTCCAACAGGCTGGTCGCGCCGCCTGAGTGCAGCCAGCCTGAGCCAACGTGCCAACAACACTGTTTTTTTCACTGGTAGTTTGTGGAAATTAACCAACTTTCCTCTCTTTCACATGGTAAAATTAGTTTGAACAGCCAGGAGCAATACAAACAGAACCACCGCAGTCCCGTTGTTTTGTAGGCAACATTTTATTTACTGACTGACCCATTCACTATAGGCAGCTAACCAGCAGTGTATACACCAAACAAGCCCCATGACGTCAGCCATGATGTCAGCAACAAAATGGCGGCGCCCATGTTGAAAACAGGGATATTATATTTGATTTTTCAGACAAATAAGATAGATTTCACATTTGATTATAGAACCCTGTCTTACACAAGGTACACAACAAACAAACTAGGATCACATTGTTCACTGCTTCATCTCCACTTTAAGGACCAACCAGTCATTAGAACAGGTTCCATAGGTTCCAAAATTCTATTCCAATAATAATCTATTATAAGGAGGTAGCTTACCAATAAGGGCCTTAAAATTGAATACCAGTGTTTGTTGCGCCTATCCACCATCAGTGAGGATCAACCAACCTTCTCACAAAGGACACAGTGAGGAGTGTTGTATCTATCATTAGTGATTAATCTGAGGGACGAGTGATAGACAGAGTCCCAGGGATTTAAGAGTTGAGGCCGCAGCATGCCTTAATTACATCACTATAGTCCAACACTGATAAGAAAACTGCTTCGACAACTCTCTTCCTACTAATAAAAGGAAAGCTGGCTGTTTCTGTATAGAAAGCCAATTTTCTGCCGCAACTTCTATTATTTGTAAACAATTGATTGCTTATTAGTAACCTGAACATTGGCAATTAACACACCCACTCCTGCTCTCTTAGCTATAGTGCATTTTCATTCGCCGGCGCCCTCGTCACATCTACAGCAGTGTGACGCCCCCCCCCCCCCCCTGCCTGCTGTCCTGCTGTCGATTGGTCGACAGCCAACTAGCCTCAGGTGAGTCATTAGGACTGAGGGTACTTACGACGGGTCATGTCAACAGCTCTCGCTCTCTTTTCTCTTTGGTTTAGCTCATCCCCAGGTCTCCACCTGCCATGTGGGGTTAGCTAGTGGTTTTGGTACCCTTTACATTTTGTTTACATTCACATCATTAGTCATTTAGCTGAGACTTTTATCCAAAGCGACTTACAAATTGTGAAGAACAAGTCACCAGGAGGGGGTACATCTCTGGCAGCTAAGGCCCAGATAGCAAAAAATGAGTGAATCAACGTTGAAATAGGGTTAGGCAGAAATATTGAATCTATGTTGAAGCCTGACATCGAAATTATACAAATAGTTGTCTATGACTTACATGTTAAATCAATGTTAGGTGTCAACCATAACTGATACTATATCAAAGTTGATTCAACCATCATCTAAATGGTAATCTACATGCACATTTTAGTTGATTTTATATTGAATCAATGTTAGGCATCAATGTTTATTCAACCATAATCTAAATGGTAATCTACTTGTACATTTGTAACTTGTACATCTACTTGTAACTTGTAAAGTTAAGGAATCAATACTGATTAACACTTTAATCGCCATGGGTTAAATTCATAATTTACCATCCCTCGGCCAGCTCTATTTGTCTATGGAGAAGTTCCCCTTCTTTGCAGGGCTATAACTTTTTAAATTCTATTGCTACATTGCCATTATTATGGCCCATTCAATGTCCTATATGTATTGTTCAGGGTGTAGCAACGTTAAACTTTTTTCATTCACATATTCATACTAAAATATGGTCTAAAGTATAAGTATGTTTTTATCGTTTTCTGCAGCTTTCTTCAGAACGTGATTTATAGCCCTAAATGCATTATATTGATGATCAAATACAGTTTGGTAGGAATCTGTGCGAGATAAAAAGTTTCAACTGGACATGGTTCTAGAAGTTTCTACGCATCATCTGATGATGACCGGATGGGCGGGGGATCGTTTATAATTCCGTGGGCAGCGTTATATGATTCATCCAGAGTGGGTCATATGTTCATCAGATCAGTTAGTATAGAATACGTTAGAAAATAACGCTGAATCTTACCGTGGCTTCCTCGCGCCGCTGGCAGATGAGCGTGGAACAGATTTTTTTCTATTATGGGATGTAGAAATGCCCGATCCATTTCCAGGTTGTATAATAGTATATACGTCCAAATAACGTTGTTTATTGAGTTAGGGCGAGCAATCTATTATCCAGTGTTTCAAAATGGAGTCGCGGGAGCTATAGCGACTGGCCGGACCACATTTGGATGAGTACTACCGGTTCAAAGGTTAATATCCGGTTGGCAATCTGCCGATCGGCCACCAGATGGCGCTCTTGAACCGCTAGAGAGTTGAGAGGAGATCAGCACTGTGTCTCAGGGCTCCGGAAAGGAAATATGATTTCGATGACAGATTTTTGAAATATTGACATCAAAGACGAGTTACGGCGTCTTCGGCAGAATGAGCATGGCTCGGAATGACGTGAAACTCGTTCCCGGCGATCATAGTGTTAATGTACATTTTACATTAAAATATTGCTGCTGATATGTATACATCATAACATTACATGTTTTTTTCCTGCTGTTAAATACACTATTGTTGTTCAAAATTCTTATATGACCCCCCCCCCCTCCACTGTACCGAAAATAATACCGAACCGTGACTTCAAAACCGAGGTACGTACCGAACCGTGGATTTTGTGTACCGTTACACCCCTAATGTTTCTATAACTCTCTCCCATATAACTCTCTCCCATACCCTTAACACCAACCGCTGAAGTGCCCTTGAGCAAGGCACTAAACCCCCAACTGCTCCAGTGGAGTTGCTCAGTGGCCAACAGTGTCAGACTGTGGTTGTACTGGGCAGCTCCCAGGTGTGAATGGAACTCTGTGAATGTGAAGCAGGGCGTAGCTGAAAAAGAGCATCCATGCTGAGCGAACCTACCCTGGGTAAATAAAGGTTAAAATAAAAAATAAAAAAATAAAAACTGCAAGAACAGGCTGAAGCAGCAAGTCATTCAAGTAGATGCTGTCCATGGAAGAACAGTGTCCATGAGGGTAATTCCTTGTACTGTATGAACCAGGGAAACAGTGTGTGCTGGGGTCCCCTAAGTTTGACTCTGGTTTGCTTGACTTAACCCTTAGGGGTCACGCTGGAGCTTTCAACCCGTCGGCGGACACCAAAAGAAATTAGAATCCCTCTTAAATGCTCAAAAAGGACATCTTTTCAGAAATCGATAAAAATAGAAAAATTGCCATTTCTAGTGCTTTGACATGTAAGGTATACATCCCCCAACTTGCTAAACCTAATACGACTTGTAAATACGTTTAATTCTTGCTAGATGGCATGATTGTAATAATCTCCATTTGCGATA
>NC_140168.1:185043925-185186518 GCF_963971535.1 Notolepis coatsorum | reverse complement strand
CAACTATAGAATAACTGCAAGAAACGCAGAAGTCCAATCAAATTAAAATGCTCAATTTGTCGGTACATGGTCAGACTAATTTGTTTAAGTGTTTAAATTATTATTATTATTATTATTATTATTATTATTATTATTATTATTATTATTATTATTATTATTATTATTATTATTATTATTATTATTATTATTATTATTATTATTATTATTATTATTATTATTATTATTATTATTATTATTATT
The DNA here is from genome assembly GCF_963971535.1 of Notolepis coatsorum. Taxonomy (NCBI): domain Eukaryota; kingdom Metazoa; phylum Chordata; class Actinopteri; order Aulopiformes; family Paralepididae; genus Notolepis; species Notolepis coatsorum. Next base: position 185,186,278 of record NC_140168.1, on the reverse strand, counting down.
ATTATTATTATTATTATTATTATTATTATTATTATTATTATTATTATTATTAGTGTGGGTGACCTGGCGAAGCCAGGTTGCAACCCACACTATACATATCTATACTCTTTTTATTCTTCTTTATTTATTCCACCGATTTTGACAACAAACTCGTGCCAGAGCGTTCGCGCCCCATACACGTGAAAGGTATCAAAACGAGCGGCTTGCTCCAACTCGATATGCTATTCGAACTCGTAAAGTTTCACCGCACCGTCTGGCTACGAATCGACTTTAAACGGTAAAATTTCTGTCCCATTGGGGGCGGCTAGGTGGTGTAGTGGTCTAAGGCACTCGCCACCAGTGTGGAGACGCTAGGATTCGCGTGTTCGAATCCAGCTCTCCACATTGTTTTTCAGTTTGGCTGGTCGTCCGCAGTAATACACATTGGCCGTATTACGGGGAGGGAAAACTGAAGGGTGGGGATCGAACGTTGTGAACAAGCGACTCCTACAAGTCGGTTGGTGCGCCTGCGCAGTAGAATCAGGAAGTGTCGGGGGCAGCGTGAGCCTCCCACGCGTTACTCCTCGACACTGAGAGATCGAGCTGCGCAGGTGAAAAGATGCGACTGCTGTTACCTCAAGTACCGGAGGGGACTTGTGCTATGTATGACTTAGTCCACATTGCAGCCGGCTTGTGGGAGGCAAGAAACAGCGTTCGTGACAGGGGAGGGTTGAATTGGATGATACGAAATTGGGATGGGAGAAAATATAGAAAAATGGGAGAAAAAGTGGATCAAAAAAAAAAAAAAATTCTGTCCCATTGGGAATGCATTGCAATTTAGAGTGTAGCAGCTGAAATAATCTTTTTCCCCCTACCTTGGGTGAATTGCGAGTGTGATCTCAATTTTGGACGTAGAAATAAAACAAACACATCAAAACGATGACACGGCTGTCAGCCCGCTCACAAAAGAAAGATAAATGGAATTGGACATTTCTATCTCAACTGACGACCATTTGTTTGAAGGTTCTCCTCCCCATTGACCGCCATGCAATCGCACTCTAGAAATCACTTTTTTCACACTCTTTTTTAGCCTTCTGTTCCGATCGCCGAAGGAGTGCCACAATATCGCACGAATGCCACAATATCGGACATAACCCTTCGCCTACTCGTTGTAGTGCTCATGTGCGCGTCACAACGCTTCATCTCTTATAGTTTTCTTTTAATCAATGTGACAATGCAGTCATGCATCTGCCTCCATAGAAATGCATTGGATAGAAAATATGCAAGTCATAGTGATTGCTTCACCTGTGTGGCTCATGGCTCACTCATGATTGGTTCAGCTGTGTGGCTCGTGGCTGAGCTGCCAATGACCTCATCCACTTTAACCCATCATTGGCCATCACTGTGTTGCAGTACTGAATTGCTGGACAGCGCCCTCTGTCTTGTGGGTTGTGTCATTGTACTCAGTAGGGATATCCTCTTTCATTTTTCATTGGTCCATGTTGACCACCTTTCATTGGTCGATGTTGACCACTCCCCTGATCATTAGACCACGCCCCCTTAGGCCACACCCCCTCAGTGTATCTCTTGAACCGTTTGTCGTAGAGACTTGCGGATTGTGCCATTGGTCGATGTTGACCACCTTTCATTGGTCGATGTTGACCACTCCCCCGATCCTTAGACCACGCCCCCTTAGGCCACACCCCCTCAGTGTATCTCTTGAACCGTTTGTCGTAGAGACTTGCGGATTGTGCCATTGTACTCGGTGTAATAGTGTAATAGTGTGTAATAGTGTAATAGTGTAATAGTGTGTAATAGTGTGTAATAGTGTGTAATAGTGTAATAGTGTGTAATAGTGTAATAGTGTGTAATAGTGTAATAGTGTGTAATAGTGTAATAGTGTAATAGTGTAATAGTGTATAATAGTGTAATAGTGTAATAGTGTGTAATAGTGTAATAGTGTAATAGTGTAATAGTGTGTAATAGTGTAATAGTGTGTAATAGTGTGTAATAGTGTAATAGTGTGTAATAGTGTGTAATAGTGTGTAATAGTGTGTAATAGTGTAATAGTGTGTAATAGTGTAATGTGTAATAGTGTAATAGTGTGTAATAGCGTGTAATAGTGTAATAGTGTATAATAGTGTAATAGTGTAATAGTGTATAATAGTGTAATAGTGTAATAGTGTGTAATAGTGTGTAATAGTGTGTAATAGTGTAATAGTGTAATAGTGTGTAATAGTGTAATAGTGTGTAATAGTGTAATAGTGTAATAGTGTGTAATAGTGTAATAGTGTGTAATAGTGTAATAGTGTAATAGTGTGTAATAGTGTAATAGTGTAATAGTGTGTAATAGTGTAATAGTGTGTAATAGTGTAATAGTGTGTAATAGTGTAATAGTGTGTAATAGTGTAATAGTGTAATAGTGTAATAGTGTGTAATAGTGTAATAGTGTGTAATAGTGTAATAGTGTAATAGTGTGTAATAGTGTAATAGTGTGTAATAGTGTAATAGTGTGTAATAGTGTAATAGTGTAATAGTGTGTAATAGTGTAATAGTGTAATAGTGTGTAATAGTGTAATAGTGTAATAGTGTGTAATAGTGTAATAGTGTAATAGTGTGTAATAGTGTAATAGTGTAATAGTGTGTAATAGTGTAATAGTGTAATAGTGTAATAGTGTAATAGTGTGTAATAGTGTAATCGTGTAATAGTGCAATAGTGTGTAATAGTGTAATAGTGTGTAATAGTGTAATAGTGTTATAGTGTGTAATAGTGTAATAGTGTAATAGTGTAATAGTGTGTAATAGTGTAATAGTGTGTAATAGTGTAATAGTGTGTAATAGTGTAATAGTGTGTAATAGTGTGTAATAGTGTAATAGTGTAATAGTGTGTAATAGTGTGTAATAGTGTAATAGTGTGTAATAGTGTAATAGTGTGTAATAGTGTAATAGTGTAATAGTGTAATAGTGTGTAATAGTGTAATAGTGTGTAATAGTGTAATAGTGTAATAGTGTGTAATAGTGTGTAATAGTGTAATAGTGTAATAGTGTGTAATAGTGTAATAGTGTAATAGTGTGTAATAGTGTAATAGTGTAATAGTGTAATAGTGTAATAGTGTGTAATAGTGTAATCGTGTAATAGTGCAATAGTGTGTAATAGTGTAATAGTGTGTAATAGTGTAATAGTGTTATAGTGTGTAATAGTGTAATAGTGTAATAGTGTAATAGTGTGTAATAGTGTAATAGTGTGTAATAGTGTAATAGTGTAATAGTGTGTAATAGTGTAATAGTGTGTAATAGTGTGTAATAGTGTAATAGTGTAATAGTGTGTAATAGTGTGTAATAGTGTAATAGTGTGTAATAGTGTAATAGTGTGTAATAGTGTAATAGTGTAATAGTGTAATAGTGTGTAATAGTGTAATAGTGTGTAATAGTGTAATAGTGTAATAGTGTGTAATAGTGTAATAGTGTAATAGTGTGTAATAGTGTAATAGTGTGTAATAGTGTAATAGTGTAATAGTGTGTAATAGTGTAATAGTGTGTAATAGTGTAATAGTGTAATAGTGTGTAATAGTGTAATAGTGTAATAGTGTGTAATAGTGTAATAGTGTAATAGTGTGTAATAGTGTAATAGTGTGTAATAGTGTAATAGTGTAATAGTGTGTAATAGTGTAATAGTGTAATAGTGTAATAGTGTAATAGTGTGTAATAGTGTAATAGTGTGTAATAGTGTAATAGTGTAATAGTGCAATAGTGTGTAATAGTGTAATAGTGTGTAATAGTGTAATAGTGTTATAGTGTGTAATAGTGTAATAGTGTGTAATAGTGTGTAATAGTGTGTAATAGTGTAATAGTGTGTAATAGTGTAATAGTGTAATAGTATGTAATAGTGTAATAGTGTGTAATAGTGTGTAATAGTGTAATAGTGTAATAGTGTGTAATAGTGTGTAATAGTGTAATAGTGTGTAATAGTGTAATAGTGTGTAATAGTGTAATAGTGTAATAGTGTGTAATAGTGTAATAGTGTGTAATAGTGTAATAGTGTAATAGTGTAATAGTGTGTAATAGTGTAATAGTGTAATAGTGTGTAATAGTGTAATAGTGTGTAATAGTGTAATAGTGTAATAGTGTGTAATAGTGTAATAGTGTGTAATAGTGTAATAGTGTAATAGTGTGTAATAGTGTAATAGTGTGTAATAGTGTGTAATAGTGTGTAATAGTGTAATAGTGTCTAATAGTGTAATAGTGTGTAATAGTGTAATAGTGTAATAGTGTGTAATAGTGTAATAGTGTGTAATAGTGTAATAGTGTAATAGTGTGTAATAGTGTAATAGTGTGTAATAGTGTAATAGTGTAATAGTGTGTAATAGTGTAATAGTGTAATAGTGTGTAATAGTGTAATAGTGTGTAATAGTGTAATAGTGTGTAATAGTGTAATAGTGTGTAATAGTGTAATAGTGTAATAGTGTGTAATAGTGTAATAGTGTGTAATAGTGTAATAGTGTAATAGTGTGTAATAGTGTAATAGTGTGTAATAGTGTAATAGTGTGTAATAGTGTAATAGTGTAATAGTGTGTAATAGTGTAATAGTGTAATAGTGTGTAATAGTGTAATAGTGTGTAATAGTGTAATAGTGTAATAGTGTGTAATAGTGTAATAGTGTAATAGTGTAATAGTGTGTAATAGTGTAATAGTGTAATAGTGTGTAATAGTGTAATAGTGTAATAGTGTAATAGTGTAATAGTGTGTAATAGTGTAATCGTGTAATAGTGCAATAGTGTGTAATAGTGTAATAGTGTGTAATAGTGTAATAGTGTTATAGTGTGTAATAGTGTAATAGTGTAATAGTGTAATAGTGTGTAATAGTGTAATAGTGTGTAATAGTGTAATAGTGTAATAGTGTGTAATAGTGTAATAGTGTGTAATAGTGTGTAATAGTGTAATAGTGTAATAGTGTGTAATAGTGTGTAATAGTGTAATAGTGTGTAATAGTGTAATAGTGTGTAATAGTGTAATAGTGTAATAGTGTAATAGTGTGTAATAGTGTAATAGTGTGTAATAGTGTAATAGTGTAATAGTGTGTAATAGTGTGTAATAGTGTAATAGTGTAATAGTGTGTAATAGTGTAATAGTGTAATAGTGTGTAATAGTGTAATAGTGTAATAGTGTAATAGTGTAATAGTGTGTAATAGTGTAATCGTGTAATAGTGCAATAGTGTGTAATAGTGTAATAGTGTGTAATAGTGTAATAGTGTTATAGTGTGTAATAGTGTAATAGTGTAATAGTGTAATAGTGTGTAATAGTGTAATAGTGTGTAATAGTGTAATAGTGTGTAATAGTGTGTAATAGTGTAATAGTGTAATAGTGTGTAATAGTGTGTAATAGTGTAATAGTGTGTAATAGTGTAATAGTGTGTAATAGTGTAATAGTGTAATAGTGTAATAGTGTGTAATAGTGTAATAGTGTGTAATAGTGTAATAGTGTAATAGTGTGTAATAGTGTAATAGTGTAATAGTGTGTAATAGTGTAATAGTGTGTAATAGTGTAATAGTGTGTAATAATGTAATAGTGTGTAATAGTGTGTAATAGTGTAATAGTGTAATAGTGTGTAATAGTGTAATAGTGTGTAATAGTGTAATAGTGTGTAATAGTGTAATAGTGTAATAGTGTGTAATAGTGTAATAGTGTAATAGTGTGTAATAGTGTAATAGTGTAATAGTGTGTAATAGTGTAATAGTGTAATAGTGTAATAGTGTGTAATAGTGTAATAGTGTGTAATAGTGTAATAGTGTAATAGTGTAATAGTGTGTAATAGTGTAATAGTGTGTAATAGTGTAATAGTATGTAATAGTGTAATAGTGTGTAATAGTGTGTAATAGTGTAATAGTGTAATAGTGTGTAATAGTGTAATAGTGTAATAGTGTGTAATAGTGTGTAATAGTGTAATAGTGTGTAATAGTGTAATAGTGTGTAATAGTGTAATAGTGTGTAATAGTGTAATAGTGTGTAATAGTGTAATAGTGTGTAATAGTGTAATAGTGTAATAGTGTAATAGTGTGTAATAGTGTAATAGTGTGTAATAGTGTAATAGTGTAATAGTGTGTAATAGTGTAATAGTGTGTAATAGTGTAATAGTGTGTAATAGTGTAATAGTGTAATAGTGTGTAATAGTGTAATAGTGTAATAGTGTGTAATAGTGTAATAGTGTAATAGTGTGTAATAGTGTAATAGTGTAATAGTGTAATAGTGTGTAATAGTGTAATAGTGTAATAGTGTGTAATAGTGTAATAGTGTAATAGTGTAATAGTGTAATAGTGTGTAATAGTGTAATCGTGTAATAGTGCAATAGTGTGTAATAGTGTAATAGTGTGTAATAGTGTAATAGTGTTATAGTGTGTAATAGTGTAATAGTGTAATAGTGTAATAGTGTGTAATAGTGTAATAGTGTGTAATAGTGTAATAGTGTGTAATAGTGTAATAGTGTGTAATAGTGTGTAATAGTGTAATAGTGTAATAGTGTGTAATAGTGTGTAATAGTGTAATAGTGTGTAATAGTGTAATAGTGTGTAATAGTGTAATAGTGTAATAGTGTAATAGTGTGTAATAGTGTAATAGTGTGTAATAGTGTAATAGTGTAATAGTGTGTAATAGTGTGTAATAGTGTAATAGTGTAATAGTGTGTAATAGTGTAATAGTGTAATAGTGTGTAATAGTGTAATAGTGTAATAGTGTAATAGTGTAATAGTGTGTAATAGTGTAATCGTGTAATAGTGCAATAGTGTGTAATAGTGTAATAGTGTGTAATAGTGTAATAGTGTTATAGTGTGTAATAGTGTAATAGTGTAATAGTGTAATAGTGTGTAATAGTGTAATAGTGTGTAATAGTGTAATAGTGTAATAGTGTGTAATAGTGTAATAGTGTGTAATAGTGTGTAATAGTGTAATAGTGTAATAGTGTGTAATAGTGTGTAATAGTGTAATAGTGTGTAATAGTGTAATAGTGTAATAGTGTGTAATAGTGTAATAGTGTGTAATAGTGTAATAGTGTGTAATAGTGTAATAGTGTGTAATAGTGTGTAATAGTGTAATAGTGTAATAGTGTGTAATAGTGTAATAGTGTGTAATAGTGTAATAGTGTGTAATAGTGTAATAGTGTAATAGTGTGTAATAGTGTAATAGTGTAATAGTGTGTAATAGTGTAATAGTGTAATAGTGTGTAATAGTGTAATAGTGTAATAGTGTAATAGTGTGTAATAGTGTAATAGTGTGTAATAGTGTAATAGTGTAATAGTGTAATAGTGTGTAATAGTGTAATAGTGTGTAATAGTGTAATAGTGTGTAATAGTGTAATAGTGTGTAATAGTGTGTAATAGTGTAATAGTGTAATAGTGTGTAATAGTGTAATAGTGTAATAGTGTGTAATAGTGTGTAATAGTGTAATAGTGTCTAATAGTGTAATAGTGTGTAATAGTGTAATAGTGTGTAATAGTGTAATAGTGTGTAATAGTGTAATAGTGTGTAATAGTGTAATAGTGTAATAGTGTAATAGTGTGTAATAGTGTAATAGTGTGTAATAGTGTAATAGTGTAATAGTGTGTAATAGTGTAATAGTGTGTAATAGTGTAATAGTGTGTAATAGTGTAATAGTGTAATAGTGTGTAATAGTGTAATAGTGTAATAGTGTGTAATAGTGTAATAGTGTAATAGTGTGTAATAGTGTAATAGTGTAATAGTGTAATAGTGTGTAATAGTGTAATAGTGTAATAGTGTGTAATAGTGTAATAGTGTAATAGTGTAATAGTGTAATAGTGTGTAATAGTGTAATCGTGTAATAGTGCAATAGTGTGTAATAGTGTAATAGTGTGTAATAGTGTAATAGTGTTATAGTGTGTAATAGTGTAATAGTGTAATAGTGTAATAGTGTGTAATAGTGTAATAGTGTGTAATAGTGTAATAGTGTGTAATAGTGTAATAGTGTGTAATAGTGTGTAATAGTGTAATAGTGTAATAGTGTGTAATAGTGTGTAATAGTGTAATAGTGTGTAATAGTGTAATAGTGTGTAATAGTGTAATAGTGTAATAGTGTAATAGTGTGTAATAGTGTAATAGTGTGTAATAGTGTAATAGTGTAATAGTGTGTAATAGTGTGTAATAGTGTAATAGTGTAATAGTGTGTAATAGTGTAATAGTGTAATAGTGTGTAATAGTGTAATAGTGTAATAGTGTAATAGTGTAATAGTGTGTAATAGTGTAATAGTGTAATAGTGCAATAGTGTGTAATAGTGTAATAGTGTGTAATAGTGTAATAGTGTTATAGTGTGTAATAGTGTAATAGTGTAATAGTGTAATAGTGTGTAATAGTGTAATAGTGTGTAATAGTGTAATAGTGTAATAGTGTGTAATAGTGTAATAGTGTGTAATAGTGTGTAATAGTGTAATAGTGTAATAGTGTGTAATAGTGTAATAGTGTAATAGTGTGTAATAGTGTAATAGTGTGTAATAGTGTAATAGTGTAATAGTGTAATAGTGTGTAATAGTGTAATAGTGTGTAATAGTGTAATAGTGTAATAGTGTGTAATAGTGTAATAGTGTAATAGTGTGTAATAGTGTAATAGTGTGTAATAGTGTAATAGTGTAATAGTGTGTAATAGTGTAATAGTGTGTAATAGTGTAATAGTGTAATAGTGTGTAATAGTGTAATAGTGTAATAGTGTGTAATAGTGTAATAGTGTAATAGTGTGTAATAGTGTAATAGTGTGTAATAGTGTAATAGTGTAATAGTGTGTAATAGTGTAATAGTGTAATAGTGTAATAGTGTAATAGTGTGTAATAGTGTAATAGTGTGTAATAGTGTAATAGTGTAATAGTGCAATAGTGTGTAATAGTGTAATAGTGTGTAATAGTGTAATAGTGTTATAGTGTGTAATAGTGTAATAGTGTGTAATAGTGTGTAATAGTGTGTAATAGTGTAATAGTGTGTAATAGTGTAATAGTGTAATAGTATGTAATAGTGTAATAGTGTGTAATAGTGTGTAATAGTGTAATAGTGTAATAGTGTGTAATAGTGTGTAATAGTGTAATAGTGTGTAATAGTGTAATAGTGTGTAATAGTGTAATAGTGTAATAGTGTGTAATAGTGTAATATTGTGTAATAGTGTAATAGTGTAATAGTGTAATAGTGTGTAATAGTGTAATAGTGTAATAGTGTGTAATAGTGTAATAGTGTGTAATAGTGTAATAGTGTAATAGTGTGTAATAGTGTAATAGTGTGTAATAGTGTAATAGTGTAATAGTGTGTAATAGTGTAATAGTGTGTAATAGTGTGTAATAGTGTGTAATAGTGTAATAGTGTCTAATAGTGTAATAGTGTGTAATAGTGTAATAGTGTAATAGTGTGTAATAGTGTAATAGTGTGTAATAGTGTAATAGTGTAATAGTGTGTAATAGTGTAATAGTGTGTAATAGTGTAATAGTGTAATAGTGTGTAATAGTGTAATAGTGTAATAGTGTGTAATAGTGTAATAGTGTGTAATAGTGTAATAGTGTGTAATAGTGTAATAGTGTGTAATAGTGTAATAGTGTAATAGTGTGTAATAGTGTAATAGTGTGTAATAGTGTAATAGTGTAATAGTGTGTAATAGTGTAATAGTGTGTAATAGTGTAATAGTGTGTAATAGTGTAATAGTGTAATAGTGTGTAATAGTGTAATAGTGTAATAGTGTGTAATAGTGTAATAGTGTAATAGTGTGTAATAGTGTAATAGTGTAATAGTGTAATAGTGTGTAATAGTGTAATAGTGTAATAGTGTGTAATAGTGTAATAGTGTAATAGTGTAATAGTGTAATAGTGTGTAATAGTGTAATCGTGTAATAGTGCAATAGTGTGTAATAGTGTAATAGTGTGTAATAGTGTAATAGTGTTATAGTGTGTAATAGTGTAATAGTGTAATAGTGTAATAGTGTGTAATAGTGTAATAGTGTGTAATAGTGTAATAGTGTAATAGTGTGTAATAGTGTAATAGTGTGTAATAGTGTGTAATAGTGTAATAGTGTAATAGTGTGTAATAGTGTGTAATAGTGTAATAGTGTGTAATAGTGTAATAGTGTATAATAGTGTAATAGTGTAATAGTGTAATAGTGTGTAATAGTGTAATAGTGTGTAATAGTGTAATAGTGTAATAGTGTGTAATAGTGTGTAATAGTGTAATAGTGTAATAGTGTGTAATAGTGTAATAGTGTAATAGTGTGTAATAGTGTAATAGTGTAATAGTGTAATAGTGTAATAGTGTGTAATAGTGTAATCGTGTAATAGTGCAATAGTGTGTAATAGTGTAATAGTGTGTAATAGTGTAATAGTGTTATAGTGTGTAATAGTGTAATAGTGTAATAGTGTAATAGTGTGTAATAGTGTAATAGTGTGTAATAGTGTAATAGTGTAATAGTGTGTAATAGTGTAATAGTGTGTAATAGTGTGTAATAGTGTAATAGTGTAATAGTGTGTAATAGTGTGTAATAGTGTAATAGTGTGTAATAGTGTAATAGTGTGTAATAGTGTAATAGTGTAATAGTGTAATAGTGTGTAATAGTGTAATAGTGTGTAATAGTGTAATAGTGTAATAGTGTGTAATAGTGTAATAGTGTAATAGTGTGTAATAGTGTAATAGTGTGTAATAGTGTAATAGTGTGTAATAATGTAATAGTGTGTAATAGTGTAATAGTGTGTAATAGTGTAATAGTGTAATAGTGTGTAATAGTGTAATAGTGTGTAATAGTGTAATAGTGTAATAGTGTGTAATAGTGTAATATTGTAATAGTGTGTAATAGTGTAATAGTGTGTAATAGTGTAATAGTGTGTAATAGTGTAATAGTGTAATAGTGTGTAATAGTGTAATAGTGTAATAGTGTGTAATAGTGTAATAGTGTAATAGTGTGTAATAGTGTAATAGTGTAATAGTGTGTAATAGTGTAATAGTGTAATAGTGTAATAGTGTAATAGTGTGTAATAGTGTAATAGTGTGTAATAGTGTAATAGTGTAATAGTGTAATAGTGTGTAATAGTGTAATAGTGTGTAATAGTGTAATAGTATGTAATAGTGTAATAGTGTGTAATAGTGTGTAATAGTGTAATAGTGTAATAGTGTGTAATAGTGTAATAGTGTAATAGTGTAATAGTGTGTAATAGTGTGTAATAGTGTAATAGTGTCTAATAGTGTAATAGTGTGTAATAGTGTAATAGTGTAATAGTGTGTAATAGTGTAATAGTGTAATAGTGTAATAGTGTGTAATAGTGTAATAGTGTAATAGTGTGCAATAGTGTAATAGTGTAATAGTGTGTAATAGTGTAATAGTGTAATAGTGTGTAATAGTGTAATAGTGTAATAGTGTATAATAGTGTAATAGTGTAATAGTGTGTAATAGTGTGTAATAGTGTGTAATAGTGTAATAGTGTAATAGTGTGTAATAGTGTAATAGTGTGTAATAGTGTAATAGTGTAATAGTGTGTAATAGTGTAATAGTGTGTAATAGTGTAATAGTGTAATAGTGTAATAGTGTGTAATAGTGTAATAGTGTGTAATAGTGTAATAGTGTAATAGTATGTAATAGTGTAATAGTGTGTAATAGTGTGTAATAGTGTAATAGTGTAATAGTGTGTAATAGTGTAATAGTGTAATAGTGTAATAGTGTGTAATAGTGTGTAATAGTGTAATAGTGTCTAATAGTGTAATAGTGTGTAATAGTGTAATAGTGTAATAGTGTGTAATAGTGTAATAGTGTAATAGTGTAATAGTGTGTAATAGTGTAATAGTGTAATAGTGTGCAATAGTGTAATAGTGTAATAGTGTGTAATAGTGTAATAGTGTAATAGTGTGTAATAGTGTAATAGTGTAATAGTGTATAATAGTGTAATAGTGTAATAGTGTGTAATAGTGTGTAATAGTGTGTAATAGTGTAATAGTGTAATAGTGTGTAATAGTGTAATAGTGTGTAATAGTGTATTAGTGTGTAATAGTGTAATAGTGTGTAATAGTGTAATAGTGTAATAGTGTGTAATAGTGTAATAGTGTAATAGTGTGTAATAGTGTAATAGTGTAATAGTGTGTAATAGTGTAATAGTGTGTAATAGTGTAATAGTGTAATAGTGTGTAATAGTGTAATAGTGTGTAATAGTGTGTAATCATGTAATAGTGTGTAATAGTGTAATAGTGTAATAGTGTGTAATAGTGTGTAATAGTGTAATAGTGTGTAATAGTGTGTAATAGTGTAATAGTGTGTAATAGTGTAATAGTGTGTAATAGTGTAATAGTGTGTAATAGTGTAATAGTGTGTAATAGTGTAATAGTGTAATAGTGTGTAATAGTGTAATAGTGTGTAATAGTGTAATAGTGTAATAGTGTGTAATAGTGTAATAGTGTAATAGTGTGTAATAGTGTAATAGTGTGTAATAGTGTAATAGTGTGTAATAGTGTAATGTAATAGTGTAATAGTGTAATATTGTGTAATAGTGTAATAGTGTGTAATAGTGTAATAGTGTGTAATAGTGTAATAGTGTGTAATAGTGTAATAATGCTATGCGACTTGCGGGTTGTGTCGTTGCACTCAGTAGGGATATCCTCTTTCATTGGTCTATGTTGACCACTCCCCCAATCCTTAGGCCGCGCCCCCTTTTTGTATCCTTTGAACCGTTTGTCATAGAGACTCGCGAGAGACCCTCTCCCCCGTTGGGCGGCGGTGCACAGGCGTCACCCACACTTTCACAATTTCCCCCGCGTGGAATTGTCTAGTTAGTATTATTATTATTATTATTATTATTATTATTATTATTATTATTATTATTATTATTATTATTATTATTATTATTATTATTATTATTATTATTATTATTATTAACTGTAGCAGTGATCATTTCCAAAGTGCCTATATAAAATAAATGCATTGCATCAATACCTGGGAAACCCACATCAGGTGCTTTGGCAAAACGTTTTCTTTTGGCGTCGCCACTCGAGTGGTCATCAGAGTCCGAGTGCACATACTGCTGATTTGGCCTAAAAACAAAGTATATATATACACACAAAGGCTGTGAAAGCTCGACACAGACTGAGCTTCTTCCCCTCAGCCGCCAGGCTGATCAATGCCTCAGGTCCCCCCCCCCCCTCGGTACCCCCCCCCCCCCTCTGCCCCCAAGTGACACTGGCACAATGACACTGACTGCACTGCACTAGTCCGCTCTGGAACTCTGCACTCTTCACTTTATATATATGTATTTTATTGATTAATCCCCCACTGCACTGTTTCGTTTCTTGTCTGTGTTGGTGTTGTTTACTGTGAAAAAAGAAAAGAAATGCATACACTGTATTGCTGCAACAATTACCAATGTGTTTTACACAAATGGCTAAATAAAGGAATCTGAATCTGAATCTGAATAAATGTAGTTATGATACTACGCTTATTAGTCAAGGCTAAAGTCTGAATACATAGGCCCTCAGGCCACTGTGTGTTATCCTTTTAGCACTACTTGCAACTACAACAGCAGTGCAATTATTTACAACACCCTAGGGAGAGTTGTCCCTTTAACAAAGTGAACACTGTACCTGGATCTTCTTTTCTGGCGGAGATCTCCTGCGTCCTCAGATTCAATTTCAGAGGTTGGACACATAGTTGAGGTGTACTTGGTCTCTAGTTTTTTGGCCTCACCATGGGTCTCTGGAAAGAGCAGAGAGAAAATGACAATTAACATATCTGCAGTCCAGTGTTTAACGAAAAAATATATATAACACCTCTTATCATATGTCATCGTGCATCGTCACAATTTGCCTCCTCACTTTTTGTGTATGTGTTGCACGAATTACTCACCACACGTAGTAAGCTCACGTACATCCTTATAGGTGATCCATTTATCATCTGGTTGCAGTCCATCTCGAAGGGCTTTTGTGAGCTTTATGTGTTTAGGGGGCCATAACACAGTCTGGTCTTTAGCATTAAACCAGCTCGCTAGAACTACTGCTGTCCCACCATTTGGGAACTGTACAACTGACCACAGCACCACCTCACCATTCATCTTCAAAGGGCTGAAATGAGAATTTACGGTACTCATAATGATCTCTCCTTACAAGCCATTCCCATACCGTCCTACAAAGCCAAAGTGCACTACACACATCGCATTTTTGAAGCATTTAAAGGAAAACTCCAACATTTTGTGAAATTAGCTTATTTGACATATTCCCTGGAGTTATAAGAAGATACATACCTTTTTCATTTCTCTGCATGCATTGGGCTTAGGGAACGCCTGGACCGTTAGCCTAGCTTAACTTCATCACTGGATGTGGGGCAGACATCTAACCTAGTTCACTACAGTCAGGAAATATACTCCAAATACAATCAAAATACAACTCCCAAACGTTCCCGTAAACATGTTGTGACCTGTGTATTTACCACGTCTCCGAGTGACACAAGTCACACAAGTCTCCCAGTCACACAAGTCACACAAGTCTCCAAGTCACACAAGTCTCCAAGTCACACAAGTCTCCAAGTCACACAAGTCACACAAGTCCAAGTCACACGAGTCACACGAGTCACACAAGTCACACGAGTCACACAAGTCTCCAAGTCACATGAGTCACACAAGTCTCCAAGTCACACAAGTCTCCAAGTCACACAAGTCACACAAGTCACACAAGTCCAAGTCACACGAGTCACACGAGTCACACAAGTCTCCAAGTCACATGAGTCACACAAGTCTCCAAGTCACACAAGTCACACAAGTCTCCCAGTCACACAAGTCTCCCAGTCACACAAGTCACACAAGTCTCCAAGTCACACAAGTCTCCAAGTCACACAAGTCTCCAAGTCACAGAAGTCACACACGTCACACAAGTCCAAGTCACACGAGTCACACGAGTCACACAAGTCAACAAGTCACATGAGTCACACAAGTCTCCAAGTCACACAAGTCACACAAGTCTCCCAGTCACAGAAGTCTCCCAGTCACACAAGTCTCCAAGTCACACGAGTCACACAAGTCTCCAAGTCACACAAGTCACACGAGTCTCCCAGTCACACAAGTCTCCAAGTCACACAAGTCTCCAAGACACACGAGTCACACAAGTCTCCAAGTCACACAAGTCACACGAGTCTCCAAGTCACACAAGTCTCCCAGTCACACGAGACTCATGTGACTGGGAGACTTGTGTGACTTGTGTGACTGGGAGACGTGGTAAACACACAGGTCACAACATGTTTACAGGAACGTTTGGGAGTTGTATTTGGAGTATATTTCCTGACTGTAGTGAACTAGGCTAGATGTCTGCCCCACTTCCAGTGATGAAGTTAAGCTAGGCTAACGGTCGAGGCGTTCCCTAAGCCCAATGCATGCATAGAGACGAAAAAGGTATGTATCTTCTTGTCCAACTCCAGGGAAGATGTTAAATAAGCTAATTTCACAAAATGTTGGAGTTTTCCTTTAAGCGTTTCAATTAGGGATGTCCCGATCCGATCACGTGATCGGGATCGGGGCCGATCACGTGATTTTCAGAGGATCGGGGATCGGGTGAAAAAAATTAAAAAAATCTGCTGTCAAAAAAAAGGGGGGTATTATAAAAATATATATTTTTTAAATTATTATTCAACAAACATGACCATGTTCACGTCTTAAACTCATACTGAGGCCTTAGTTTAGGTTTTAAATTACATAATATATCATCATTAATTTATTTATTGTCACACACAGCAGAAGAAATGTCCACAACAAACACATTCCCTTAAATTGTCAGAGGTTTGGAAGCACTTTAAAATACAAAGTCAAGCCAATCCATTTGCAACTTGCAATGTTTGCAAGGAGGAGATTCCGCGTGGAGGAAAAAACAGAGCCGCGTTCAACACCACGAATCTAATTCGTCACCTGAAAAAAAGCCACAAACAACAACATGGCGAGTACAACGACACGCAGACAAGTTGTACAACCGACACTTTCAGAGACTCTTAAACGGAAAGATAAACTGCCAGAGTAGGGTGACAGGGCCAAGAAAATAACAGCCAAGATAGCTGAATTCATCGCGTTATCTGTTACCAGCCGTTATCTGTGATGGGGAACGTGGGGTTTCGCCGTCTCATAGAGCACTTGGAGCCACGTTATCAGTTGCCTTCTCGGCACTACTTCACCGACAAAGCTCTGCCTGCGCTTCACACCAAGCTCCGTGACCACCTGCAAGCCATGTTAAGAGGTGTGCCTGCTTTATCATTTACCACAGACATATGGAGTTCTTCAGTGAGTCCAATGTCACTCATTAGCTTCACCGTTCAGTGGATTGACTCAGAGTTTGAGTTGCATCATGCTACATTGCATACGCAGAACTTCCGAGGATCTCACACGGCAGATCGTGTTAGAGAGGCGCTCCTGGGCATGCTTAACAGTTGGGGAATAGAGAAGTCACGGGTCCATGTTATTTTGCGGGACAACGCGCGAAACATGAAGAAGGCCATGGATGACATGGAAGTAACGAGTGTGGGCTGTCTCGCGCACACGCTCCAACTTGCCGTGCATGAGGGTCTACTGTCTCAGCGCAGCGTCACAGACACACTGGCCACCGCAAGGAAAATCATTGGCCATGTCAAACATTCGCCGTTGGCCTATTCGCATCTGGAAGATATCCAGAACGACCTGAAGATGGACATCAAGCGTCTACAGCAGGACGTTGCTGTGAGGTGGAACAGCAGCCTCTACATGTTGCAGAGCATCGTGGAGCAGAAGCGGGCTCTCTGTGTCTATGCAGCTGACTACACCCTCCCAACCACCCTGACAGCCAGCCAGTGGACCCTGACAGACCAGGCTGCAGAAACAAATGAGTGGGGGGGCATAAAATGTTCTCGGGGGGCACAATGGTTTTTCAACACAAGTTCCCTTTTATACGTTTCAGCTGGGACAACGGCACTGTGGCTTGCTTGGCGCTGCCCACGGTGCTGAACTAAACAGCAGAGAGGCCATTGAAAAATCAAATTTCTCTCTATCTTAAGAACATTCACTTATACAAAAACAGACTGAACGGATATATATAACAGACCTGCTGGGGCAGCGGACTGAGAGCAGGGGACACAAACAGGCTGGATAAGATGGTCAGGAAGGCCAGTAGCGTGGTTGGGGTGGAGCTGGACTCTAGCGAGGGTGGCGGAGAGGAGGAACCTTGCTAAGCTCCAGGCCATCAGGGAAAACCCCTCCCACCCACTATACACAGACTGACAGGAGGAGCATGTTATAGGCTCACACTACCTAAATGCAGCACTGAACGGCACAGAAAGTCCTTCATTCCAACAGCCATCAGACTATACAATGCATCACTGTGCCTCACTGCATCACTGAGCACAGAGTGACAGTTACCATCTTCCTGGACTCTTACTTTTTAAACAGCACTGTGCAATATTACACCTACTTTAGACTTATTTATTTAAAGTATATTTTATTACATTTTTATTCTATACTTATTTATTTACAGTATATTTTATTACATTTTTATTCTATTTCATTTTATTCTATTCTTAGGCCATTTGTTTTGTTATTCTTATTCGTGACTTGTTCTGTCTAAATGTTTAATGTTGAGTGATTTGCAGTGTCAAATCTATATCTTTGAAAAGTCTCCATTTATTCAACACTTCTGAATTCACTGACAAACTGAACTGACAAAAATAAGGTGCATAAAAAAGCAAACAAAATTCCTCCACATGCTACTCACCATCATTAGTAGAGCGGCAAGCGGAGTTTGGGGACAGAGTGAACTCTTCTTAAAACATTGCCCCTCTCCACTCATTCCTGAACTTTTTTGTTAAGTCCTTCTCAAATGCCAACTGAATTAAATTGGCCTTGCGTCGATGAAGCATACTAAGGCGATGTTCTGTAAAGACGTTCTTGAGGGTAGAAAACGAATTCTCACAGAGTGCCATGCTAGTTTCAGTAGTGTTGTTGTTGACATCAGTGCCCACTAGGGCTGTCCCCGACTAAGGATTTGGATAGTCGACTTTGATTGAAAAAAAGAAAAAAAAATCGTTTTATTTTTATTTTTTTTACCAGGGTGGGCACAGCTGAGTCAGTGGGCGGGCCCGGCCCCCTAATGCCCGCCCATGGCGCCGGGTCTGGACCCTGATGGAGAAGACAGCTGAGGTGTTGGTTCCATTTGAGGAACTCACAAGGGATGTGAGCAACCCCACTGCATCTGCAGCTGATGTAATCCCTGCAATTACAGGTTATTATTATATTAATTAAATTAATTATTAATTTGCTATATTTTAATAATTTAATTTGACTATAAAATAAATGTATTTTATATTCTAAATAATAAACCATTCATCCATTTCATTCATCCAAACAGCCCTCAGACGTGTACTCTCTCGGGAGATGACCACTGACCAGGGGGTCAAAACCATGAAGAGCACGCTCCTAGCTGCAGTGGAGACCCGCTTTGCTGAGATAGAGGTGGAGCCACTATACACCATCGCCACTATATTGGATCCAAGATACAAAGACAGGCAAGAATAATCAAAAAAAAAATGTAATGCTAAATAATCTTATCTAAATAAAATGCTGTGTGTTGTCTTGCCATATGTTTGACTGACTTAGTTGTGAACTTGTGGGTAATTGATACATTTATCTACTTTCAGATTCTTCACAAAGTCAGACAACCTGAGGCTTGCCAAGGAGAAGCTCATCCAGGAGGTGGTGAAGATGAAGGACGAGAGGGCTGCCAGAGAGCCAGAGGCCGCAGACGCCACCGCAGAGCCTAGAAGCAAGACACCACGTCTAGAAGAAGAAGCAAGCACAAGCAGCTGCCTGGGCAGGGTCATGGATGATATTTTGGAAGAGAATCCGCTAGAGGCCCGGTCTGTGAGTAGTACATCAGCTGAAGTCCAGGTACAGACCTATCTCTCAGAGCAAACCCACCCTAGGAAAAGCAATCCTCTACACTACTGGAAAGATAATATCTCACGTTTCCCCTCACTGGCTGCTGTTGCAACCAAGTTTCTCGGTGCCCCCTGCACCTCTGTGGACAGTGAGAGACTCTTTAGTGCAGTGTCCAACGTCCTGGATGAGAAAAGGAATCTGCTCTCAGCTGAGAGGGTAGAGATGCTGGTTTTCTTTAAAAAAAAAGTCCACTTAATTGTGATGCCAGACAGTGAGTAAGAATAGAGTGCAGCAAAAAAAAAAAAAAAAAATGTGTTGCAATTTTATATCCCATGTTTACAATTTATATTTTATATCCCATGTTTACAATTTATATTTGAATTGTGAAATATATACATGTTGTTTTTCACGTTGCATTAAGCTGCTGCTTAAACTAGACTAGTTCATAGTCTAGAGTACATTCAAATTTCAAGGGTTAGGCTTCCCTTAAAAAAATTTAAAAGTGTGTTGCAATTTTATATCTCATGTTTACATTTTATATTTGAATTGTGAAATACGTAGTTTTTCACGTTGCATTGAGCTGCTGCTTAAACTAGACTAGGTCATAGTCTAGAGTACATTCAAATTTCAAGGGTTAGGCTTCCCTTAAAAAAATTAAAAAGTGTGTTGCAATTTTATATCTCAAGTTTACATTTTATATTTGAATTGTGAAATACGTCGTTTTTCACGTTGCATTGAGCTGCTGCTTAAACTAGACTAGGTCATAGTCTAGACTAGAGTACATTCAAATTTCAAGGGTTAGGCTTCCCTTAAACATTTTTTAAAGTGTGTTGCAATTTTATATCTCATGTTTACATTTTATATTTGAATTGTGAAATACGTAGTTTTTCACTTTGCATTGAGCTGCTGCTTAAACTAGACTAGGTCATAGTCTAGAGTACATTGAAATTTCAAGGGTTAGGCTTCCCTTAAAAAAATTTAAAAGTGTGTTGCAATTTTATATCTCATGTTTACATTTTATATTTGAATTGTGAAATACGTAGTTTTTCACGTTGCATTGAGCTGCTGCTTAAACTAGACTAGGTCATAGTCTAGAGTACATTGAAATTTCAAGGGTTAGGCTTCCCTTAAAAAAATGTAAAAGTGTGTTGCAATTTTATATCCTATGTTTACAATTTATATTTGAATATATACATGTTGTTTTTCACGTTTCATTGAGCTGCTGCTGTTAATTTAATTTTAAAACTAGACTAGTTCATAGTCTAGACTAGAATTATTCTGCACTAAGACAATTTCTATATTTTATTTTATTATTTATGAGTCATTGACTGAATGTAAAGTCAAGCTACCTCTGTTACTTGCACTACCAGACCAGTACCTTTGTTATTGCTGCACTATTCTTAATTCTGCACAATATTTGTTTTACATGGTTATTTTATTTTGTGGTGCACCACTGATATATAACTATAAGCTTTATATTTATTTTGTTTGTGCTGCAATAAGTGAATCCTGTTGGATACTGTTAAATAAAAAAATAACAAAAACATTGATTGCATTTTCTTTATCTGACAGGCAGTCACCTAGTTTTTACAGACTATGGCGCCATTGCTCTATGTATGTTATTGCCATCTCATGAAGCAGCAGGCTGGAGCACATTGTGCTCGGGAGGTAGGAGGTGGAGTTAGGTGCAATGCCTTGCTTGAATGAAGTTAACTTTTCACCTGGCTGGATAATGTCAATTCTTTTCTGTGACTGAGGATTATCGTCTGCGTTTCAGACCAACCAAAACGGAGCAAATAATTACGTAAGTCGAACACTGAATGTATACTAAATGTGCAAACAGATATTGAAACTTTGAATATTTCTCATATGAAGCGAAGCACATTTCTCAGGGTGAATGTAATAACAAGAGCCGCCGCGCTCGCGCCCCTCGAGGGACTATTTTAGGCAACAGAGGGGCTTTATTCAACAAACATGACTGTTCTGAAGGTCCAGATTAACACTGAAAGTCTGCGTTTATTATTTTGTATAACTTGTATATTGTTTATATATATAAGATATATATCTTTACGCCATCTGTTTGCACAACAGTATTCTTCGCTTGCCTTATTGGGTCCCATCCTTGACGTTGTAGGCGCCAGAGACGCGCCCCCTAGACATGGTTTCTAGACATGTTCAGACACGTTCAGACAAGCCCAGAGCAAGCGCATTGATTCTGTACAGGTGAATAGGCTGAGCCCCATAGGGATCAGTTTGAGTATATATTGTAGACGGTGCAAGTAGCAGCAGCGGCAGTAACATAACAGGAGAACTAGCAGAGCGAGAGTGTGAGACGTCCGGTACAGTTGTACACAGACCGATAGCAGTGTATCGTTATAGAGAGCTAATGGCTACTTAGATACAACTATAATATTGTAGAGCCATTATTGGCACAGTATAGTGACTCGTGTAAGCAAAGTAACGTGGAGAGACTTATAGTTAAACCCAGCGCCGTTTGGATATAACTACTCATTGGAGACCGTCTGCGGGTTAGCTTCAAGTACAAACGAAGCTAGCTAGCTACCATCTATGCCAACAGGCTTTTGGATTAATAGCTATTAACCCTGCCATCGGGCGCTAGGATTACAAGGACCGGTTCCGTACGAGACCCCTTCTTCCAGCGGCGACAGGATTATCCGACCGGTCTACAGTTCCTCCGGAGCAGGAGCTCTAGAGAGAAACCATCGTCTCCAGCCACCATTTGCCTTTTCCCTGTATCGCCTCGTTTCGTCTCACTCCCTTCAGAGCTCCGGTCGAGTATCCGTAATCTAGGAACTATTCATTACCGCTGACTTTGATACACTGACATTCTATTATTAAAGGAGAACCGTGATAACTAATCTGTATGTTGCTATGACTATTAAAATACTGTTAACTTGGTATCCCTGTCCCCGCGCAGTCAATTGAGTGTCCGCCATTTTGTCTAACTGTACTGTCTGGCTATTAATATTCTTTAGTAGTGGTTTAATCTAAACAATCTTTAATACAGTCAGGGTTGTGTAGCCCCTTAGCTACAATTGGTCCTTCGAACCGGAGGGTATCAGTAATAATAATCATATTAGTAATAATATGGCCAGCGGTGGACACTCTCCAATCGGCTCTCCCCCATTAGAGCGCCCTAGGCGCCAGCGTCAGCCCCCTCCCCACTTGGAGAACTACGCTGTAGAGTTACCTCCTAGCTTATCTATGAGGACGTTAAGCAAGGATAACATTAGTAGCTCAAGTATGCCCAACCTTATCGACCTGTCAACCCCACCTGTAGAGACCCAAGCTAGTTTAAGTGAAACTGACTTAGCTCAAGGGGGGGGACAAGCGGGACATGACTTGACTATGCCCATAGAACACTGCGCTCCCGAAATGGACCTCGGAGCGCAAGAAGGTAAAGAACGCGCCCCAGAGATGGACCTCGGAGCGCAAGAAGGTAAAGAATGCGCCCCCGAGATGGACCTCGGAGCGCACCAGAGTAAAGAGCACCGCGCCCCCGAGATGGACCTCGGAGCGCGGGAGAAGACAAAGTACAGCGCCCCCGAGATGGACCTCGGAGCGCGTAAGGAGACCAGGTCACCGCCAAGCCCTGCCAACTCCAAATCACCATCATCAGCGTCATCCCCAAGCGAGGCCGACCAGAGGCTAGCGCAAGTCCTGATCGCCACGCTAACCGCTTCAGCGGAAAGAGACCGTCTCCAGGCGCAACAAGAAAGTGAGCGTGAACATTCCAGAGTGGAAGAGAGACGTCTCCAGGCGCAACAAGAGGGTGAGCGTGCCCGTCTCCAGGCGCAACGAGAGAGTGAGTGCGAACATCTCAGAATGGAAGAGAGGCGCCTCCAGGCTGAAGAAAACATGCAGCGCGACGCAGCCAATGCGCAGCGCGAGGCAGAGCGAGACCGCGCCAATGCGCAGCGCGACGCAGCCAATGCGCAGCGCGAGGCGGAGCGAGACCGCCTACAAGCACAAATGATGGAGCAAGCGCTCCAGAGGGTGACTCCCCACTCTTCCACCCGGAGCTCCCGGAGATCATCACGACACGGGTCGAGGGCACCTTCCCCTCCCCGACAAAGCTACACGGTAGTAGCAGCAGCGGCAGTAACATAACAGGAGAACTAGCAGAGCGAGAGTGTGAGACGTCCGGTACAGTTGTACACAGACCGATAGCAGTGTATCGTTATAGAGAGCTAATGGCTACTTAGATACAACTATAATATTGTAGAGCCATTATTGGCACAGTATAGTGACTCGTGTAAGCGAAGTAACGTGGAGAGACTTATAGTTAAACCCAGCGCCGTTTGGATATAACTACTCATTGGAGACCGTCTGCGGGTTAGCTTCAAGTACAAACGAAGCTAGCTAGCTACCATCTATGCCAACAGGCTTTTGGATTAATAGCTATTAACCCTGCCATCGGGCGCTAGGATTACAAGGACCGGTTCCGTTCGAGACCCCTTCTTCCAGCGGCGACAGGATTATCCGACCGGTCTACAGTTCCTCCGGAGCAGGAGCTCTAGAGAGAAACCATCGTCTCCAGCCACCATTTGCCTTTTCCCTGTATCGCCTCGTTTCGTCTCACTCCCTTCAGAGCTCCGGTCGAGTATCCGTAATCTAGGAACTATTCATTACCGCTGACTTTGATACACTGACTTTCTATTATTAAAGGAGAACCGTGATAACTAATCTGTATGTTGCTATGACTATTAAAATACTGTTAACTTGGTATCCCTGTCCCCGCGCAGTCAATTGAGTGTCCGCCATTTTGTCTAACTGTACTGTCTGGCTATTAATATTCTTTAGTAGTGGTTTAATCTAAACAATCTTTAATACAGTCAGGGTTGTGTAGCCCCTTAGCTACAATTGGTCCTTCGAGCCGGAGGGTATCAGTAATAATAATCATATTAGTAATAATATGGCCAGCGGCGGACACTCTCCAATTGGCTCTCCCCCATAGAGCGCCCTAGGCGCCAGCGTCAGCCCCCTCCCCACTTGGAGAACTACGCTGTAGAGTTACCTCCTAGCTTATCTACGAGGACGTTAAGCAAGGATAACATTAGTAGCTCAAGTATGCCCAACCTTATCGACCTGTCAACCCCACCTGTAGAGACCCAAGCTAGTTTAAGTGAAACTGACTTAGCTCAAGGGGGGGGACAAGCGGGACATGACTTGACTATGCCCATAGAACACTGCGCCCCCGAAATGGACCTCGGAGCGCAAGAAGGTAAAGAGCGCGCCCCCGAGATGGACCTCGGAGCGCAAGAAGGTAAAGAATGCGCCCCCGAGATGGACCTCGGAGCGCACCAGAGTAAAGAGCACCGCGCCCCCGAGATGGACCTCGGAGCGCGGGAGAAGACAAAGTACAGCGCCCCCGAGATGGACCTCGGAGCGCGTAAGGAGACCAGGTCACCGCCAAGCCCTGCCAACTCCAAATCACCATCATCAGCGTCATCCCCAAGCGAGGCCGACCAGAGGCTAGCGCAAGTCCTGATCGCCACGCTAACCGCTTCAGCGGAAAGAGACCGTCTCCAGGCGCAACAAGAAAGTGAGCGTGAACATTCCAGAGTGGAAGAGAGACGTCTCCAGGCGCAACAAGAGGGTGAGCGTGCCCGTCTCCAGGCGCAACGAGAGAGTGAGTGCGAACATCTCAGAATGGAAGAGAGGCGCCTCCAGGCTGAAGAAAACATGCAGCGCGATGCAGCCAATGCGCAGCGCGAGGCAGAGCGAGACCGCGCCAATGCGCAGCGCGACGCAGCCAATGCACAGCGCGAGGCGGAGCGAGACCGCCTACAAGCACAAATGATGGAGCAAGCGCTCCAGAGGGTGACTCCCCACTCTTCCACCCGGAGCTCCCGGAGATCATCACGACACGGGTCGAGGGCACCTTCCCCTCCCCGACAAAGCTACACGGGACCCCGCCTAAGGGAAGAACCTGCTTACGTTGCAGAGCAGCTAGCCGAGTGACTACAAAGTCTAACGGAGGACGAGGGAGGACAGAAAGCCCACCCGCACGACCCCATCTCAGACCAGGAGGATCAGTGCAGCCCCGGTCTCAGTCCCGACACGCTGCGTTATGAACCCCCAACACGTCCCAGTGGGGAGTTCGAGCAACAGATGGCACCGAGGAATACCACCTGGGAACCCAGCCTCTGGTTCCCGCCCAGCACGAACCAACGACCCCACGTATGGGGAGACTCGCCAAGGAGGCCTCTCCCCCCACGTGCGTCAGTGTCACAGCCATCCATGGCATCTTACATTAGGACACCCACATTCCCAGACTTCACAAGAGAAGACCGAGCGCAGTATACCGAGCTGCGTATGTGCCTAGAGACAATTATGTCCGGAGTACAGGACGAGTCATACAAGTATGCCATTCTCTTTAAGCACCTCAAGGTAACTAGAGCGCACAACATAGCGCTGGCATACTCTAATTCACAAACTCCCTATTCTGACGCCCTGGTTGCCCTCGACGCACGTTACGGACGTACATGGGACTATGTCATTCAGGAGATACGTGAGATCTAACGTCTCCCCCCAGCTAAAGACAACCGAGCCCTGGACGACCTATCCGTCAAGGTACAATCCCTGGTAGGGATGCTCGGGTCCCAACGAGAGAAGGGGATGTACGAGTTGTACGCCAACTCCAACGTGGAGCGTATATTGGAGAAGCTCCCCCCATTCCGCCAAGAACGTTTTCGGCGGCAAAGAAACCACCGTGACCCAAATGGCCCAGAACAATCACTCCTGGACCTTGCTGACTTCCTAGCCAGGGAGGTTAGCAGCCTAAGCATTGACACCTTCGCATGGGGTGGCTCGAACATTAAAGAGGGACCGAGAAGGTTTAAAGACCAAAGCAGGCCCATCACTGTGATGCACCAGGCCGAGTCGGTGTCAGGACGGATCAGGAGACGTCCACGACTAGACTGACCACTCGGCGGAGTGTGTACCGAACACTCGCCAGCCAGTACGACCCAATGGGGTGTATCCTCCCCTACACCACCCGGGCGAAGATGCTGGTGAGAGAACTGTGGGACAAGGAGCAGGGCTGGGACGACCCCATACCCGAGCACCTAGCTACCACATGGAGAGAGTGGGAGGATGAACTTGTCTTACTCCGTGAGGTGGCCATCCCGCGGAGTCACTTCCCCCCTACCTTGCGACTGGAGAAGTGTCAGACAGACCTGCACGTCTTCAGCGACGCCTCAGAAGTGGCGTACGGATCAGTGGCCTACCTGAGGGCTCAAGAAGAGGGAGTTCTGAACTCCATGCCCCTCAGCTACGCTCCAAGCGACGTAGCTGACATCGAACCCATCACCCCAAACCGCCTCTTGATGGGGCGGCCGGACCCTGCCCTTTCTCAGACGGTGTACAGACAGGACGGAATGAATGGACGGATAATGTGGAGACACAGCCAAGTACTGGCCGACCAGTCTTGGGCCCGCTTCCTCCTACACTACCTACCCTCCCTTCCAGCCCGTCAGAAATGGGTGAAAGACAGGGACAACCTGACCGTGGGGACCGTCGTGATGATAAAAGACCAGTCACTACCCCGAGCTACGTGGCCAGCCGGCCGTGTGAGCAAAGTGATTAACGGTTCCGATGGGAAGGTCAGAGCCGCAGAAGTCATCGTCCAAGGGCGGACCTACACCAGACCAGTAGCCAAGTTGATAGAGCTTCCTGCGTTCCCTGACCCCCCTGACGACGACGATAACCCACTGACCTTATAGATTATTTCCAACTCCCCATAGTACATTATGGAGAAGTTGACTTGACCCTTAATATTAATCTGTGCCCCACATTTATTTACTAATTAGGTTCGGACTAATTAGGGGGCGGCTGTTCTGAAGGTCCAGATTAACACTGAAAGTCTGCGTTTATTATTTTGTATAACTTGTATATTGTTTATATATATAAGATATATATCTTTACGCCATCTGTTTGCATAACAGTATTCTTCGCTCGCCTTATTGGGTTCCAACCTTGACGTTGTAGGTGCCAGAGACGCGCCCCCTAGACATGGTTTCTAGACATGTTCAGACACGTTCAGACAAGCCCAGAGCAAGCGCATTGATTCTGTACAGGTGAATAGGCTGAGCCCCATAGGGATCAGTTTGAGTATATATTGTAGACGGTGCAAGTAGCAGCAGCGGCAGTAACATAACAGGAGAACTAGCAGAGCGAGAGTGTGAGACGTCCGGTACAGTTGTACACAGACCGATAACAGTGTATCGTTATAGAGAGCTAATAGTTATAGTTAAACCCAGCGCCGTTTGGATATAACTACTCATTGGAGACCGTCTGCGGGTTAGCTTCAAGTACAAACGAAGCTAGCTAGCTACCATCTATGCCAACAGGCTTTTGGATTAATAGCTATTAACCCTGCCATCGGGCGCTAGGATTACAAGGACCGGTTCCGTACGAGACCCCTTCTTCCAGCGGCGACAGGATTATCCGACCGGTCTACAGTTCCTCCGGAGCAGGAGCTCTAGAGAGAAACCATCGTCTCCAGCCACCATTTGCCTTTTCCCTGTATCGCCTCGTTTCGTCTCACTCCCTTCAGAGCTCCGGTCGAGTATCCGTAATCTAGGAACTATTCATTACCGCTGACTTTGATACACTGACATTCTATTATTAAAGGAGAACCGTGATAACTAATCTGTATGTTGCTATGACTATTAAAATACTGTTAACTTGGTATCCCTGTCCCCGCGCAGTCAATTGAGTGTCCGCCATTTTGTCTAACTGTACTGTCTGGCTATTAATATTATTTAGTAGTGGTTTAATCTAAACAATCTTTAATACAGTCATGGTTGTGTAGCCCCTTAGCTACAATGACCATGTTCACATCTTAAACTCATACTGAGGCCTTAGTTTTGGTTTTGAATTGCATATCATCATTCATTTATTTATTGTCACAGTCACAGAGCAGAAGAATTTTGCCAAAACAAACCAATAGTATCCAGCTGTAGAACGGCAGACCAGCCACACTCAAACGCATTTCCTTTGATTTAATTATACATCAAATGATTTATGTCAAGGATTGCAAATGCCTCGCTTGAATGAAGTTAACTTTTGACCTGGATAACGTCAACATGCAGGGTGAGATGGCGCCGCAACGAACGGCTGCCTGTCTGTGCGCTCCGTCGAGACTGTGCTTACTTTTGTTAATATTTATAGTTTTTAGAGTTTTGTTTGTACCAACTGTTGGTGCATTTAATGTATATGACCGTCAGTCACTCATAGACATTGGATTACGGGAAACTTACCAACTGGATTACTCACTGGACCAGCTTTCCGAACCGCAACAATGGCCTGAAGAAATTCTCCGGAGATTAGGACCAGATCCTTTGTTCCTTGATCCCAGGAAAAGAGGAATCAGACGGCGAGGAAAGAGAGCTGGAGTCCGTAACAGGCTGAGAACCAGGCGGCACAGGACACCACTACCCAGTATATTGCTAGCCAATGTACAATCAATTGACAATAAACTGGATGACATCCGAGCAAGGATTCAATATCAAAGAGACGTTAGGGACTGCAACGTTCTCTGCTTCACTGAAACGTGGCTCACGCCGGAGGTCCCAGACCACGCAATTCAACCGGCTGATCACTTCTTTATCCATCGCAAGGATCGGACATCAGAGTCCGGTAAACAACGTGGAGGAGGTATTGCCTTCATGTTTAACAAAAATTGGAGCGATCCAACTAACGTGAAGGAATTATCCAACCACTGCTCCCCAGACCTGGAATATATAACCATCAAGTGTCGTCCTTTCTTCCTCCCGAGGGAGTTAACGGCGATCATCCTGATCGGAGTGTATATTCCACCGCAAGCCAGCAACAACGCCGCGCTCTCCAGACTCCACGACGAGGTAAATAGAATACAAGTGGCGAACGTTAACGCCGCCATTTTGGTGCTGGGAGATTTCAACAGCGCCAATCTGAGAAAGGTATTACCTGACTTCTATCAGCATGTGACTTGCAACACCAGAGGCGGTAACATCCTAGATCACTGTTACACGCAATTTAAAGGTGGCTACAAGGCTCATTCTGATAGTGGCTTTGGTAAATCAGATCACGCGTCAATCTTTCTTTCACCAAAGTACAAACAGAGAATTAAAAGTACTCCTGTAGTCTCGCGAGAGGTGCAGAAATGGGATTTGACGTCAGAGGAGACGCTCCGGTCTGTGTTTCACTGCACAGACTGGAATGTGTTCCGCGACACAGATAACATTAATGTCTACACGGAAACAGTGCTGGACTATGTTTGTACTAGGGTGGAAGAAACAATCCCCACTACCACAATGAGAGTTTACCCAAATCAAAAACCCTGGGTAGACAAATCCGTCCGTGAAGCTCTGAGAGAGCGCACCAAAGCATACAACGACGGCCTAGTGGCAGGCAACATGAATGACCACAAGGTGGCGCGATACAACGTAAGGAGGACAGTGTCAGAGGCCAAACGGCGCTACAGGGATAAAATTGAACTCCAGTTTGAACAAGCTGACTCTAGAGCTATGTGGCAAGGGCTCAAAACGATGACAACAAAGGCGCCTCCCTCAAACTGAACAGTGACATCTCCTTAGCAAATGACCTCAATACCTTCTATGCGAGGTTTGATGCTGGTAATAACAACACCAGCTCACAAGCCACGGCAATGGGGGGGGGGGGTCGGCTGCTGATGGAGGCGCAGTGTTCAGGGTAACAGAGCATGAGGTGAGGCGGACCTTTAAAAAAGTGAATATCAGGAAGGCAGCAGGTCCGGACGGCATCCCCGGCCGCGTCCTAAAAGTCTGTGCCGACCAACTGGCCCCAGTATTCACTGACATATTTAACCTGTCCTTAGAACAGGCTGTCATCCCCACCTGCCTGAAGAAGTCCACTATTATCCCTGTACCCAAAAAATCCAAGCCTGCTTGCCTCAACGACTACCGCCCTGTAGCTCTCACCTCCATAGCCATGAAGTGCTTTGAGAAGCTAGTAAAGGGCTACATCTGCTCCTCCCTCCCCATCAACATGGACCCCCTGCAATTTGCATACCGCCCCAACAGGTCCACGGAGGACGCCATAGCCCATGTGCTGCACACAGCAGCATCACACCTGGACAAGAGGCAGGGGAACTATGTGAGAATGCTATTCATCGACTACAGCTCGGCATTCAATACCATAGTCCCCTCCATACTCATAGCCAAGCTCAGGGACCTGGGCTTGGGCTATGACCTCTGCCAGTGGGTCTTGGACTTCCTGACTGGCAGACCCCAGGTGGTGAGAGCAGGCAACTGCACCTCCTCATCCATCACCCTCAACATAGGGGCCCCCCAGGGCTGTGTTCTGAGTCCCCTCCTCTACTCCCTGTACACACACGACTGTGTGGCTCAGCGGAGTAGCAATACAATCATCAAATTTGCTGACGACACAGTGGTGGTGGGCCTGATCTCTGCCAACGACGAGAGGGCCTACCTGGAAGAGGTCAAGGTCCTGGCGGGATGGTGCCAGGAAAACAGCCTCTCCCTGAACGTCAGCAAAACAAAGGAGATGATTGTGGACTTCAGGAGGTCGGGGGTCAAGGACTACAGCCCCCTCAGCATCAACGGGGCACCGGTTGAGAGAGTCAACAGCTTTAAGTACCTCGGAGCCTACATATCCGAGGACTTGACATGGACCACACACATTGACAGTGTTGTGAAGAAGGCACGACAACGCCTCTACTTCCTCAGGCGCCTAAGGAAGTTCCAAGTCAGTCAGAAGATCCTTAAGAACTTCTACTCATGTACAATAGAGAGCATCTTGACCGGCAACATCACCTCCTGGTTTGGGAATAGCACTGCACAAGACCGAAGCAGACTACAAAGAGTGACACGTTCAGCCGAACGCACAATTGGAGGGGGGCTCCCCACCCTCCAGAACATTTACAACAAGCGTTGCAAGGGCAAGGCTAAGAGAATCATTAAAGACTCCAGTCACCCGAACAACTGCCTCTTTGAACTGCTGCGGTCAGGCAAGCGATACCGGAGTCTCAAGGCGAGCACAGAAAGACTCAGAAGAAGGTTCTATCCCCAGGCCATCAGGCTGCTAAACGAACAATGAATGAACACTACACAACAACAACCACCAAACGCACATAGCACACACATCCACACGCACACACTCACTTTAAACAAACACACTGTAGCACCCACTCCACACACTTTATAGCACACACCCACTTTAAACAAACACACTGTAGCACCCACTCCCCACACTTTATATTTATTGATGAAGGATTGCACTACAACTCGTACACCTTACTGTAAATTGTACCTAAAATTGTACCTCATATCATTTCTGCTTTGCACTAGATAGTACTGTACATTAGTACACTGCATAGTATTGTATATTATATGGTAACTCAGAACATTGTACATATGTCTATACCGAACACTGTGACCTCATTTTTCTTCTTCTAAATTACATGCTATATTATGTTATTTGATACTATCTTGTCTAGCACAGTCTCTGGAGCGTAACAGTAAGAAGCATTTTGTATGAAAGTATTCTGTACTTCTGTATGACAACTATTAAAGAACTTGAACTTGAACTTGAATGTAATGTGAGAAATTAAGATAAAAAAAAAAAATAATAATTATGTTTTGATCGGATCGGGAAAGATCGGGATCGGTAGATACTCAAAATCACATGATCGGGATCGGATCGGGAGCAAAAAAAGGTGATCGGGACATCCCTAGTTTCAATTGGCCAGCCAAACATGTTATCTGTGTACATGTGATATTGTACTAATTGTGTATTTATTAATGAGGTAAGTTATGCCCCGAAATCCGACGTTAGAGTCAGTGTGTCAATATAGTTACTGCACTTTAGCTTTGTAGGGCAGTATGGTTATGCTGTTAAATGAAGTAGTGGTATTGCAATGGCACCATCTCCGTCTGGAGAGAGAAGACATTTGCGCTTGATATAGCCAAGTTTACCTATCCCTATATCTTCTTGCAAGCCACTGACCTTGTATGTACCAATGTATGATGATTCACAGGGATACATGTAGTATGGCTGTTTGTGTCTGTACTTTCTGTAAATTATATATACCTCTTCCTCTGATTTAAGAATATTCTTTACTAATGCAAATCCATCTCCAACCTCAATACAATTGTCTCCTTTCTTTGTGGACAAAGTAAACCGATGAGTGGAGACCTTCCTGTACTGTTGTGAAGAAGTAAACTGTGGGGGGACAGGCCCATCAGTGTGAATATTACGCAAAATTGGATCATCGGTGGGACATGGGGATCCAACATGTGGAATTTCAGACAACCTTTTCACTACCTGTTGTAGAAGCTGATGTGGCTTGCGTAGAAGATGCTTAATTTGTCCAAGATAGTTCTCAAAAGGGAATCCTGAGATATTATCTAGAGTGCCAAACTTCCTGTATTCCACAGCCAAATGAATAAGCTGGTGTACATTGTACACAATTTCATCTTTTCCATACACTGTCCCAAAGTGTTCAACAAAAGAAACCATCAACTTGTGCGCAAAGGCCAACAATTCCTCAGAAATACTAGGGGACAGCAACAAGTACATTCCAACAGAAAATAACATGAAGTTGTCATACAGCTCACTGGGGAGGGAATCCTTCAAAATAACAGGACCCCAATACAACATGAAGGATCGCAAAATGATAGTATTCTCCCCCTTCAATCTTAGTGGTAGGCACATGTTTTTGTGTTCCTAGCAATGTTCTTCCATCTTTAGGAAGGGTCGGGTGAAACATCTTCAAAATGGACAGCAAAGATGATAGTGCAACCAGAGAGACTGAATAGGATGTTGCCCAATATTTTAAACTTGTCATGAGGAATTCTTCATTATGCTCATCACTGTCAAAGACATGTTCAGGTTCAATTTCGTCATCCCCAGCTATACTTTCAAAATGTGCATTTGACTCACCTGGTGAGTCAATATTTTCACTTTGATCACTGATAGTTAGTGGTCTGTTTAGTGGCAAGTCTGAAGTTGATAAATCTAGTGGCAAGTCTGATCTAGTTGTTAAATCTAGTGGCAAGTCTGTCTTTGGTAAATCTAGCAGGCACTCAGTAGAGGCTGTGACAGGATCTGTGTTCTCTAAAGAGTGGTGGTTTGTCCTTGAATTAGCAGCAACAATTAACTTATAATCAGTGAGGATAGCCTGCTCTGTCACTCTCAGTAATTTGTTGACTCTACGTCTTTTAGCCCGAGAATAAGATGACATCTTAGAGTGCTGAGGTGCTGTAGTCAATGTAATGGTACATAAATTGTGCTATTTACTTGGCTAGAACAGGTCTTTGCTTCAATTGCTGCAACGCGCGGCTTCTTGAAACTGGTACGTGATTCTGGAAAAAGAAAGAAAAAAGGGGGGAGGGTCCTGATTAATGTGCTGCATTGCAATGTGCAGGGTGAAACGCTTGCATAATTCTACATTTTGATCAATATCAAGAGAGTTCATTATTATATTATTGTTATATTGTTCATTATAAAATACCATGCATATAACCAAACGTCTAACTATATAGTCAATGTAATGGTACATAAATTGTGCTATTTACTTGGCTAGAACAGGTATTTGCTTCAATTGCTGCAACGCGCGGCTTCTTGAAACTGGTACGTGATTCTTGAAAAAGAAAGAAAAAAGGGGGGAGGGTCCTGATTAATGTGCTGCATTGCAATGTGCAGGGTGAAACGCTTGCATAATTCTACATTTTGATCAATATCAAGAGAGTTCATTATTATATTATTGTTATATTGTTCATTATAAAATACCATGCATATAACCAAACGTCTAACTATATAGTCAATGTAATGGTACATAAATTGTGCTATTTACTTGGCTAGAACAGGTCTTTGCTTCAATTGCTGCAACGCGCGGCTTCTTGAAACTGGTACGTGATTCTTGAAAAAGAACGAAAAAAGGGGGGAGGGTCCTGATTAATGTGCTGCATTGCAATGTGCAGGGTGAAACGCTTGCATAATTCTACATTTTGATCAATATCAAGAGAGTTCATTATTATATTATTGTTATATTGTTCATTATAAAATACCATGCATATAACCAAATGTCTAACTATATACTATCTGTATGTCATGTATGTCCCTATGCCATAAATGTCATCATGTGTATGTCATAAATGTCACTATGAATTGAAAATGGGGGACCCTGATGTAAACGAGACAAAAACGTCTTTCTCTGGTCTGCATCCCCTTAACAATTGTGTGTATTGAGCCATACTGTATTGTACCCCTTCTGCAATCTGTTAAATAAAGTTTTCATTCATTCAACATTAGCAGGACCAGTGGCACGCCAAACAGCCTGCAAACTAGCTGGCGTTCTATCGCCACGCTCTAAGACAAACTCTAACCTTAACCAACTTTGAAAGAGTGCCTAAGCTTAAAGGGGAGATGAAGCATATAGCGATATAAACATAGTCATAGCATCAAATTAGTATTTAGATAAGCCACAGAAAAAATCACGTTATAAAAATAAGCAGTTTCTAAGAAAAAACTATTTGTTATGTGAAGCGCTTTATCAACATGGGCACCGCCATTTTGTTTGGTGACATCACCATCGCGGGGCATTTAGCTAGCTGGCTACCTAGCCGCAGCCGGGATTCAAAGCCAACTAGCCGGCTAACCCAGCTCGCTAAATGCTGCATGTAGCGAGCAGAACTGTAAAATTAGTTTGAACAGCCAGGAGCAATACAAAAAGAACCACACTGTCCCGTTGTCTGGTAGGCAACGTTGCATTTACGGATCCACGTGTTTACTAGGCCAGCTACCGCGTGCTTCCTTGACTACTTCCTGTTCACCCAATACGCATGCTTTTGATTGGCTGAGTCGCACAACGTCATTCAGTACCAAAGCACGCAATTGGAGCACGCAATTTCTGTTCGTTTGGCGCTAGAATAATTACATCGAAATAATAAATAACTGGTTATAGGTCTTAAACAACCGTACGATTCCACTTGCACACTCTCCAGAGTTATATTAAGTACACACTAACGAATATTCATGAATATTTATCTTAGTTGACGTATATATATATTTACCTACCAAACTGCAGCATAAGCACATACACAACGCGGTCAAGAGTACACCGGTCACACTCACAATAACGTTATTTTTCACTGAACACAGTTAAGATAAAAGTAATATAGCCAAAACTTACTGTAAAGCACTCAGTAGAATCAAATCCGGGGGATCCAGACGTTGCTGTTCTGTTGCCAGTTCACAATGAGAGAGTGCTGCATTAGATAGTGGAAGCTAGAATATGTGGCTGGGACGTACCATATTGTTTAAATTGGGGGGGGCATTCGGATCGGTCCAACTTAATGACGACAAACAGCATACGTTGAACAGCATACATTGATTCAACATTTATTAGATATTGGCATTTCAATCATTAAAATGCAACCAGAAAACAATATTGATTCAATGACATGTTTTCAACATTGGTCAATTGGTTCATCGGTTAATGGGTGATCCACCATCAATCGTCGACCTTAACCAAAAATCAAGCATTTTGACCATAAATCAACATTGAATTAACACCTTTTGCTATCTGGGGGGTCAGTGGCGTTGTTTGTCAAACAGTGTCAACTTGAATGTTACACTCTGAGTGCATAGTAGTATAGACATATGTGCATGATAGGTAGTAGTACAGTAGTAGCATAGTAGTATAGACATTATTAATGTAACGGACAGAGGTGCATTCCTCATATCAACTCTGATTGTACGCACGCTAATGACGCCACATGCACGCGCTCTCCCGCGCATGCGCATAAATGTTCCCTTGCTTAAGCACAGAATAAAGACGGTGCCTAATTGCCTCTACGAATGGAATGTAACACATTTCATTCACAAGTTAGGTGTGAATGTATCTGAGAACGTATTTAACACACCTGACGACCGGCGCTATTGATATGCAAAGTAGCCCAGGTGGGTACTTATAGCGAGTTGGCGAGTGCAGCGCATTCCTGTGTGCACGTGCGTGCCGTGCACATCCGTGCATGTGCGTGCACGCGCTTCTGCTCAAATCTTTGGGTGCACGGAGTGCAACCCCGTCCCATGATAAACGCATCCCTGGTAACGGATGGTACCGCGAAGCGCAGTCACGAAGGACTTCAGATGTTGTGAAGTGACTGGGGTGAGTATGGTACTATGGGTTAAACTCACTCTCATCCTCAAAAGACACAGACACATTACAAAGCAGTGAGTTCACTTCTTGGTATAGCGGTCTGTGCTGTTGCCCGCGGCGTGGGAGACCCGGGTTCGAAACTCCCTCGGGGCATCGAAGTTTGTTACATTAGCATGATAGGTAGTAGTATAAGTATAGTAGCATAGTAATATAGACATATTAGCATGGTAGGTAGTAGTATAAGTATAGTAGCATAGTAGTATAGACATATTAGCATGATAAGTAGTAGTATACGTATACAGTAGTAGCATAGTAGTATACACATATTAGCATGATAGGTAGTAGTATAAGTATAGTAGCATAGTAGTCAGGGCCGCCTGGGAGAAATGCGAGGCCCTGTGCGAGATTTAAACGCGAGTCAACATACAGTCAACATATTCTTAAATAATAGCGCTGCCCGAGGCTGGGCATGATACAGTCAACATATAGCAAGAGAGAGAGCGAGAGAGAGCTCCCGTTCTACAGTCAATATACAGTGTACAGAGAGAGAGAGAGAGAGAGAGAGAGAGAGAGAGAGAGAGAGAGAGAGAGAGAGAGAGAGAGAGAGAGAGAGAGAGAGAGAGAGAGAGAGAGAGAGAGAGAGAGAACACATTGGAAATAAATTGAAATGCTATTTGGCCCTAAACAGAGAGTACACAGTGGCAGAATACCTGAGCACTGTGACTGAAGATCCTCGACTAGGTACAGACTCAGCGAGCACAGCCTAGCCATCGAGAAAGGCCGCCATAGGCAGACTGTGTGTGTTAGAAAGAGAGAGAGAGAGAGAGAGAGCATGTGTGTTTGTGTGTTAGAGAGAGAGAGCATGTCTGTGTGTCGTGTGTGTGTGTGTTAGAGAGAGAGCATGTATGAGAGAGAGATAAGCAAAGATGAGCCCCTAAAGGATATTCAACTTTTAATGGAAGAACAAAACAGAAGGAAAAGATAACTTCACAAAGGCAACATGAATATACATAGATCCAAAAGGACAAAGATCAACACTTAAATCCAAAGAGAAGAGGGTCTATACCAGAGAAAACAAAGTAGCAAGGAGCCAATGGCCGACATCAGCTAAATAGGCTAACTGCAAATAGAGTAGCCAGGTACTGACACCAGGCCACACACAGCTTTGGCCAACGCTACCCAAGCTACACAAACGACCAAGACAATTCACACACAGCACATGTCGTATCTCCAAATGTTGTGAAGTAACATATGTTTTGCCTGGAAAAAAACATCATTATTAACAAAACATTCGGGAGGGGAAGGAAGGAAGAGTGGGATAATGTCCAATGGACATCTTACCTGCACCAAGGAACGCAGGCCCGACTACAGAAGCAAGCTGATGATGATGGCGCCGCCCCGATCGGCTGCCTCTCTGTTCGCTCCGTCGAGACTGTGTTTACTTTTGTTAATATTTATAGTTTTTAGAGTTTTGTGCGTACCAACTGTTGGTGCATTTAATGTATATGACCGTCAGTCACTCATAGACATTGGATTACGGGAAATTTACCAACTGGATTACTCGCTGGATCAGCTTTCCGAACCACATCAATGGCCTGAAGAAATCCTCCGGAGATTAGGACCAGACCCTTTGTTCCCAGAGCCCAGGAAAAGACGACGAGGAAAGAGGGCTGGGATCCGAAACAGGCTGAGATCCAGACGCCACCGTACACCACTTCCCAGTATATTGCTAGCCAATGTACAATCAATAGACAATAAACTGGATGACATCCGAGCAAGGATTCAATATCAAAGAGACGTTAGGGACTGCAATGTCCTTTGCTTCACCGAAACATGGCTGACGCCGGAGGTTCCAGATCACGCGATTCAACCAGCGGATCACTTCTTTATCCATAGAAAGGATCGGTCATCATCAGAGTCCGGTAAACAACGTGGAGGAGGTATTGCCTTCATGTTTAACAAAAATTGGAGTGATCCAACGAACGTGAAGGAATTATCCAACCACTGCTCCCCAGAACTGGAATATATAACCATCAAGTGTCGTCCTTTCTTCCTCCCGAGGGAGTTAACGGCGATCGTCCTGGTCGGAGTGTATATTCCACCACAAGCCAGCAACAAGGTTGCGCTCTCCAGACTACACGACGAGGTAAATAGAATACAAGTGGCTAACGTTAACGCCGCCATTTTAGTACTGGGAGATTTCAATAGCGCCAATCTGAGAAAGGTATTGCCCGACTTCTATCAGCATGTGACTTGCAACACCAGAGGCGGTAACATCCTAGATCACTGTTACACGCAATTTAAAGGTGGCTACAAGGCTCATTCTGATAGTGGCTTCGGTAAGTCAGATCACGCATAAATTTTTCTTTCACCAAAGTATAGACAGAGAATTAAAAGTACTCCCGTAGTCTCGCGAGAGGTGCAGAAATGGGATGTGACGTCAGAGGATACGATCCGGTCAGTGTTTCACAACACAGACTGGAATGTGTTCCGCGACACAGATAACATTAATGCCTACACGGAGACAGTGCTGGACTATGTTTGTACTAGGGTGAAAGAAACAATCCCCACTACCAAAATGAAAGTTTACCCAAATCAAAAACCCTGGGTAGACAAATCCGTCCGTGAAGCTCTGAGAGAGCGCACCAAAGCATACAACGACGGCCTAGAGGCAGGCAACATGAATGACCACAAGGTGGCGCGATACAACGTAAGGAGGACTGTGTCAGAGGCCAAACGACGCTACAGGGATAAAATTGAACTCCAGTTTGAACAAGCTGACTCTAGAGCTATGTGGCAGGGGCTCAAAACGATGACAGACTACAAAGGCGCCTCCCTCAAACTGAACAGTGACATCTCCTTAGCAAATGACCTCAATACCTTCTATGCGAGGTTTGATGCTGGTAATAACAACACCAGCTCACAAGCCTCGGCAATGGGGGAGGGGGGGGGTCGGCTGCTGATGGAGGCGCAGTGTTCAGGGTAACAGAGCATGAGGTGAGGCGGACCTTTAAAAAAGTGAATATCAGGAAGGCAGCAGGTCCAGACGGCATCCCCGGCCGCGTCCTAAAAGTCTGTGCCGACCAACTGGCCCCAGTATTCACTGACATATTTAACCTGTCCTTAGAACAGGCTGTCATCCCCACCTGCCTGAAGAAGTCCACTATTATCCCTGTACCCAAAAAATCCAAGCCTGCTTGCCTCAACGACTACCGCCCTGTAGCTCTCACCTCCATAGCCATGAAGTGCTTCGAGAAGCTAGTAAAGGGCTACATCTGCTCCTCCCTCCCCATCAACATGGACCCCCTGCAATTTGCATACCGCCCCAACAGGTCCACGGAGGACGCCATATCCCATGTGCTGCACACAGCAGCATCACACCTGGACAAGAGGCAGGGGAACTATGTGAGAATGCTATTCATCGACTACAGCTCGGCATTCAATACCATAGTCCCCTCCATACTCATAGCCAAGCTCAGGGACCTGGGCTTGGGCTATGACCTCTGCCAGTGGGTCTTGGACTTCCTGACTGGCAGACCCCAGGTGGTGAGAGCAGGCAACTGCACCTCCTCATCCATCACCCTCAACATAGGGGCCCCCCAGGGCTGTGTTCTGAGTCCCCTCCTCTACTCCCTGTACACACACGACTGTGTGGCTCAGCGGAGTAGCAATACAATCGTCAAATTTGCTGACGACACAGTGGTGGTGGGCCTGATCTCTGCCAACGACGAGAGGGCCTACCTGGAAGAGGTCAAGGTCCTGGCGGGATGGTGCCAGGAAAACAGCCTC
This sequence comes from Notolepis coatsorum, assembly GCF_963971535.1. NCBI lineage: Eukaryota > Metazoa > Chordata > Actinopteri > Aulopiformes > Paralepididae > Notolepis > Notolepis coatsorum. The sequence goes on along the minus strand of NC_140168.1, from coordinate 185,146,460 downwards.
TCCCTGAACGTCAGCAAAACAAAGGAGATGATTGTGGACTTCAGGAGGTCGGGGGTCAAGGACTACAGCCCCCTCAGCATCGACGGGGCACCGGTTGAGAGAGTCAACAGCTTCAAGTACCTCGGAGCCTACATATCCGAGGACTTGACATGGACCACACACATTAACAGTGTGGTGAAGAAGGCACGACAACGCCTCTACTTCCTCAGGCGCCTAAGAAAGTTCCAAGTCAGCCAGAAGATCCTTAAGAACTTCTACTCATGTACAATAGAGAGCATCTTGACCGGCAACATCACCTCCTGGTTTGGGAATAGCACTGCAAAAGACCGAAGCAGACTACAAAGAGTGACACGTGCAGCCGAACGCACAATTGGAGGGGGGCTCCCCACCCTCCAGAACATTTACTACAAGCGTTGCAAGGGCAAGGCTAAGAGAATCATTAAAGACTCCAGTCACCCGAACAACTGCCTCTTTGAACTGCTGCGGTCAGGCAAGCGATACCGGAGTCTCAAGGCGAGCACAGAAAGACTCAGAAGTAGCTTCTATCCCCAGGCCATCAGGCTGCTAAACGAACAATGAATGAACACTACACAACAACAACCACCAAACGCACATAGCACACACATCCACACGCACACACTCACTTTAAACAAACACACTGTAGCACCCACTCCACACACTTTATAGCACACACCCACTTTAAACAAACACACTGTAGCACCCACTCCCCACACTTTATATTTATGGACAAAGGATTGCACTACAACTCGTACACCTTACTGTAAATTGTACCTAAAATTGTACCTCATCCCATTTCTGCTTTGCACTAGATAGTACTGTACATTAGTACACTGCATAGTATTGTGTATTGTATATTATATGGTAACTCAGAACATTGTACATATGTCTATACCGAACACTGTGACCTCATTCTCTTCTTCTAAATTCATGCTATATTATGTTATTATGTTATTTGATACTATCTTGTCTAGCACAGTCTCTGGAGCGTAACAGTAAGAAGCATTTTGTATGAAAGTATTCTGTTCTTCTGTATGACAACTATTAAAGAACTTGAACTTGAACTTGAACATCTTCTGTCAAAGATGATGTCGTAGTCAGAGTGCCAGGGCCCCCTGCTATTCTCACGGCTAATGTCAATGGTCGTAGCACAAGCTAACAGCTAACTCTAGGCTAACTGATAGCATCAAACTAACGTTCCCAGCCGAGCGCAGCCGGCAGCTAACGTCGTAGCTAAACAGCTAACTGGCTAACAGTTAGCTCAACCCGGCTATCGCTAACCATTAGCTAACGCAGAAGCAAGCTATGCGGCTACCACTGAAAAACTGTACAACATGAGAAAAGCAATACAGGTGCTGACACCAGGCCACACACCGTTAGCTACTAGTACTACAACAGCTAGTCGGCCCGTTTGGCTCCAGAGAGAGAGAGAGAGAGAGAGAGAGAGATATCCACAGCGGGAATAGAATAGAGTGCATTAAAAACTCACCAAACGTCCAAGAGGATGGAGACAACCGCGTGGAGTTGACGAAGTTCATCTGCCGAACGACCATCCTCTTCATCTTGGCATAATAATGCTGCACGCGCTGTCTCTAGGTTAGCTAACGCTAGTTAGCCTTTAGCTAAGCTAGCTACTAGCCGACATCATCATGGCTATATCCCGACTGAACCACACGTTAGGACTCAATATTATAACGTAGCTAAAGCTAACTAGCTGTCCCTGTCTTTAGCCGGGATGGCTAGCCTGACTGAACTGTCTAACATGCAACAACTTTCATCTTCAGTCCATCTGCCGAACGATGTCCCCTTCATCTTGGCTGGCATAACCTCCAATGCTGCACGCGCGAAATAGTCAGAGGCTAGTGATGGGTCGGTCATGAGCGACTCGTTCATAAGAGCCGATTCATTGCCGTGAGCGTGAGTCGAATCGCTCACGTCTGGCAATGAGTCGGTTCACGCCACCCCCCCCCCCCCCCCCCCCCGGCACGCACACAGACACACACAATGAACTCAACAGACGCTACCTTACCTGTAACCCCTCCCCTCATTGAAACCAATTCTGCTGCCTGCAGAGCATCAGAGCTGCCTGCAGACCCTCAGAGCCAGGAACAAGTCAGACACATTCTACAAACGTGTCTAATGTGAAATATATAAGCATATAAGCAAAACTAGATTTTAGGTCTGTGTGACCGCACTGCTCGCACTGCTCGCACACCCCCTGAGGCGGCCCTGATAGTAGTATACACATATTAGCATGATAGGTAGTAGTATAAGTATAGTAGCATAGTAGTATACACATATTAGCATGATGGATAGTAGACAGTATAAGTATACAGTAGTATCATAGTAGTATAGACATATTAACATGATAGGTATTATTATACTGTAAGGTTATTTTTTTTCCTTTCTTCTTTACTTTTATTTGAGTTTATTTGAGTTAAATTAATCATTATTTTGGAAACAAATTCAGGAGCGGACTACCTTCTTGTCACTGACAACACTCTGTGTGTGACAACAGCAAATCCCTTACGGCCCCAGGACAGAGAGTGGGCCAATTAAAGCGCAAGCAGAGAGAGGAGAGAGCACAAGCTCGATTGGATAGCCGCCCGTCTTTCTCCTGAGCACTTGACCCCTGCCCCCCCCGCTTTGCTTCCTTCTCCTCCTCAGTGCCAGCAAATGAGGTGTCCTCGCTCTCTCCTTTGATCCTGAGACTCTACTGTATGACAGCCAAAGCCTCTCCACTCTCTCTCTCTCTCTCTCTCTCTCAGTGCATGCTGGGAATGAGATTGGAGAGATTGGAGAGGTTGGAAATTGAAGGTGTAGTGAGTTTCTTTCTATCTTTATCTGTCTATTTTGTTAATTTGTTTATGGGATATTGTATTGTAGTGTTTTGTTGGGTTGCTGTGTGTTTTTGGTGTGTATAGGGTTAAGTGGGAGTGTTTTGTTTGTTTGGCAGTCGCATCGGCCAGGCTGGTTTGCTGGCTGACGTCAGACGCCAGTACGGAGTTTGCCAAAATGAGCAGGAAGCATGGTATAAAGATTAATGCTTCTAATGTGTCCGTAGAGGATTGCAGCTTGGCAATAGGTAAAGTCGTTGGACATAAAAGTGTGAAATCAGCCGCAAAGATGAATGGTGGAATTGTTATTTTCCTAGACTGCCTTGAGAAAGTGCACTCGGTTGTTGAATCAGGAATCAATATCGAGGATGTGTGTATTGAAGTGGAGCCTCTCTCCACACCAGGCAGAAGGATTAATATAAATAACATCCCGCCGTTCATAAGTGACGAAGTACTGATAAATCAACTTGCAAGATATGGGAGGATAATTTCCCTGATAAGAAAACTGTCATCTGGATGCAAATCTCCGTTGTTAAAACATGTTGTGTCACATAGACGCCAAGTTTTAATGATTCTCGAGAACAACAGAGAAGAGATTGATTTGGTTTTAAAATTAAGAGTTGATGATTTTGATTACGTCGTTTTTGTGAACTCTGGAAACTCAAAATGTTTCAGATGCGGGGAAGAGGGTCATCGAATCCGAGATTGTGTGAGGGAAGAGGGGAGAGGCGCACAGTCTCAGCCTGCGCGCAGTGCACCGGGGACGGTGATCCCAGTCGAAGCTGCACATAGTGCAGCGGGGACGGTGATCCCAGTCGAAGCTGCGCGTAGTGCAGGTGTAGAGAGGGGAGGGCTCGGAGTGTGGCAGCGCAGAGTTGTCCCGCTGCAGACCGTCAGCACTGTGAACAGTGGCCCTTTGCGGACCGTCAGTAGCGCAGCGGATGGTGTCCAGATGCAGGGCCACAGAACCGGTGTAGCAGGTACGGAGCAGAGCCGTGGTACAGAGGAGGGAGGAGTGAGAAAAGCTGCCCCCCCCTCAACTAGTGGCGACTGTGGGGTAACAGGGGGTGGTGCGGGTGGTGCAGGTACAGTGGAGGGAGGGGTGGGAGACGTTGTTCCCCCCTCAACCAGTGGTTGTGTAGGTAAGGAGGTGGGAATCAGAGATGCTGTCCCCCCTTCAACAAGTGGTGAGGTAACAGGGGAGAGCAGAGTTTTTTTTGTCCCCCCAAGCCCAACACCGCGTCAGGGTAACAAAAGGAATAAAAAAAATATGACAAGTGAAGTAATAGGGGAACATTTGAATGTGGTGGACAATGTACACAGTCAGACAGTGGATGGCGTGGTGGGAAGTGATGGAGGGGTGGGCTCTCAGGATAAGAAAGGAGTGACAAGTTTGGTCAAAGAGAGTCAGGAGGGTGTAGAAGACACAGGTTCCTCTCAGTCCAGCATGGACGAGGATGAGGTTGAAAAGCAATGGGGTGAGATTGAAAAACAATGGGGGGATGACATCTCAAGTGTTGAGGAAGATGAGTTCCCAAATGCTTCTCAAGTGTCTGATTCACAACGGAAAAAAATTTATGCAGTCATGCAGATACAGAAGTTCCTGCACACAACAAAAAATTTGAGAAGTGTCAAAGTGGAAGATTTTTTTGAAGATTTAGAGATGTTTATTTTTTCAGCAAGGACTCAAATGAGGTTGAAGAACAATGGGGGGTACACTTCCCAGGAAGTTTTTAGACTGAGGAAAATTGTGCAGAAGCTCAGAAAACTGGATAATATAATGTTACCATGATAATGGAGCTTCTGATGTGTGGAGCCCGGCTGGACATTCGGGAAGGGAGTAGACCTGGGCTTGGACAGTGTCTGCAAGCAGTTGGGACAATGACACTGAAAGATGTTGTGAATGTAGCCGGGTCAGAGGAAGTGGCTTCTTTATTGGGGCTGAGGATGGCCTGTCACAACAGGGTCTGTCTGGACGATTGGACTGAAGCACGGAGCGTCGGGGAACAATACCTGTTGCAGGTTTATTTCGGTGGACCGGAAGGTCCTGATGAAGGGGATCTTTTTTTTCATGAGCTGGATAAAAACTGACACAAATGGACTGACGGGACCCTTTTGGGTTGCTCATATGTTGTTCTTGATGACATATTATGTGTTGTGTGGATACTTTTTTGTTTGGGTGGACCTTCAATGTTTTTTTGTTGTGTTGCAGAAGGACAGGTGTATTTTAGCATTGTTTTTTGTTGTGAGATCTCATGTGGTTTTAAGTGTGATGGGGACACATGTTGCCCGATATAATGTGTAGTTAGTTGTTTAATTGTATTGACATACACATTGTACATTGTAATGAGGATTATGTAAATAAATGTTTTTCTAAAATAAAAAAAATAAAAATCTCTCTCTCTCTCTCTCTCTCTCTCTCTCTCTCTCTCTCTCGCTCTCTCTGAAGTTAGCCCTACTCATGGTGGCCTAGTTTATTATTCCCTGCTTTGTTCCACGCTGTGTGGCACTAAGACAGTTGAGACAAACGCCTATGTGACTGTGGTGAATAGCAAAATGGAAGGGGGTCGGGGAGGGGGGGGGGGGGTGGGGTTGGAGGAAAGGGCCTTAAAGCTGCAGTAGGCAACTTTCAGAGAAATTCGCAAGAGTGAGTTTACCTGCCCGGCAGAGATAGAGCTAAGCTCTGCATCTCTTTTCAGGCCTGTGCACGTGCGACGAAAGGTTTTCCACAAACTCCCAGAGGCACCAGGAGCTTTAAGCTGAATTAAAAAAGAATATAAAATAAATATTTCCAAGCCTCTGCAGTTGGTTTTGCACATTGTGTGCGCTTTTTGATGAGGAACACTGTCAGGGCTGAGTGTATTGAACCCAATATGCGGACACAGAGAGGCAGACAGGTCTCGTTAAAACCGAGCACGGGTGTATTTATTCAGAAAAGGGGTAGTTAGGTATCCGGGCAGGAATCGAGAGACACGGAGGGGGATCTCGTACAGTCCAGAGTGTGTGGGGCAGGGTAGTCAGAGGAGCAGGGGTCGATAACATAACGGCTACTCAGGTAATAAGGGAGTAGGCAGGGGCAAGGTAGTCCAACAGGCGAAGGGTCATACACAGGTTCAGGTCCTCATAGGTTCTGGAAAAAGGCAAGGAGAATGGTCAGGCAGGCGGAGGTCAGAACACGGTATCCAAGCACGATATCAGGGTGAAGAGCCAGGTATTGGACTGCGGGAAAGGAGGGCAACACATGGTTAGGCATGGCTAAAGAACACGGAAAAGATTACTCATGAGCGCACAATAAACACGACTGACTGGGAAACACACATTTACGATCTGGCAGCATCATAACATCTGAGGCGGGGTTATATAGTTGATGTAATTGGCACACAGACGTCAATCAGCTGCTCCCCATGGCTCTAGCACACCTGAACTCCATACCTGATAACGAGAGAGAGAGAGAGAGAGAGAGAGAGAGAGAGAGAGAGAGAGAGAGAGAGAGAGAGAGAGAGAGAAGCCAAGCAGTAATAGCGTGTGACAAACACGATGGCAATCATCGTTTTTTGATGCGACCCACGGGAACACCACTTTGGCAAGCAAAAAACATCTGATTGGCCACAAACAACAGGTCAATAACCAATCCGATGATTTTGACCTGCCAAGTGATATTCCTTATATATATTTTTTTATTATTATCTTTTTCCCCCTCCTTCTTTTTCCGATTTTTCTCCCATCCCACTGTTAGTCGTTATGCCAATTCCCAACACCCTTCCTGGTTGTTGCACACTTTCCCCTACTGTTGGTCCGAGAGGCCGGAGACTGTCACATGCTTTCCTCCGACGCATGTGCAGCCAGCCGGCAGCAAGCCTGGCCGCGCAGATTCTCACTGGGAGAGTGTAACGTGTGGGAGGCCGCACTACCTCTCACCAGATCCTACCTTCGCTGAGCAGGCGCCCCGACCGAACTGTAGGGGTCGCTGTCCACAACGCCCAGGACCCACCCACGGCTCCCCTCCCCCTAACTCAGCCAAACAAGTTAGTATAGCGATCAGCCCGAGCCAAGGCAATGCTGACTCTCCGGGAGTCGAGACCGCAGCCTCTTGCATTGGTGACGAGCACAATCTCCGCTACGCCACCTGACTGCTAGGTGTGATATTCCTTCTTGATACTGTAATTCATTCGAAGTTGCCTACTCCTGCATCTTTAATCTCTTAACAGGCACCCAGAAAAGTGGCCATTATTTAACTTGAACTTGAGGACTGCATACTCTTTTTGGAAAGCTTAGCTTTATACTTTATACTTATAGCATGCATGAGCCTGGTCTCGTTTGAAAGATAACATTCTGAAGTTACTAAGGCAAAAAAGGAAAATCACTTTTAGTGCTAATGAAATTTTTAAAATATTTTAAAAGAATTGGTATAAGCTGGAAAACACTGCGGATCCATAGCCTGAAGTCTTATGTAGATATACAAATCCGTTCAGAAATGGGTCTTTGAGAGAGATCCGGGTTAACCGTGCGACAAAAGAAAAAGCTCTTCCAAATCTATTTCCTCATCCAAGGCCGTTCATACTCAAGGGTGATTGACTTCTGGTTTTCGCTCATCAACTTTCACCTAGATCCCTTATTCGCCCCCCCCCCCCCCACACATGGGGTATCATTGGAAAGGTACTATCATTGGCTACAACGCTGACCAATCATTTTCGCCATCAGCAGATGATTGGCAATTCTGGAGCGGTGGGAGTCCCTGGTGGTCATCTGACGCACGGCGCGTAAAAAAAAGATGCTCGCCTGACATATCGTCATGTAACTCGAGAACCAAGGCACGGATTTGGTCGAGTGAGGTGGCGTTCAAACGGCAACAAATAGCTCTTTCGAATGAACATTTATATGCAAAAAATGCAGCCCCCAGCCGCTAGACGCTCGCAAAATGCAGTGACTTTGTGGTTCCGTGCACGGGCACGCAGGGTCGTATACAACCCGGTGCACGTTAATGGAGTACTTTGAAATCTTGAATTTCAGTTTATTGTTTTTCACCACTTGACACACACGTTTAAACATAATGTCATGTTAGCTTTATGGAGCTAGCTGTGTCCCTTGGTTTCAGTGAGGGACACTAATGTGTGTCAAGTGTCAAATAATCAACTGAAATTCAAAATGTCAACATACTCCTGTCAGTGTCAGTGAGTTCCCAGGACTCAGCTCGGCTGGCCGGAGGGATGCTTGTCTACAAAAGAGACTGTTAATTGCTGCCTGTTTTCTTTATTGTTTTACAACATTCACCACAGCCAATCATTCCACAGGTCTTTCAACAAGAAAGGATTAGCTATTTAGGTTGTTAATAAATAATGAGAAACCTTTGATAAAGTGGAAATATATCCAAAGCTGTCAGGATGAAGGTAGGTGAGTTCCAATTGTTCTAGGCAATCACAGAGACGGAGAAGATATACTCTTGAACAGGTTCGACTTTAATAGTAAAGAACACAAAGAGTAATACTAGGATACTATGCCAAGGCAAGGGAATGAGAGAATAGATAATGGAGCTTAGTGGTGGTCCAGAACTGGAACCGGCCGCGTTATCTCCGAATGCCTATAGTGAAGACCTGATGAATGACAAGCAGAGGAAAGGAATGTTAAATAGCCACCAAATACCAACATTCCACACACACCCCCGTGACAGCCAATCAGAAGCCAACCCCTAAGTGACAGCACTAAATGACAGGGAAAAACAAGTGACAGCAATCAGGTGACAGATGACAGAGAAGGTGGGTGGTTCTGCATCATAGTGGCTCTCGCTCGGCGTCACTCATGCACTGTCCTCGCACACGTGCACGCGCACTGAATAAAGACCACAATGTACCTTTATATCCCAATATTTGTCTGACCACACCCCTATCAGCTTACCTACATAAGCAGGGGTGGGGCCACATACTCGCCTCCTTCTCGCTTTCACCACAAGGTAGTGCCTCGGTAGATCCCCACTTGACGTGATGTGATGGTAGGAGAAGAGTTGGAAAACAAGAGATACGTTGACATCATATCTTTATTTTCTCTCTCACTATTTTCGAGAAAATACGGCGATATTGTCTTCGTCACTGGAGTGTCTGGAAGATGGTGATCATTCTAAAAACCTCCACCGGTTTTTGTATTGGGAGCATGCCGCTACATGCCTCCCAACTACAGTCTTCCTTGCTGCGGCTGGTTGGGGTGCTATGGGGGCTAGCTGACAATGTTTACGAAAACCGGCCCCAGATTAGGGTCCTTTCTTCAGCCTTAGGCGACGGCAGAGGACCTTGGTCTGAAGCCCATTATAGTCAACTAGTGGGCCACGACCAGTAACACTGGTGCTCCCTGTGTTCTCTGGACGAGTGGATTTTTCTCTGTCACCGTGTAGGCCCCGTCTTTCATATACAAATGAGAGTATACCCTCACGAGGAAATATGGGCATGGCTGTTCGTTATCGGAAGATCCGTGTTCAAGTCAGCTACAGCCCAGATGGGACTTGTGCTGGCTCCGTCGGATGTTGGTAAAATCACCGTTGTAAACTGTGTTAACATCTCGTTTCTCTTCTCTCTTAAACAGTGAGGAGGGTTTCAGAACGGCGGCATGTCTGAGTGTGGCTTGTTATATCATTGTGTACAAGTTCAGGTGATAGCTGCTTAGCTTGCGTGCTAGTTGTGGCCTACTGTGTTAGCCAGTCAGCTGTTAGCTGCGGTACTAGCTCGCTGTGTTTACCAAGCCTGTTGTGTCACTAGGCTAGGTAACGTTAGCTTGCTGCTATCGGCCGAGAGCGGCCGTTAGCTTAATGCTACACTGTTGAACGTGTTTTAAACACTCTTGACTACGACGTCATCTTTGACAGAGGATGTTCGTCGAACCTGCCCTGAGCCAGGCCGGCGAGGACTGCGTCAACAAGGAGCACCATAGCGGCGGGTTGGAGCAGCGAGCTGCCCGTGTCGTCAAACACAGGAGGCTGTGTTTACTTCGGTGCCATGTTAGAGACTGCAATTCGCTTGATCTGCGCTCCCGGTAGGCAAGGTCCTGACCAGACCTTGAACACTTCTTCTTGCTTTCCCTTCTAAATGTTTTGTAAATAACGATGTTTTCCAAAACGAGTGTTGCTGCACTACATTTAGGATACCACGCGAGTTATGTGTGAATTGTCTTGTCACTGGTCTCCATGCAAATCGGGTTATTGTTACAGATGTGAAAATGATCTGGTTTGTTGTGTTGAGACACATTGTGTGTTCATGTACCGTGTACTCACAACTAAGGGGGTTAAACTAACCTATAAAGCTATGCTTAGTGACATATGAGTAAAGAATGATTCTTTTCTCAGCCTGTAATGACAATGAACAGTGTGTTCACATATTAACAGGTTTACCTGTTTAACTGGCCGTATTAAGGGTAAAGTAGGAGGGTTGTGTTTCCCCCCGGTTCCCTGGGGACTTCTTCATCCTCCTCTCAGACATGTTGTTACACTATTGTGTCACTGTGTGGTAGGGATACGATGTAACCCTTAGCTTAGTTGTTGGGGTTGTGCTAACCGCTTGAGAAACTTTATTTTCCTACAGAAAAGATTGTTTGGTAACTTTTTCGTGTGTGCTTAGCAAGGCCTGTGGCCGATACTAATCGAGAATTGTGTATTCTCTCATTATGAAAAACGGCGTTCCTCTGTAGAGTGTTTTTGCCATTTTTTGTAGGTGATAATGGGTTGTGTGTGTCGTGTGACCTACAACTGGGTTGGGCTGGCCACAGAAGCACATGTGTAAGTCTGGTACCGGGGCTCTTGCGAGGGCCCTCTCTGTTCTGTGTTTTTTCCTTAGTAAAAATCAGATAGCAGGTTGGCACATGCGCTGTGTGAAGCTGTTAGACGCTTCATGGGGCTGACTATGACTGCGTCATACTCTTTTTGTCATTACATCATATCATGGGTGTGGGGTTGTAAAGGGGTGAACTGGTAACCTTTCCTCCCCCTTTTTTCTGTTGGTCAGGGGTAAACCCACCTGTCCTTCAAGGTTCCTGTCACGTTACTGTTCGGCACGTTACAGGGTGAGGGGGGGAGGGAGTTTCCTGGTCCCACGCCCTGGAATATTGGGCGTGTGCACCGCAGAAATTCCCCCGCCATAGAGTACGTCACTGTGTGCGTCTCTGTTGGTAAGGCTTATGTGTGCTGTTCAGGTCCATATGATGGATTTGTTTCAGGGAGTGGTCAGGGCTCCTCCTCACGAAACTCCTACTCGGGCCTTCTGTGAGTTAGGACTCTCTTCCCTGTGAGGGAGCCTCCTCAGAGTTCTGAGCCTCCTCCTGAGATTGTCAAGGTGAGTAGAACTTCAAAAAGGAGTTCTGCCCTATTGTGTGTGTATTCGATTCACTGCGAGTATTGAGTGTGTATTGGTTTAGTGCCTCCTCCTCTGAGAGCCCTAACCCCAATATTACATAGCTCAATATGGCAATATGTTCTTTTCAATCTATACAGCTCCCGTGGGAAGTCTCTCTGGGGATTCCGTCTCCTCCCTATGGGAGGGTGGTGGGATGTAAAAATTTACACAATTTTTAACCTCAGCCTGCGTCGCGAGGGATTCATGTCAGTCTGTGTTCTTTCTTTTTTGAATAAAAAGAGGAAGGTACATGAAGCACGACGGCTCCGTGTCGTTCTCCCAGGCGACTTGGAGGAACAATGTTTGGTGTCTTGATAGACTATCCATTGATGTGTTTGGGTCTCGACGCATACATAGTGCTGGCTCTGTGTGTTTCTGTTACAGGATCACACAGGGGCTAAGTGCGCCTTGGTTGCTTGTTAAAACAGCGTTTTTATAGGGCAACTGGGATGGAGTTTTGTCTCTTCCGAGCGCCAGTTTCTAGGTTGTCTCGATGAATTCTCGTTCATATCTGGGGGATGTTAACGGAATAGATCAGAACATATGTAGAGGGGTCTCACGCCCTTGGGGTCGGCCACTGAGCACGGTCTGAATGGGGACCATCTGGGTGGCGCCCTCTTTTCATGTTTTAGATCGACACGCATGTCTGCCCCCTCTTCTGGAGTGGGCATGTTGGCGTGGTTAGGACACGGGACTGGTCTGGTCACGCTGGTCCAGGTCAGTTACCCCGTTGTCCGCCAGGGATGCAGATCTGCTGTTCTGGTACCCTGAGGGACTTGTGCTTTTTTCGGGGGGAAAAATGCCAGGTCGGTCCGGGTGTCACAGGGTTAGGCGCTATGGAGACCCTTGTTGGGTACATATTGTACTCTGCACTATTGTAATGGCTTACGGCCATGCCAACCTGTACACGCCCGATCTCGTCGGATCTCGGCCGCTACGCAGGTTCGGTCCTGGTTAGTACTTGGTTGGGAGACCGCCTGGGAATACCAAGTGCGGTGTGCTTAGGGCTGGTTCTCCATTCTTTTCGCTCCTCTCTCACGCGTGGCGAAGAGGGGCCTGTTGGGGTGGTCTTGGACCTCCTCTGGTAATCCTGTGTACTTCCCGTGCCGCCAGGCCCGGTCCGAAGTGATGTTCGTCGACCCGTAGGCCTGGAATAACCCTTTTTTGAAAACTGAAACACTTGTACTGCGGTATAGCCGGTGTATACCCGCAGGTGTGTTTTGGTGTCTTTTCTTGAGGGGTTATAGGAACAACCACCGCATTGGGTAACACCAAGGTGGTTGATTCCCTGGTGTGTTGGAGCAGTGTCAACTCCTGGGTTACCCGGTTGAGGGTGCCCCTGCACGTTCATGACGTCTGCCAATCGTGTCAGCCTTCTCTGCCTCAACCCATCTGGGTGGTTTTTTTTTTAAATGGAGGCTTGGTCATGCAACAACGCCAGCATACGCCCCTTCCGCTGGGGCGGCTGTTTTTAGCTGACTCCTTTGGCGCCTGTCTCGTCCGCAGTGCTCCAGGCTCAGGTTACAGCCTGTAGCCTGGTTTTCCCCGGTGCGCTGCCTGCTTCCGTTGGTTAACCTTTTTTGTGTGCTTACGGCCATGCTGACTGCCTGTTCTGCAGGGTCAGTGTGCCAGGCGGTGTGCTATTGGGGGGAAGGGGCCCGCTCTTGGAGAAGAGGGGCCTTATCCGAATACGCTGGCGATGTGGGGGGCGGTGTCACTAAGTGACCGCCTGGTGGGGTCTTGATGCCTGGCGTCATTGACCTCTCCGGGTCCCCGTTTTCCAGGGGAGTCAGTCCCTTCAGTGGGTCTGGGTCTTCCTTCGCGCTCCGCTGCTACGGCCTTGCCACGGGGTTGGGTTTGCCCTTGACCGCGTGATTCTGGGGGCAGTAACGAGGTTGTTCCCTCCGTTCGTTCCCGGGTGGCATGCGGGTTGTGCGTGTGTGTAGTCGTGGGGTCAGGCCACGGTCTGCTCACCCTGTGCGTTGAGTTGCTTGAGTGCCTCTTCGCACGGTCGGGTCCGTCGCCCTCCCGGGGACCTCCAATAGGGGGGGTGCCCTCCATTAGGGGGGGTCGGGGGGGCTCGGCCCTCCCTGTTCTGATGGTTGTGGGGGGCCTTCAGCGGGGTGTATTTGTCGGCCGATGGCTCTCGCTCGGCCTCCCTTGTGCATGAGTGACGCCGAGCGAGAGCCACTATGATGCAGAACGTTAGGTTATGACTATAACCAAGTTCTGTTAATAGTGGTGACGCTCGGCGTCTGACGCCGCTGCAGCCCTTGATCTCACCTTGTGGTGACAGCTTGGGAAGGAGGCGAGTATGTGGCCCCACCCCTGCTTATGTAGGTAGATAGGGGTGTGGTCAGACAAATATTGGGATATAAAGGTACATTGTGGTCTTTATTCAGTGCGCATGCACGTGTGCGAGGACAGTGCATGAGTGACGCCGAGCGTCACCACTATTAACAGAACTTGGTTATAGTCATAACCTAACGTTCCCGACCGTAGTCAAGAACCAGAATCGTAACACAAAGCAATAGCAAAATTGCTTTATTATAGAATGTTATTAAAATGAAAGGTAATACTTATATTTATTTTGGAGCTGGAGAACTAACGGCTGCAGAACTCGAGAACTGCTAGGAAGGTCTGACTACTAAGTGTGTCTTTGATTCAGAAAGATATTTTCAGATTTGATATACTGTATATTTAGTCCATCTATGACTAAAATGGCTCTGAAGAGCTATAAGATTCTCAGCAGATTCACACGCTGTCACTGCTTGGCCTCTCTCTCTCTCTCTCTCTCTCTCTCTCTCTCTCTCTCTCTCTCTCTCTCTCTCTCGCTCTCTCTCTCTCTCTCTCTCTCTCTCTCCCCCACACCCAGGTTTTCTCTCTCTCTCGATTCCTGCCTGGATATAACCTCGTTCCCAGCTTTATCTCGAGAGATTAAGCCTGGTAAAGCACTACGGTCGAAAGTGTGAATCGGGTAGGAAGTCCCGCCCCTGAAATCACGACAGGTGCTCGTGAAAATGCACTCCCCCGGAATCCTGTCGGAAAACAAGCTAGAACGTCCCGGTCATGTAGCAAATTCTTAAGGCAAAGCCGTTGCAGTGGCTTAAACGAGGAAATATTGTGCACTTCACACGTTTCTATAATTGTTTTGTTGAAAATGTCCGCTGATAACTCCATTGTCTTGTTTTCGAGATGTACGAGCGTCTGCTTGTTGTTTGTTTCACTGGGGACTATAAACAGAACTGGGGGTGCCCGGAAACCGGAAGCCTGTAGCCGGTATTTCTGTATTTCCGATTCACACTTTAGGAGGCATAGCTTTGCCAGCCTAGCCTGGATGCTTATAGCTTATCCGCAACAGTAAGTGACTTCCGGGGTAGGCCTGATTGGCCCCGACAGGCACGTGACGCGCAACTTTCTCTGCCGCGTGGCACGCTCCGCGGAGCGGAGCGGCAGAGCTTGCGGAATGATGTAACCGTCCAAATCCGCTATGACTTTCATTCGGCGCTTCAGCTCACCTCGCAGAGCAGCCGTCCTGCGATCCTGCGGTCCGTTGTTGACGAGTTCGAATCCCATCGAATTTATTTTTTTTAACGTGATTTTTTTTTTTACGTGTATTCTTTCGCCGGTTAAGGTTAGGCATGGTTAAGGTTAAGGTTAAGGTTAGGCATTGTTTCGGAGTTGGTTAAGGTTAGAACGGTTAAGTTTAGGCGCTGTTAAGGAGCTGGTTAAGGTTAGAGTTTGTGTTAGAGAATGGCAATATTCTTTCTATGGTTAAGGTTAGGCATGGTTAAGGTTAAGGTTAAGGTTAGGCATTGTTTCGGAGTTGGTTAAGGTTAGAACGGTTAAGTTTAGGCGCTGTTAAGGAGCTGGTTAAGGTTAGAGTTTGTGTTAGAGAATGGCAATAGACAGCCTATTTCCGCGCGACAGCTCTCAGCAGCCTCGTTGCGCGTCCTGAGTTTGCCGCGTCACGTGCCTGTCAGGCCTACCCCGGAAGTCACTTACTGTTGCGGAACAGTTACACGCAGCCTGGATACCAGACTACCCCTTTTCTGAATAAAATGCTGGGTTTTAACAAGACCTGTCTGCCTTTCTGTGTCTGCATATTGGGTTCAATACACCTCTTGCCTTGACGCCCTCCAGCCTCTGAAAAGGATATGGGAAAAGATGTGAACCTAGTCATGGACCAGGACACATGGATGTTGATGCAAAAGTAAACCCATCTTCACTTTCCCCCAGAGTGCCTGAACACAATTACAAGTTCATTAAAAAAAAAAATTCTATCTCCAGTTCGTCTTAATAAGATGTCCCGGGGGTTTCCCTCGCTATGTAATACATGCAAGACGTCCCGAGGGACATACCCCCCACGTGTATCGGTTCCGCTCAAAGACCAAACCCTTATGGCAATCAGTTCATTTAATTTCAAACCTTTATTTCAACTCAAGACTGAGGTTTACCTTGTTTACAGTCACGTCGAGTGCACATACATACAATCACGACAAAAAGACAACAAGACGAGGCAAAAAAGTAAGGATAACAAATCGATTAAAACACATACACCTTGGGGTTGGAGGTCAAGGTTTTAAACGCTGCAACAGAGGGGAGAATCTCAAGCTTTAAGGACTGTTGGAGTTCATTCCATGAGCTAGAGGGGCATCATAGCAAAATGCAGATTTACCCTGTTCAGAGCAAACTCTGGGGGACCTTAAGGACCAGCCAGTCACTAGAACGGTTTCCATAGGTTCCAATAATGATGTAGTATAAGGAGATAGCTTACCAATAATCAGTGCCGTCTGGGAGAAATGCGAGGCCCTGTGCGATATTTAAACACTACGCGCAGATGAGACACACAGCATCCACGGAGATGACGGAGCTGAACGTTGCTGCTGCCAAGATGAAATAGCATGATAAAAACAGTTATCAAACAGTTATAAAAGATTCCCCCAGTTGCAAAACCGAAGAAGCGTTGCAGTTAAAGTAACCTGCGGTTTTGGTAGGTTCATCAACATTGTGCTGTTCATTGTCGAATACGCAAAATGGTTAGCTCCATGCTACAAGCTAATAATGCTACAAGCTAACGTAGCTCATTCTTAAATGAAAACTAGGAAGGAACCATTTCAGAAGTACTTATAATTGTATTGATATGCTGTACGATAAGAACATGGTCTATATACATTTTGACTGTTTTGAGAGTTTAATATGGAAGGTGAGGAATGTTCCATTATGCTAGCGCACTTTAGCCTAACTTAGCATGGGACAGATGGACATTCCCACGTGCTGTGATAAGATAGCCTACTTTAGCTTAGCATAGCTAAGAGTAGCCTGATTGATTATTCATTCTGAAAGCAATGAAAGGAGGATGAAGTGATAAAAGATGGTAAATAGCTTTTATTTTCTGAATGCCTGCTTGCAAGCAGGCCAGGTTTTTAGGTTTCCCCAGCACCCCGTTCCACCCTGGGAGCAGTTCCAGACCACACATCACCACGTGTGCCCACGCGGGGACGAGGCGGTGTGCCAGACCGATACAAGATGGTGAGCCAACCCACTGAACCTCTGATATAGCTCAAGGCTAATGCCAGCCTGATTCGAATACCCCTGTTGCTCAACTCCTGTTACCTCAACAGTCCGGTAGGGTTGAACTGATTGAACTTGAACCATAAGAACTTCCACGGATCGAACTGACCTATATCCTTTTCTGATACACAAACTGATTGAACGAGAATACAAGGACATTCAAAGGGCTTCGACCCCGTTCACCTTTTGTTATTTTGATATTGTATTTTGTATTTGATTTGATTTAATTTGATATATGGATACTGATATTTCTCCTATAAGAAGGGAGACTTAAAGGGTAATTACACCCAGTAAGATACTTGAACCACTGATAAGATACTTGAACCACTGATAAGATACTTGAACCATTGATATTCTCCTATAAGAAGGGAGACTTAAAGGGTAAATACGCCCAGTAAGATACCTGAACTACTGATGTTCTCTTGTAAAGAGGACGAGTTAAAGGGTCAATGTGCCCAATAAGATACTTGAATCCCATTGATGACATTGATTATAGTTGAATCACTGATGGTTCTCCTGTAAAGAAAGAAGGTTTAAAGGGTAATTTCACCTAATAAGGTATTTGCATTCCCTGCACATTTAAAGGTTTAAATTAATATGTTTAAACATTTACCTATTGAAATGATAAACTGATAGTGTTTACTAATGATAAACTGATATAGAGTTTACTGACGATAAAAGGATACATCCAATATCCAACCTTGAACCTAGCTTTTAGCTAGAGATAACCTCAGAGACGTCTGAACCAAACCTAATGTGTTGATCCAATCAATCTAGGACTTGATATCGAACTAACCCTCCTTATTAATCAATTAATCATATTTATTTATATAGCACATTTCACATGACGCGTGTCAACCAAAGTGCTGTACAGAGGGTAGGTACACATAGATACATATTGACAAGAATCACACTCCGTTTTATGGGAGGGCACACAGGCAAACACATAGTAAAACAGGGCATGAGTCAGTTAACGGTAAAGGCTAGTAGGTAGAAGTGGGTTTTGAGCCTTGATTTGAAGGCATCTATCGAGGGGGCGAGCCTAATGGAGGTCGGGATGCTGTTCCACAGTTCAGGGGCTGCGATAGCAAAGGCACGGCCCCCCCTGAGCTTGAGGTTAGACAAGTTTCAAGTTTCAAGTTTCTTTAATAGTTGTCATACAGAAGTACAGAATACTTTCATACAAAATGCTTCTTACTGTTACGCTCCAGAGACTGTGCTAGACAAGATAGTATCAAATAACATAGTATAGCATGTAGTTTAGAAGAAGAAAATGAGGTCACAGTGTTCGGTATAGACATATGTACAATGTTCTGAGTTACCATATAATATACAATACTATGCAGTGTACTAATGTACAGTACTATATAGTGCAAAGCAGAAATGGGATGAGGTACAATTTAGGTACAATTTACAGTAAGGTGTACGAGTTGTAGTGCAATCCTTCATCAATAAATATAAAGTGTGGGGAGTGGGTGCTACAGTGTGTTTGTTTAAAGTGGGTGTGTGCTATAAAGTGTGTGGAGTGGGTGCTACAGTGTGTTTGTTTAAAGTGAGTGTGTGCGTGTGGATGTGTGTGCTATGTGCGTTTGGTGGTTGTTGTTGTGTAGGGGAGGATCTATGGTGGTTGTTGTTGTGTAGTGTTCATTCATTGTTCGTTTAGCAGCCTGATGGCCTGGGGATAGAAGCTTCTTCTGAGTCTTTCTGTGCTCGCCTTGAGACTCCGGTATCGCTTGCCTGACCGCAGCAGTTCAAAGAGGCAGTTGTTCGGGTGACTGGAGTCTTTAATGATTCTCTTAGCCTTGCCCTTGCAACGCTTGTTGTAAATGTTCTGGAGGGTGGGGAGCCCCCCTCCAATTGTGCGTTCGGCTGAACGTGTCACTCTTTGTAGTCTGCTTCGGTCTTGTGCAGTGCTATTCCCAAACCAGGAGGTGATGTTGCCGGTCAAGATGCTCTCTATTGTACATGAGTAGAAGTTCTTAAGGATCTTCTGACTGACTTGGAACTTCCTTAGGCGCCTGAGGAAGTAGAGGCGCTGTCGTGCCTTCTTCACAACACTGTCAATGTGTGTGGTCCATGTCAAGGTCCTGACAGACCTCCGGACTGTCAGGAGCCTCTGATCGGCTGACCTGAGGGACCTGGTGTTGGAATAGGGGGATAGGGGGTCTGAGATGTAGGAGGGGGGGTGACCATTAAGGGCTTTAAAAACAAATAGGATAACCTTAAAATCTATCCTGTAGCGTACTGGGAGCCAATGAAGGGAGGCAAGGACAGGGGTGATGTGGTCTCTCTTGCGGGTTCCGGTCAACAGTCTGGCAGCAGCGTTTTGTACCAGTTGTAAGCGGGACAGGGAAGACTGGTTAATGCCTATATAGAGGGAGTTGCAGTAGTCTAATCTAGATGAAATGAAAGCGTGGATGACTCTCTGAAGGTCTGCAGGGGAGAGAAGGGCTTTGAGTTTGGCAATGGTGCGTAGTTGGAAAAAACATGCCTTTACCACTGAGTTCACTTGTCTGTCAAATTTAAATTGTCGATCAAAAATGACACCTAGGTTCTTGACATAAGGCTTGACCAGGGAGGACAGGTTGCCAAGGCTGTTGGTAAGGGTGGTGACAGCGTCTGTGGGACCAAAGAGGATTATTTCGCATTTGTTTTGATTTAGTTGTAGAATGTTTTGTGCCATCCAACATTTAACATCATCCAGGCAGGATATGAGACTGTTAAGTAGAGACTGGTTGTTAGGTTTCAGGGAAACGTAAAGCTGTGTCGTCAGCATAACAGTGAAAAAATATGTTGTGCTTCTGAATGATTGGACCAAGGGGTAGCATGTAAAGGGAGAACAGGATCGGGCCAAGGATGGACCCTTGCGGGACCCCACAGGAGAGGGAGGTTGAGGGGGAGGAGCAGTTGGCGATGTTGACAGCAAAGCTTCTATTTGTGAGATAGGAGGAGAACCATGCTAGTGCAGTGTCACTGACACCAACCCCATGTTGGAGACGATCTAATAAAATGGTGTGATCAACAGTGTCGAAAGCTGCACTGAGGTCAAGCAACATTAAAACAGAGCAGTCACGGTTGTCAGCGGCGAGGAGTAGGTCATTTGACACTTTAAGGAGGGCTGATTCTGTGCTATGGCCAGTCCTGAACCCTGGCTGAAATGTCTCCAGGATGCTGTTCTGGTGCAGGTAGGGAGACAATTGGCACAGAACAACCTTTTCGAGTATTTTTGACAGAAAAGGAAGCTTGGAAATGGGCCTGTAATTACTGTGCAGGGTGGGGTCAAGGTTTGGTTTTTTCAATAGGGGCTGGACTACTGCATGTTTAAAGCAGGATGGAACAGTACCAGTTGCCAGGGAGCTGTTCTGTGACATAGTGGCTCCGCTCGGCGTCACTCATGCACTATCCTCGCATATGTGCACGCGCACTGAATAAAATTCCACAATGTACCTTTATCCCAGTATTCGTCTGACCACACCCCTCGTTAGCTTACCTTCATAAGCAGGTGTGTGGTCACCTGCTCTCCTCCTTCTCGCTTTCACCACAAGGAAGTGCCTTCGGTAGTACCCCACTTGACGTGTTGTTAGTTGAAAAGAGTTGAGACGTGTTTACATTGTGCTTAGTTTGTTCTTCTCTCATAACTATTCAAAGGAAAAAGCTAAGTCATAATGTTTACTTCGGAGAGTAGACCCACTCTTCACCAGCGGTTCTCCATTCCCACCTCTGTCGTGCGTACTGGTGCGGGGCTGCTGCCACTTGGTTGCCGACCCAGCCCAGGAGACAGCCGATGGATAGTTTGCCTCTCCGAGGAGCCGAGGCATCGGTGCCGTCGCCCCGGCGATGGCATGATCTCGACTCTGGTTCCTCTGGTTCCAGGGAATCTTCCGTTGTTGAGCGGACGGTTCTTTTGGTTCCGGAGGATTTGCGACGCAAGCTTTTCGCGTCTGCCCGTTCACGCCGCAAGATGGTGGCATGCAGACGCGAACGGCCTGGGTTTGGGGAATTGCTGGAGGCCAGCAAGGATGCGTCGGGCTCTGCATGTCCGATGGAAACTGAGGATTTCATGGAAGAGTCGGACAGATTCTTGTTTGAAGGCCCTGTGGAGGAAACACCGGAGGGGGGAGAAATGTCTTCTTGGGGCGCCTTGTTCGAGGATGTCGGGGAACCACCTCGGCCTCTTCGGCAGGATGCCCTGCTATCAGCCACATCAGACTGTGGCTCCTCAATTGGTCGAAGCCTGCTGCATGTGAGGGATGCGGGTTCGGTGGAGGAAAGTCAGCAGGGAGAACTGCAGGCTTTGTTTCCTGAGCTCATGGCGGTAGCCGCCGCTGCAAACGGCGTGCCGCTGCAGCAGCCATTGCCTGCTCCTGCCCCTGATGATCTCATAGGTCGTCTCTGGCAGCGTCGCCCGGTGAGAGGGGTGGACGTTGTCTACCCATTTTTCCCCTCAATGGGGGCCTATGTTCGTCAGGGCCAGGCGGTGTCTCACACCATGGGACTTACCCCCGCCTACGTACCAGTTACGTGGGTGTCGGGGTTGGTCAAAGGTATGAGAGAGGGCGTGCCACGGCTTGATAGGCCGATGGCCGCTCTCCTCTGTCCGGATGTGGTGTGGTAACCATTATGCAAGCCGGTTCTCCATGGAAGATCGGCTAGGCGATTGGCATATTGGGGTGACCAGTCATTTATCGCTGGTACACAATCGCTGGCTGCGGCTTCTAACATCGCCCACCTGGCTAGATTTGTATCGGGGATAATGACGGGCGGCACGGGTCTGACCGAGGTAAAATGCAATCAGATCACCCAGGCGGCAGGAGCTGTCCTGCATCTTACCCAGGTGCAGGCGATAGCCTCGGGGAAGATGCGCGCCCTGGCCACCCTGACCCAGCGCCACCTTTGGCTGGAGCAGGCTCGAGTGCCGGAGAAGAAGAGAGCCCCTCTTCTGACGGCCGACCTCTCCGATGCTGGATTATTCGGGAAGGCCCTGCAGCTGATGACCTCAACGTGCAGAGAGATGGCAGAGGAGAGATCCGTTCTCCAACCCCATTTTCCGCCTCCCGTCCTTGCCGGTGGAGTCAGAAAGCTTCCACGACATCGAGCTCCCTCCGCCGTGCCTACCACTGCCTCCGCCGCCACTGCTGGCCCGTCCAAGAAGGCCAGGAGGAGAGACAGCGATTCTGCTGCCGCCGGCCCATCCACGACCGGAGGAGACGGTAGGGAACGCCGTGACCAGCAGCCGATTCACTACCGTCCCTCCGGGGCTTCTCGGGGTGGCAAAACCCGAGCGGCTCGAGGCGGCAGACGCCGCTAAAAGTGACTTTTCCCCCTGTGGTCCCCTCTACACCCTCCCCGGCCCCCTCATGATTTTGTGCCGTAAATAATAAATAAAAAGTTCCCTAAAAAAGGGGACTATATTATTGGCCAAACAAACTGTGTGTTTATTCACTAATACATATGATGGGGTTGCGAAATGTGAATCTGCATTATTACATTGGGTGATGAGTCATGTTGTGTTACGATATTAAGCAAGGTATGCAAGCATACACTCAGTCATAGAAAGGTTCTATTAGCCTGACGCTCCACATGCAGGTAGAAGCTGGTGGTATGTTCCGTTGCTTAAACAAAGTAATGTTGAGCCACGACACTGTTGTGTTAGTTGCAGTAATACTCGTGCACACACGTTCCACGGCTTGGCCGTTACTCTCTGTCAGTGTTTTGCTATGTACGACATAGAAAGCGGGTGTAGGATTCACACACACACGACTTGTTTTGTTGTAAATCCTGTTCACATTCCGTGGGTAGCGGACATTGTATTAGCTTTTGCTATACTTTGGCTTTCTACCGAAGGTCTCAAAATGCTACAGTTGGTTTTTGGTGTGTAGGGAAGAAGGGGTTGTGTGAGGGGGTGCCGAATAAACCCCTCCTTCCCACTTGATTGGTTTAGGGGATTTTTTCTCATTTCTGCTGAACCAGTCGGGGCCGAGCCGTTCAAACGTCTTGGCAGGGGGCTTCCATGAGTTGAGATCTTTACGTAAGGTTGTGGTGTTAAAGTGTCGGGTTAGAGCGTAAGGCTTACGGGTCTGCTATGCTCGATTTTATGTGTAAACTTGAGTCAGTTGGTCACGTGACTCACAGTTGACATGTCTTTTTCATAACCGCGACTCGTGTGGGAAGGCTTCTGGGAAGTTCGGACTATACTCTTTGACAAAAGGAGTGACTGGATGTAAAAATGTAAAACAGTTTTTACTCCCAGCTGTGCAGTTGGGTTTATACTGTTGATGCTTCTTCTTTATTATTATAAATAATTGGAGTTGGTTGCATCTCACCCCTCTTGCCGTTCCCCTGGGCGCCTTGGGGATTCAATGAAAGGTCTAAATAGCCTATTTATTGATGTGGATATACCCGCCGCACACATAGTGCTAGTTCGGGATGTTCTGTTGGACGTTAAGCAACTGACTGGCGCGCCTTGGTTGCTTGGGGTTAAAACAGCGTTTTTATAAAGCAACTGGGATGGGGGTTTTTCCTCTTCCGACGACCTGTGTGGTTGTCGACGGATTCTCGTTCATATCGGGGGATGATGACAGAATGGATCTGAACATACGTAGAATGGTTTCACGCCCTGGGGGTGGGCCGCCGGGCGCGGTTCGCACCGAACGTCTGGGTGGCGCCTTCTTTTCATGTTTAAGATCAACACGCTTGTCTGCCCCTTCTCCTGGAGTTGGCAGATCGGCGTGATTAGGGCACGGGACTGGTTCTGGACACGCTGGTCCGGATCAGTTGCACCCATTGTCCGCCGGGGATGCAGATCTGCTGTTCTGGTACCCTGAGGGACTTGGGCTTTTTTCGGGGGAAAAAATGCCAGGTCGGTCCGGGTGTCACAGGGTTAAGCGCTATGGAGCGCTTGTTGGGTACATTGTATTCTACACTGTCGTAATGGCTTACGGCCGTGCCAACCTGCGCACGCCCGATCTCGTCAGATCTCGGCCGCCACGCAGGTTGGTCTTGGTTAGTACTTGGTTGGGTGACCTCCTGGGAATACCAAGTACGGGGTGTTGGGGCTGGTTCTCCATTTCTTTCGCTCTTCTCTAACGCGTGGTGTAGAGGGGCCTGTTGGGGTGGTCTTTGACCTCCTCGGGGGATCCTGTGCTCCCCGTATCGCCGGGCCCGGTCCGGAGTAATGTTTTCGTTGACCCGTAGGCCCGGGATAACCCTGTTGGAAACTGAAACGATACTGCGGTGGTGCCGCAGGTACGTTTTGGATTTTTTTCCTGAGGGGTTATAGGAACAACCACCGCATTGGGTAACGCCAAGGTGGTTGATTCCCTGGTGTGTTGGAGCAGTGTCAACTCCCGGGTTACCCGGTTGAGGGTGCCCCTGCACGTTCATGACGTCTGCCGATCGTGTCAGCCTTCTCTGCCTCAACCCCTCTGGGTGGGTTTTTTTTTAATGGAGGCTTGGTCATGCAACAACGCCAGCATACGCCCCTTCCGCCGGTGCGGCTGTGTTCAGCTGTCCCCTCTGGCGCCTGTCTCGTCCGCAGTCTCCAGGCTCGGGTTAACAGCCTGTTGCCTGGTTTTTTCCCCGGTGCGCTGCCTGCTTCCATGGTAAGTCTTGTTATTGCGGCCGTGCTGACTGTCTGTACTGCAGGGTCAGTGTGCCAGGCGGTGTACTATTGGGGGGACAGGGCCCGCTCGGCTGAGGGGCCTTTGTCCGAATACGCTGGCGATGTGGGGGGCGGGGTCACTAAGTGCCCACCTGGTTGGGTTTGCCCTTGACCCTGTGATTCTGGGGGCAGTAACGAGGTTGTTCCCTCCGTTCGTTCCCGGGTGGCATGCGGGTTGTACGTGTGTAGTCGTGGGGTCAGGCCACGGTCTGCTCACCCTGTGCGTTGAGTTGCTTGAGTGCCTCTTCGCACGGTCGGGTCCGTCGCCCTCCCGGGAAACCTACAATAGGGGGGGTGCCCTCCATTAGGGGGGGTCGGGGGGGCTCGGCCCTCCCTGTTCTGATGGTTGTGGGGGGCCTTCAGCGGGGTGTATTTGTCGGCCGGTGGCTCCCGCTCGGCCTCCCTTGTGCATGAGTGACGCCGAGCGGAGCCACTATGTCACAGAACAATAGGTTATAACTATAACCATGTTCTGTTAATAGTGGTGACGCTCGGCGTCCGACGCCGCTGCAGCCCTTGATCTCACTTGTGGTGAAAGCTTGGGAAGGAGGAGAGCAGGTGACCACACACCTGCTTATGAAGGTAAGCTAACGAGGGGTGTGGTCAGACGAATACTGGGATAAAGGTACATTGTGGAATTTTATTCAGTGCGCGTGCACATATGCGAGGATAGTGCATGAGTGACGCCCAGCGTCACCACTATTAACAGAACATGGTTATAGTTATAACCTATTGTTAATAATGGAGAGGATGCTGGGACCGGTTGTGTGAAAAACCTGTTTCAGGAGAGCAGTGGGAACAGTGTCAAGGGGGCAGGTCGCAGGTTTCATAGAGGAAACTATCTCTGTGAGGGTGAGTACACTGATAGGCTGAAAGCAGGTCAGTGTGGATGAGCAGACCAGAGGGACAGCTAAGTTACGTGTGGGGGGTGAGATGTTCCTTCTGATATCTTCAACTTTGGTGGTGAAAAAATTTGAGAATTCCTCACACTTAGCTGGGAACACATCCAGGCAGGTGCTGGGGGGGGGCTAATGAGAGAGTTGATGGTAGTGAACAGGGTCCTGGGGTTGTGGGAGTTGTTGATGAGGTCAGAAAAATATGTGATTCTCGCCGATTTAACCAATAGCTGGTAGTTAATGCGACTGTCCCTAAGCATTTCAAGTGAAACTTGAAGTTAGTCATGTTTCCACTTCCGCTCTGCCTTCCTATACTATTTTCTCTAGGCTCTGGTGTTATCATTGATAACACCAGAGCCCAGAGGGGAGGTTACTGAAAGAACCTAAAAGGGATACTTCAAACAACTAGTACTTTGTACTATACGTCTATATGTCTATATGTCTGTATGTCTAGCTAGCGCGCTTATTAATAAACCGGTCATTATTATAATTCTGTCTCTGGTCCACTATTCTTTTAATTGTGCATATCCTCTCCTCATTCGAACCTAGAACTGTGCCTGTGGCGAACAGCTGTTACAGTAAGTGACACAAGTGCTACATAAATTTGGCGAGCCACCCAGGAGGAGTATATCACAGTTAACTGGGCCAGTCTTTAAAGTAGAAACTTAAATAGCGTGTAGCGATGGACGTAGTTCAAACTAGCAGCGTGAAAATCCCTAATTCGGTCATAGTCAGTGGTATAATCGATATTACCACTGACGATGAACTGAATGACTTTCTGATGAAACCCGGCTCCATTCGGAGAAAGCTCCCCGTAGACCCTTCCGAGTTAGAGCCAGAACCACGTGTTATTATAGAATACGACAGTGGCGAAGCCATGCAAGCACTTTCCCATTACCGACTAGACACGGCCGACGCTAGTTACCTCATTAGAGACTTAGCCAGCATTTATGTACCTGTAGTCAGCAACACGGCTACACAGACTTATCTCTCAGACCTAAAAGAGATAGCGAAACTGAGTGGCGAAGACCTCGCGGAAGTCCTCAGGATAGAACTATCCACCATCGGCGACGTCCTCACCCTGAACGATCCTGAACCCCAAACTGATGAAGAAACAGGTGGGGAATTATTCGAAATGGCAGACCAACATGTTCCAGAGGCTGCAACACAAGCTAGACCCTCACCCAGAACAATCCCAGAGCAGCAAGTCCGACTAGAGCACAGCTGGTCTCCTTCACCAGCGCGCTCTCAAGAGGATGCACGACCTGCTCTGAAACTTTCCGATGTCAACCCACCTGAGGTGCAAAAGATGATTGTGGAGCACATACTGTAGTGTGAAGCGAAGACTCAGCCATGCACAGCCAAGCATCACTGAGACTCAGACTCTTCTCTGGGCAAAGACCTCGGCCGGACAGAGAAGTAGACTACGAGACATGACGTTCCAATGTGGGGCTTCTTCTCAAAGACACAAAATTGTCTGATCTACACAAGTCCCGGAAACTCCTAGATAGCCTCATGGCACCCGCCATTGACATCATAAGGCACTTGACACCTGAATGTCCCCCAGGAATGAACCTGGAGATCCTCGACTCCGCCTTCAGAACCGTCGAAGATGGAGATGACCTTTTTGCAAAGTACCTCCATACAATGCAAACGAATGGAGAGAAACCTTCAGCTTACCTTCCACGACTACAGGTGATGCTGAATACCACCTACAGAAGAGGAGCAGTAGCTGCAACCGACCTTGATCAGCAACTTCTAAGACAATTCATCAGAGGCTGCTGGGACAACACCATGATAACCAAGCTGCAGCTAGAACAGAGAAAGAGAAACCCACCTACCTTTGCAGAGTTCCTCCTGTTACTCCGCACAGCAGAAGACAAGCGCTCTTCCAAAGAATGCCGCATGAGACAGTACCTCAACGTTTCAAGGCCAAGGGTATCGAGTAACTACCAGGGCATCTGGAACCAATGCGAAGAGGAATGCACTTCACAGCCGATTCCGGACACCAGCTCCAAAGTCCAAAGTTTAAAGGCTTATGACGAACCAGAAGAGGTTTGTCAAATAAAGGAAGTCAACACATGAGAGTTCAATTTAACAACAATGATTTATTTAATCCTATCTAAAAACAATAATTGATTAAACAACAAAAGCATAAACAAAATAGGTATGTATCAGAATGGATAAGGATCCCAAGATGGTTCACTTGGTGGCTGATACAACCTGTGGTGTCTGAAGTGGAAAAGCAGATGGGAGAAGCAGATGGGAGAAGCAGACAGAAGGGTTAGACAAGGGAAACATATATACTGTGTGTGCAGGCAGCTCTCTGCACTGCACAGGTGATTCAAATTGGGGTAACGACCTACCCACTCCAACCTGCTCTTTGAGTCAGAAGACTCCCCATTGCAGGTAGAGTGGGGGTCGTCACACCCTCCCCCTAAAGACAAGGGTTCTACCCTGTTAACAAATTACATTTTTATTTATAAGTGACTAACCCAAATGTAACAATAATACTTTTTCCCAAATTCAACATAGGTTTACCCTTCACCCATTCCCCTCACCATCCTGCCTCTGCTCTCAGCAACATAGGGCCCTAGGTAGCTATTTTAAGAGAGCAGGAGACAGTAGGGATTGGGGAACAGACAAAACAAGAGTTGCACACCAGAGGAGCACACAAATACAAATTACAAAGCACAAAAGTCAACAATCAAACACATGGGCCAAAAAGGGATATTTTTACAGAGCTAATTAAAGCAAACTAAGGGTCATTGGTTCAAAAACCTCATAGCCAGAACTCTACAATGTAAAAACCCTAGTATATACAAATAAACAACAAATTTAAACAAACAGCACAATTTTAGGCACACATCATCTCCAACACCCCTGCGGACCGGTCACCCTTTCCCCTCACCCTCCAGCCTCCGCTCTCTGCAACATAGGATCATAAGAAGCAAATTAAGAGAACAAGAGACAGAAGAGATTGGGGGAGCAAATGAGACGAGAAGAACAGAATGTTAAAAGGTGATGCACATCAAAACAATAGTCAACCCTATAAGGTCGCCATAAACTTAAATGGTCAACCATGCCCAGACGTAAACTTAAACGGTCAACCATGCCCAGACGCATGTCCTCAGGTGCTGGACAGTTGCGGGCACAACAACATCCTCCATCTCAGCACAACTACCATAAAGAGATTTTATCTTCTTTTTTTTTTTTTTCCCAGTTCTCTTTTCCTTTCTCTTTTTTTTCGTTTTCATTTTCTCCTCCCAACCATCTCACTCTGAATAGTCATGGGACCACCAACTCTCTCACCAAACCTCAGGTCATCAAGGCTAAACCCTGTGACCTCCTGGGCGACCTCTCTGGAAGCCAGTAGGAGCAATGGCAGTCCCTCCTCAGGAACGGCCACTGGAGAGGTGGAACAGAGAGAAACATTATTGCAGTCCCAATTATTCCCCCCCCCCTTTAGATGGACAAAAGGTGGTGGGCGTTAGGAGGTCCACATGTTCACATGTTAATGCATCTCCGCCTTTGGCAATAACATTTGAGATATTATTTGTCTCATCCATATTCTCAAACGGCACGGCCGTATCTAACAGCCCTTTCAAAGCTGGATCACTGTCCTGCTCTGTACCCGAATCAGTCCGCGACATGGACTGCAATGGGCCAGGCAGAACCAAACTAACATGAGCAATAACATTTGTCTCATAATTTCTCCCAAACGGCACGGCTGTATCTAACCGCGTTTCCAAAGCCGGATCAATTTCCACCTCTGAAGCCAAATCAGACTGTGACATGGACTGAAATGAGTCAGGCAGAACCAAACTAACATGAACAGTTTCAACATCCGCGCCTTGGGTAGCCCCCTGCGCATCACACGTTGCTGTCATTGCCTGTGTCACTGCACAGGCTGGATGCTCAATGACAACATTTGATATGTTGTCATTGTCAACACCGTCAAACATAGGACTAGGAGAGTCTTGTGGTTCTGGACTAGGAGAGTCTTGGGTGACTACACTTGGGAGAGGCCCCTCGGCCCACACCCGCACCCCAGCAAGATTGTTACCCAGGTCGATGTCCACACCAACTACAGGCAACCCAGCGTGCACACCTCTCTGCATAACACCACTTCCCAAACCTGAAATGAGAGAAATGTTAGGCACAGAAACAGGGAACACAGACAATGGTGGACGAGGAGAAAACAATAAATCCAGCTCCCTATGCTGCAGATCTATATATTCGGCAAGCTCAGCCTTCTGCCTAATCTCCTCCAAAGCGAACTCTTGTCTGTGCTTTGCCTCTTGTAAAGCTGATACGGCAGCCAACTCTCCTCTGTGCTGCCGTATCAGAAGTTCCTTCTGCCGCTCAAAACTGAGTGCCATAGTGCACTATTGGCCTAAACAAAGTGAGCCGCACTCACAAACAAAGTGCCATACGACACAGGCCACAAAACAAACAAAACCTATGCTGGGACAATGAAGCGTGAATACCATTAAAAAACAAACAGTCTGATCAAATGAAACCTCCCCCCCTGACTAGCTACAGGGCCTAACTAACTAACTAACTACCTCAAAAGCTCAATCTTCGTGCCACTACTTGTAGGGGGTATCTATGCACTAGAACTCTCTGGGCAGAAAAAGTACCTGTTATACAGCCACTCCTCTGAGCCAGAGACATGCTCCCGAGAGGACAAAAGCGCCTATGCCAGTGCCTGTCTCTGCCTACGTTTTTGCAGCCGCCTAAAAAAGAAAATACCAAGACAAGTCCCCCTATTGGAAACCTGCCCTCTTCGCCTACCTGGGGATTTTTGGTTCCCAAAACACACAGACTGTATTATTTAAGGCATCAAACCCCAAAGCCACAACACAAGCAATAACAAACAAACAAAACAAACAAACAAAACAAAGTAACAAATCTCCACCACAAGAAATCTGCAGAAACAAACTGCCACTTCCCCCAAATACCAAACAACAAACACCCCAATAACAAAGACCAAATCACATGTGCTCACTCCCAACACTGGCATACAAATAATTAGGCTACAAACAAATTCCAGCCAACAGGCTACAAATACAATACTAGCTGCAACCTTCAGGCCACAGACACTAGCCAAATTAAGCAGCCCACTTATCTTCCAAAATAGCCCTCCTGTACTCAAGACAGAGCCCAAACAGATTGTCCCCATAGGAACCTAAACACAAATGCCAGCCAAATTACACACTCCAAATGCTAGAAAAATTACCAAGCACAAATACCAATTCAACCACACCAGGCCAAATTACAAACAAATCAATGTCCAAGTGTCACAAAAGGTCCTCCAAACGGCTTGAGCCGCCATATATGACGAACCAGAAGAGGTTTGTCAAATATGGGTTGTCAAGACATGGTAGTTCAATTTAACAACAATGATTTATTTAATCCTATCTAAAAACAATAATTGATTAAACAACAAAAGCATAAACAAAATAGGTATGTATCAGAATGGATAAGGATCCCAAGATGGTTCACTTGGTGGCTGATACAACCTGTGGTGTCTGAAGTGGAAAAGCAGATGGGAGAAGCAGATGGGAGAAGCAGATGGGAGAAGCAGACAGAAGGGTTAGACAAGGGAAACATATATACTGTGTGTGCAGGCAGCTCTCTGCACTGCACAGGTGATTCAAATTGGGGTAACGACCTACCCACTCCAACCTGCTCTTTGAGTCAGAAGACTCCCCATTGCAGGTAGAGTGGGGGTCGTCACAGGCTCTAGTTGCAGACCTACAGACACAGCTCACAAGAATACCGAACAACAACAAGAGAAGACAAGTGAGGCCAGCTCCCAAGCAAGAAGCCCCGGCATCAGTTAAACCGAAGCCGACGACTGACAGAGGTACTCCCAAGTCCCAAAAGTCAGAGACTCCAAACCCAAAGAACTACACAAGCAATAGACCAAGACCCCGGTATTGCTTCAGATGTGGAGAAGATGGACACATAAGACCCCACTGCGAGAGTGAACCAAACCCCTCTCTGGTGGTCTCGAAAAAGAAATTACTAGAGGAGAAACAACATGCATGGGACGCTGAAAACAAAGCCTCCAAGCCCGATTTAAACTAAAGACAGTTTCTGCTGAGGGACAGGCGGGAACTGAGTCACGAGAGAGACGTCCCAGAGGGAAGTGGCGAGCCTCCAATATGTGCTCGGCCTCCCATACCAAAGAAGTAGCCCTACCAAAAGGACTGGTTGGAGCTAAATGCACTGCACAAGTAACCATAGAAGGTAAAGAGTGCAGCTGCTTACTCGATACAGGCTCCCAAGTGACAACGATCCCGAATTCCTTCTATCAAGAGAACATGTCTCATCTACCCTTCCACTCCTTATACGACCTGCTTGAAGTGGAAGGAGCCAACGGTCAGGAAAGTCCCTACCTCGGCTACGTCGAAACTACAATCAAGTTTCCCAAGAGCATGTTCCGAGTAGAAGCACCCACCGTAGCGCTGATTGTGCCTGATATGCGCTCCTCTCTGTCATCAGCGCTGATAGGCACAAACGCCCTAGATATCCTGTACAAGCAGTACGCAGACACCACATCTCAGAACTACCAATCCCTGCCATACGGCAACAAGGTAGTCTTGAAAACCCTTGGAGCCAGACATAAACAGTCTGCGGATTCCAGCATGGGCGAAGTGAAACTACAGAGCAAAGACCCTGAAACTATCGCTCCAGGTCAGACCAAAGTCCTCGAGGGATTAGTGAGTTGCAGAGCAACCAACGCAGGAAGATGGGTGATGATAGAGTCCCCAAGGTCAACGGTCTTGCCAGGTGGAATACTGGTATCTGATGGCTTAGCAGAGCTACCACGAAAACTGCCACATTGTATACCAGTCATCCTCAAGAACGAGTCCGACCACGATATCACCCTGTCCCCGAAGGTTGTGATAGCCGAGATACATGCAGTCATGAGTGTCCAGTCCCTCAAGACACTTGACGCACAACTATCGACAGACCCTAACCAAAAATCAAAACTCAAGTTTGACTTTGGAGACTCTCCAGTACCCCAAGAGTGGAAAGAGAGGATAACTGAACGACTGAACTCCATGCAAGAAGTTTTCGCACACCACGATCTCGACTTCGGATGCACTGACAAGATAAATCATCACATAAATCTCAATGACAAGACGCCATTCAAACATCGGGCGAGACCTATACACCCTCAAGATATAGAAGATATATCTGAATCACCCTTCTCGTCGCCAATTGTAGTCGTCTGGAAGAAGAACGGCGATGTCAGACTATGCATAGACTACAGGAAACTGAACCTCCAAACAGTAAAGGACTCATACGCCCTGCCCAACCTGGAGGATTCCTTTTCAGCACTGACTGGATCCAAATGGTTCTCAGTGCTAGATCTCAAATCTGGTTTTTACCAGATCGAAATGGAAGAAAAGGACAAGCACAAGACAGCATTTGTCTGCCCGTTGGGATTCTTTGAGTTCAATAGGATGCCTCAAGGAATAACAAATGCCCCAAGCACGTTCCAGAGGCTTATGGAGCGGTGCGTGGGAGAACTGAACTTGAAGCAAGCCCTCGTTTTCCTGGATGATCTGATCGTTTTCTCTTCAACGCTAGAGGAACACGAGGAGAGACTCATGCGAGTCCTGAGCCATCTGAAAGAGTATGGGCTAAAACTATCACCCGAAAAGTGCAAATTCTTCCAGACCTCCGTAAGGTATCTAGGCCACATTGTGTCTGAGAAAGGAGTCGAAACGGACCCAGAAAAGACAACCGCACTCAAAACCTGGCCAAAGCCAACCAAACTGAAAGAACTGAGAGCATTTCTAGGATTCTGCGGTTACTACCGTAGATTCGTCAAAGACTATTCAAAGATAGTGAAACCCCTCAACGCACTTACTGCCGGATACCCTCCAACGAAGAAGCACGGAAAAGCTACAGTGAACACCGAGAAGTACTACGACCCTAAAGATCCCTTCAATGACAGATGGACCCCCGCTTGCCAGACAGCTTTCGACGCTATTATAGAAAGGCTGACAACTGCCCCTGTTCTCGGTTTTGCCGACCCCAAACAGTCCTACTCCACAGCGACCAAGGTGCGGATTTCCAGTCCCGCACAATTAGAGAGCTGTGTGAGCTAGCCAGCATCAAAAAGATACGAACTACCCCGTACCATCCAAGGGGAAACCCAGTTGAACGCTTCAACAGGACCCTGCTTAATATGCTGGGCACCCTGGAGAATCAGAAGAAAAGCCATTGGCGAGACTACGTCAAACCTCTAGTACACGCCTACAACTGTACTAAGAACGACACTACTGGATTCACCCCGTATGAGCTGATGTTCGGGCGGCGACAGCCAAGGTTGCCTGTGGACATAGCATTCAACTTACCTGTCAACTACCAGCCAGGCTCACACTCGCAGTACGTCCGCAGTCTGAGATCCCACCTTGAAGCAAGTTACAGAGTAGCTACAGAAAATGCAAAGAAGACGGCGGACCGCAACAAAGCAAGATTCGACAAATGAGTTGTTGAGTCTACCCTGCAGGAAGGTGACAGGGTTCTCGTCAGAAACGTCCGCATCAGAGGCAAGCACAAGCAAGGAGACCGGTGGGAAGCAGATATCTACATTGTAGTGAAACAAACTGAAAATGTCCCAGTCTATGTAGTGAGACCTGATACCAGAGATGGTCCACTACGAACGCTCCACCGAGACCTACTGCTACCTTGCGGATTCCTTCCTCCTACCCCTGTGGAAGATGGACCTACTGTAAAAGACAAAACTAAGTGACCAAGAACTCGACAGAGCCCAAGAGAAGAAAGCTTGAATGAATCAGAGGGAGAAGACCCAGATGATGACTATCTTGATCTCACTTATCACTATGACTATGGAGGTCTAGTGGTTGAAACACAACCCTTTCCAGTGCCCACTGTCGAGCAAGACCCCTCAGACGCAGTCATTCTTCCTGAGGGAGCTCCAGGGACAACTGATGACCCGACAACACTGAACAAGACTATCCCATCCGCAGTGAGACCTACTGAAGACAGTTTACCTGACCCAGATACAGCGTATCGAGAAAATTACTTACCTGACATGGATCGGGAAGAGAACAACCTACCTGAAAAGACCTTACCAGTTATGAGTTCAGAGGAGAACAATACTAACATGAATGAACCAGAAACCGAACCAGATGGACAGGAGAATGTCCAAGACAATGTGGAAAGAGAAGAGGAAAGAGATGTCAGAGATGGACAGGAGAATGTCCAAGACGATGTGAAAAAAGAAAAGAAAAGAGATGTCAGAGATGAACCCCCAAGAAGGTCGACAAGACATAGAGAACCTCCAAAAGTCCTGACTTATCCGGACTAGGAAACCCACTAGTAACGATAATCCAGTCACTATTCCAGAGTCTAAGCTCAGTAATCACAGACTCTTTAGATGACTCCGACTCCCCAGAACCCCATAGGATTGTGATAATGTAGTCCTGGGATAATATGCACAGGGACGTGAATTTGGATAGAAGGGGAGATTGTAACCCAGGTTTCAGATTCATAACTATTTAGTCATGGGAACATAAATAGTTAATGCCATTGAATAAGAACATAAATAGTTATTGCTATTATGAAAGAACATAAGTAGTTAATATTATTGGGTACCAAGTCCTTTGAATTACAGTACTGCCCTTTAATTTACGTCATGCCGCGAGATAGATATCACGACAGCCACGCCTTGCTTTACAGCAGGTGAATCTGCACTACGCGCAGATGAGACACACAGCATCCACGGAGATGACGCAGCTGAACGTTGCTGCTGCCGAGATGAAATAGCATGATAAAAACAGTTATCAAACGGGTCCTACTAATCACCCCAAAGTACCAGAAAATACCAGAAAGTACCAGAAACTACCCCAAAATACCCCAAAGTATACCCCAAAATACCAGAAACTACCCCAAAATACCCCAAAGTATACCCCAAAATACCAGAAACTACCCCAAAATACCCCAAAATACCAGAAAATACCAGAAACTACCCCAAAATACCCCAAAGTATACCCCAAAATACCAGAAACTACCCCAAAATACCCCAAAATACCAGAAAATACCAGAAAATACCAGAAACTACCCCAAAATACCCCAAAGTATACCCCAAAATACCAGAAACTACCCCAAAATACCCCAAAATACCAGAAAATACCAGAAACTACCCCAAAATACCCCAAAGTATACCCCAAAATACCAGAAACTACCCCAAAATACCCCAAAATACCAGAAAATACCAGAAACTACCCCAAAATACCCCAAAGTATACCCCAAAATACCAGAAACTACCCCAAAATACCCCAAAATACCAGAAAATACCAGAAACTACCCCAAAATACCCCAAAGTATACCCCAAAATACCAGAAACTACCCCAAAATACCCCAAAATACCAGAAAATACCAGAAAATACCAGAAAATACCCCAAAGTATACCCCAAAATATCAGAAACTACCCCAAAATACCCCAAAATACCAGAAACTACCCCAAAATACCCCCAAAATACCAGAAACTACCCCAAAATACCCCAAAGTATACCCCAAAATACCAGAAAATACCCCAAAATACCAGAAAATACCAGAAACTACCCCAAAATACACCCCAAAATACCAGAAACTACCCCAAAATACCCCAAAATACCAGAAAATACCAGAAACTACCAGAAACTACCCCAAAATACCCCAAAGTATACCCCAAAATACCAGAAACTACCCCAAAATACCAGAAAATACCAGAAACTACCCCAAAATACCCCAAAGTATACCCCAAAATACCAGAAACTACCCCAAAATACCCCAAAGTATACCCCAAAATACCAGAAACTACCCCAAAATACCAGAAAATACCAGAAAATACCAGAAAATACCAGAAACTACCCCAAAATACCCCAAAGTATACCCCAAAATACCAGAAACTACCCCAAAATACCCTAAAATACCCCAAAGTATACCCCAAAGTACCAGAAAATACCAGAAAATACCCCAAAGTACCCCAAAATACCCCAAAGTATACCCCAAAGTACCAGAAAATACCCCAAAATACCCCAAAGTATACCCCAAAGTACCAGAAAATACCCCAAAATACCCCAAAGTACCCCAAATAGTGTGTAATAGTGTAATAGTGTAATAGTGTAATAGTGTGTAATAGTGTAATAGTGTAATAGTGTGATAGTGTGTAATAGTGTAATAGTGTGTAATAGTGTAATAGTGTGTAATAGTGTAATAGTGTAATAGTGTGTAATAGTGTAATAGTGTAATAGTGTGTAATAGTGTAATAGTGTGTAATAGTGTAATAGTGTGTAATAGTATAATAGTGTGTAATAGTGTGTAAAAGTGTAATAGTGTGCTAGTGTAATAGTGTAATAGTGTAATAGTGTGTAATAGTGTGTACAAGTGTAATAGTGTGCTAGTGTAATAGTGTAATAGTGTGTAATAGTGTAATAGTGTGTAATAGTGTAATAGTGTGTAATAGTGTAATAGTGTAATAGTGTGTAATAGTGTAATAGTGTGTAATAGTGTAATAGTGTGTAATAGTGTAATAGTGTGCTAGTGTAATAGTGTAATAGTGTAATAGTGTGTAATAGTGTAATAGTGTGTAATAGTGTAATAGTGTAATAGTGTGATAGTGTGTAATAGTGTAATAGTGTAATAGTGTGTAATAGTATAATAGTGTAATAGTAGTAATAGTGTGTAATAGTGTAATAGTGTGTAATAGTGTAATAGTGTAATAGTGTGTAATAGTATAATAGTGTAATAGTGTAATAGTGTAATAGTATAATAGTGTAATAGTGTGTAATAGTGTGTAATAGTGTGTAATAGTGTGTAAAAGTGTAATAGTGTGCTAGTGTAATAGTGTAATAGTGTGTAATAGTGTAATAGTGTATTAGTGTGTAATAGTGTAATAGTGTAATAGTGTGTAATAGTGTAATAGTGTAATAGTATGTAATAGTGTGTAAAAGTGTAATAGTGTGCTAGTGTAATAGTGTAATAGTGTGTAATAGTGTGTAATAGTGTGTAAAAGTGTAATAGTGTGCTAGTGTAATAGTGTAATAGTGTGTAATAGTGTGTAATAGTGTGTAATAGTGTATTAGTGTGTAATAGTGTAATAGTGTAATAGTGTGTAATAGTGTAATAGGGTGTAATAGTGTATTAGTGTGTAATAGTGTAATAGTGTAATAGTGTGTAATAGTGTAATAGTGTGTAATAGTGTAATAGGGTAATAGTGTAATTTTGTGTAATAGTGTGTAATAGTGTAATAGTGTAATAGTGTGTAATAGTGTAATAGTGTGTAATAGTGTAATAGTGTAATAGTGTGTAATAGTGTAATAGTGTAATAGTGTGTAATAGTGTAATAGTGTAATAGTGTAATAGTGTAATAGTGTGTAATAGTGTAATAGTGTGTAATAGTGTAATAGTGTAATAGTGTGTAATAGTGTGTAATAGTGTGTAATAGTGTAATAGTGTGCTAGTGTAATAGTGTAATAGTGTGTAATAGTGTAATAGTGTGCTAGTGTAATAGTGTGTAATAGTGTAATAGTGTGATAGTGTAATAGTAGGTAATAGTGTAATAGTGTGTAATAGTGTAATAGTGTGCGTGTGTGTGTGTGCGCGTGTGTGTGTGTGCGTGTGTGTGTGTGTGTGTCTGGGTCTCTAGCACTCAAGATGGATTCCAACTTGTATGGCATCTTGATGGAGGAGCTGTGGAACAAGGGAAACCAACCAGGGGGGGAGAGAGAGGGGGAGAGAGAGATAGAGAGAGAGAGAGAGGGGGGAGATGGAGAGAGAGAAGGGGGATAGAGGGAGATGGAGAGAGAGAGAGAGAGGGGGGAGATGGAGAGAGAGAAGGGGGATAGAGGGAGATGGAGAGAGAGAAGGGGGATAGAGAGAGATGGAGAGAGAAGGGGGAGAGAGAGAATGGGGAGAGAGAGAGAGAGAAGAAGGGAGAGAGAGGGAGGGAGGGAGAGAGAAAGATGGATAGAGAGAGAGAGAGAGAGAGAGGGGGGAAATGGAGAGAGAGAGAAGGGGGAGAGAGGGAGATGGAGAGAGAGAAGGGGGAGAGAGAGGAAGAGAGAGAAGAAGGGAGAGAGAGGGAGGGAGGGAGGGAGAGAGAAAGATGGATAGAGAGAGAGGGAGAAGAGGGGGAGAAGGAGCTATTTATATAGCTCTTTTATCCAAAGCGCTTTACAATTTATGCCTCACATTCACTCACACACCGACGGCGGAGGCGACCATGCCAAGTGCCAATCTGCTCACCGGGAGGAGCAGGGCTTAAGTGTCTTGCTCAAGGACACTCGGACACGCCGCCGGGAGGAGCCGGAATCGAACCGGGAATCTTCTGATTAACCAGACTAGCGCTCGGCTCTACCTCCTGAGCCCTCTACGTTTTTTATGTCTCACTCTTTGTCTCACTAAACCTTTACTGCGTTAATCCCTTCCTGGATGCAGCCAGAGTACAGAGTGCCTCAGTCACTACAGCCATAATGTGGAGACACACACACACACACACACACTATTACACACTATTACACTATTACACTATTACACTATTACACTATCACACTATTACACTATTACACACTATTACACTATTACACACTATTACACTATTACACTATTACACTATTACACACTATTACACTATTACACTATTACACACTATTACACTATTACACACTATTACACTATTACACTATTACACAATATTACACTATTACACACTATTACACAAAATTACACTATTACACTATTACACTATTACACACTATTACACTATTACACTATTACACACTATTACACTATTACACACTATTACACTATTACACACTATTACACTATTACACACTATTACACTATTACACTATTACACACTATTACACTATTACACACTATTACACTATTACACACTATTACACTATTACACACTATTACACAAAATTACACTATTACACACTATTACACTATTACACACTATTACACTATTACACTATTACACACTATTACACTATTACACACTATTACACTATTACACTATTACACACTATTACACTATTACACTATTACACACTATTACACACTATTACACTCTATTACACTATTACACACTATTACACTATTACACACTATTACACTATTACACACTATTACACTATTACACTATTACACACTATTACACTATTACACACTATTACACACTATTACACTATTACACACTATTACACTATTACACTATTACACACTATTACACTATTACACACTATTACACTATTACACACTATTACACTATTACACTATTACACACTATTACACTATTACACACTATTACTACTATTACACTATTACACTATTACACACTATTTGGGGTACTTTGGGGTATTTTGGGGTATTTTCTGGTATTTTCTGATACTTTGGGGTATACTTCGGGGTATTTTCTGGTACTTTGGGGTATACTTTGGGGTATTTTAGGGTATTTTGGGGTATTTTCTGGTATTTTGGGGTATACTTTGGGGTATTTTGGGGGTAGTTTCTGGTATTTTCTGGTATTTTGGGGTATTTTGGGGTAGTTTCCGGTATTTTGGGGTATACTTTGGGGTATACTTTGGGGTAGTTTCTGGTATTTTGGGGTATTTTGGGGTAGTTTCTGGTATTTTGGGGTATACTTTGGGGTATTTTAGGGTAGTTTCTGGTATTTTGGGGTATACTTTGGGGTATTTTGGGGTAGTTTCTGGTATTTTGGGGTATACTTTGGGGTATTTTGGGGTAGTTTCTGGTATTTTGGGGTATACTTTGGGGTATTTTGGGGTAGTTTCTGGTATTTTCTGGTATTTTCTGGTATTTTGGGGTATTTTGGGGTAGTTTCTGGTATTTTGGGGTATACTTTGGGGTATTTTGGGGTAGTTTCTGGTATTTTCTGGTATTTTGGGGTATTTTGGGGTAGTTTCTGGTATTTTGGGGTATACTTTGGGGTATTTTGGGGTAGTTTCTGGTATTTTCTGGTATTTTCTGGTACTTTGGGGTGATTAGTAGGACCCTATCAAACAGTTATAAAAGATTCCCCCAGTTGCAAAACCGAACAAGTGTTGCAGTTAAAGTAACCTGCGGTTTTGGTAGGTTCATCAACATTGTGCTGTTCATTGTCGAATACGCAAAATGGTTAGCTCCATGCTACAAGCTAATAATGCTACAAGCTAACGTAGCTCATTCTTAAATGAAAACTAGGAAGGAACCATTTCAGAAGTACTTATAATTGTATTGATATGCTGTACGATAAGAACATGGTCTATATACATTTTGACTGTTTTGAGAGTTTAATATGGAAGGTGAGGAATGTTCCATTATGCTAGCGCACTTTAGCCTAACTTAGCATGGGACAGATGGACATTCCCACGTGCTGTGATAAGATAGCCTACTTTAGCTTAGCATAGCTAAGAGTAGCCTGATTGATTATTCATTCTGAAAGCAATGAAAGGAGGATGAAGTGATAAAAGATGGTAAATAGCTTTTATTTTCTGAATGCCTGCTTGCAAGCAGGCCAGGTTTTTAGGTTTCCCCATCACCCCGTTCCACCCTGGGAGCAGTTCCAGACCACCCATCACCACGTGTGCCCACGCGGGGACGAGGCGGTGTGCCAGACCGATACAAGATGGTGAGCCAACCCACTGAACCTCTAATATAGCTCAAGGCTAATGCCAGCCTGATTCGAATACCCCTGTTGCTCAACTCCTGTTACCGCAACAGTCCGGTAGGGTTGAACTGATTGAACTTGAACCATAAGAACTTCCACGGATCGAACTGACCTATATCCTTTTTTGATACACAAACTGATTGAACGAGAATACAAGGACATTCCAAGGGCTTCGACCCTGTTCACCTTTTGTTATTTTGATATTGTATTTTGTATTTGATTTGATTTAATTTGATATATGGGTACTGATATTTCTCGTATAAGAAGGGAGACTTAAAGGGTAATTACACCCAGTAAGATACTTGAACCACTGATAAGATACTTGAACCACTGATAAGATACTTGAACCACTGATAAGATACATGAACCACTGATAAGATACTTGAACCATTGATAGTCTCCTATAAGAAGGGACACTTAAAGGGTAAATACGCCCAGTAAGATACCTGAACTACTGATGTTCTCTTGTAAAGAGGAAGAGTTAAAGGGTCAATGTGCTCAATAAGATACTTGAATCCCATTGATGACATTGATTATAGTTGAATCACTGATGGTTCTCCTGTAAAGAAAGAAGGTTTAAAGGGTAATTTTAACTAATAAGGTATTTGCATTCCCATAATCTAGAATATTCCATTTGGTACTTTTGTTGTGTTACACCTTCAGAGGAAGAGTTTAAAGGAGCATTTCACCTAATAAGGTATTTGCGTTCCCTGCACATTTAAAGGTTTAAATTAATATGTTTAAACATTTACCTATTGAAATGATAAACTGATATAGTGTTTACTAATGATAAACTGATATAGAGGTTACTGACGATAAAAGGATACATCCAATATCCAACCTTGAACCTAGCTTTTAGCTAGAGATAACCTCAGAGACGTCTGAACCAAACCTAATGTGTTGATCCAATCAATCTAGGACTTGATATCGAACTAACCCTC
Source organism: Notolepis coatsorum (assembly GCF_963971535.1). Taxonomy (NCBI): domain Eukaryota; kingdom Metazoa; phylum Chordata; class Actinopteri; order Aulopiformes; family Paralepididae; genus Notolepis; species Notolepis coatsorum. Next base: position 185,104,459 of record NC_140168.1, on the reverse strand, counting down.
CTTAGAGGGGAGGTTACTGAAAGAACCTAAAAGGGATACTTCAAACAACTACTACTTTGTACTATACGTCCAGTGATGCCACAGATTACTTGTAAAAGTAATCTGATTACTGATTACTGATTACTCCTTTAAAAAGTAATCTAAGTTACTTTACTGATTACTTGATTATCAGAGTAACTTAGTTACTTTGAAAGTAACTAGGTTACGAAGTCGTCGTCGTTCCCCCAACAGTTTTTTTTAAACGCTTTATTGAAAGTGCATAAATTGTTTTTAACTTGTTTCTCTGCACATAACGTAAATTGTTAAACTAGTGCTTCAGCTTCTGTACCATCAAGTATGGTAAAGCAACAGTCTATGATGCTCACAGCATTAGAGCAGCCAGCCAGTGGTTTTACAAAACCAGTGTATCACATCTAACAAATGCAGGCTGAACTATTCAATTATATCAACTGTAACTATTAAATTGTTTTTATAAATGTCTCTCTATAAACATACAATCAGCCTCTCTTTAACATGTAAATTAACTGTAAATCTGGCAAATAAGAGCTTTTGCTCTGCCACCATCAACCCTCCTGTACCTAGTCGAAGCGTCGGCTAGTGTTGTGATTCCAGATGCTTTCAATGCAATTGGATGTGCTGTTTTTAGCGGTAGACAGTATTTTGTTTCCTCCGCCGTGAAGTAGTGACTGAGGCTACGTTTAGACGAGCGTTTTGGGGTGGAATTCTGAACAGAAACCGCAAAAGTAATCTTGCGGTTTCACTTTTAATTTTGCCAAGCGTTTTGGGGTGGAATTCTCCGACGACGGAGCCCTGCTGTCACACGATTGGCGCATATGTCACATGACGTGCTGTGAAGACCCGCCCTACTCTGCCTCTGATTCGCAGACTGTGGATGGGGAATGTGATTTAACCAAAGCAGAGTCACTCACAGACAGAGGGACCAGTCACGCCGCGGGACACATTCTTGTATTTAACCCTTTCACTGCCACACCACGTCACTCCCAAAAGAAAAACAGCTCAAAATGTATTTTTGACTGTCGAAAACAAAATAAAATACTGCATTCCGCCTGCATTATGAATTTATGATGAGATAGTAACGAAATAGTAATGCACAGCCACTTGGACAAGTAACTGCAATCAGATTACTGGCTTTTAAAGATTAACGCGTTAGATTACTATTTTCGGGGAAAAGTAATCAGATTACAATAACGCGTTACTTAGTAACGCGTTACTGGCATCACTGTCAGTGATGCCACAGATTACTTGTAAAAGTAATCTGATTACTGATTACTGATTACTCCTTTAAAAAGTAATCTAAGTTACTTTACTGATTACTTGATTATCAGAGTAACTTAGTTACTTTGAAAGTAACTAGGTTATGAAGTCGTCGTCGTTCCCCCAACAGTTTTTTTTTAAACGCTTTATTGAAAGTGCATAAATTGTTTTTAACTTGTTTCTCTGCACATAACGTAAATTGTTAAACTAGTGCTTCAGCTTCTGTACCATCAAGTATGGTAAAGCAACAGTCTATGATGCTCACAGCATTAGAGCAGCCAGCCAGTGGTTTTACAAAACCAGTGTATCACATCTAACAAATGCAGGCTGAACTATTCAATTATATCAACTGTAACTATTAAATTGTTTTTATAAATGTCTCTCTATAAACATACAATCAGTCTCTCTTTAACATGTAAATTAACTGTAAATCTGGCAAATAAGAGCTTTTGCTCTGCCACCATCAACCCTCCTGTACCTAGTCGAAGCGTCGGCTAGTGTTGTGATTCCAGATGCTTTCAATGCAATTGGATGTGCTGTTTTTAGCGGTAGACAGTATTTTGTTTCCTCCGCATATGAATGTTTTTTTCACCCAGCTTAGCTGACACAAACGTGAAGTAGTGACTGAGGCTACGTTTAGACGAGCGTTTTGGGATGGAAGTCTGAACAGAAACCGCAAAAGTCATCTTGCGGTTTCACTTTTAATTTTGCCAAGCGTTTTGGGGTGGAATTCTCCGACGACGGAGCCCTGCTGTCACACGATTGGCGCATATGTCACATGACGTGCTGTGAAGACCCGCCTTACTCTGCCTCTGATTCGCAGACTGTGGATGGGGAATGTGATTGGACCAAAGCAGAGTCACTCACAGACAGAGGGTCCAGTCACGCCGCGGGACACATTCTTGTATTTAACCCTTTCACTGCCACACCACGTCACTCCCAAATAAGAAAAACAGCTCAAAATGTATTTTTGACTGTCGAAAACGAAATAAAATACTGCATTCCGCCTGCATTATGAATTTATGATGAGATAGTAACGAAATAGTAACGCACAGCCACTTGGACAAGTAACTGCAATCAGATTACTGGCTTTTAAAGATTAACGCGTTAGATTACTATTTTCGGGGAAAAGTAATCAGATTACAATAACGCGTTACTTAGTAACGCGTTACTGGCATCACTGTCAGTGATGCCACAGATTACATGTAAAAGTAATCTGATTACTGATTACTGATTACTCCTTTAAAAAGTAATCTAAGTTACTTTACTGATTACTTGATTATCAGAGTAACTTAGTTACTTTGAAAGTAACTAGGTTATGAAGTCGTCGTCGTTCCCCCAACAGTTTTTTTTTTAAACGCTTTATTGAAAGTGCATAAATTGTTTTTAACTTGTTTCTCTGCACATAACGTAAATTGTTAAACTAGTGCTTCAGCTTCTGTACCATCAAGTATGGTAAAGCAACAGTCTATGATGCTCACAGCATTAGAGCAGCCAGCCAGTGGTTCTGTATCGTTAGTGGCTTAGCTTGGCATCACACTGCACTATCTCGCGTACGTGCACGCGTACTGAATAAACCACAAATGTACCTCTAATACCAGTATTAGTCTGACCACACCCCTCATCAGCTTACCTTCATAAGCAGGTGTGTGGTCACCTGCTCTCCTCCTTCTCGCTTTCACCACAAGGAAGAAGTGCCTCGGTAGATCCCCACACTTGACACCATGATGGAAGAAATTGGATTAGGAACAGCTTGGGAAACAAGGATACGTTGACATCATATCTTTATTTTCTCTCTCACTATTTTTCGAGAAAATACGGCGATATTGTCTTCGTACTGGAGTGTCTAGAAGATGATGATCATTCTAAAAACCCTCCACCGGTTTTCGTATTGGGAGCACGCCGCTGCATGCTTCTCAACTGCAGTTCCTTGCTGTGTTTGTTGGGGTGAAACCTGTCAGGCCACAGCTGAACTGTCGGACATGCCGCTGTTGTGAGAAGCGGTGCGTTCCAGGTTGGGTGAGTAGTGTTTGCTGGCGGGCTCCACTTGTCTGTTAGTGCTATGGGGGCTACTTGACAAAGTTTATGGAAACCGGCCCCAGGCTAGGGTCCTTTGTTTAGCCGCCTAGGCGACAGAAGGCCTTGGTCTGGAGACCATTATAGTTTTAACTAGTGGGCCGCGACCATTGACACTGGTGATCCCTGTGTGTTCTGGACGAGTGGATTCTCTCTGTCACCGTGTTAAGGCCCCATCTTTCATATCCAAATGAGAGTATTCCTTCACGAGGGGATATGTGCATGTAATGTGCGATAGCGGCAGATTCATGTTCAAAGTCAGCTATACAGGCCAGTTGGTACTGTGCTGATTCCGCCAGATGTGGAAAGTCACCGTTGTGAAGCGGTGTTGACGTCTTGTTTTCTCTTTTCTCTTAAAAAGTGAGGAGAGGTTCAGAACGGCGGCCTGTCTGGGTGAGTGTTATGTCATTGTTTACATGTTCATAGCTTACGGTTAGCCAGTCAGCTGTTAACTGCTGCGTTAGCCTGCTGGATCGCTGCATGGCCTGCTTAAGGCCTACTATTAGCCAGTCAGCTGTTAGCTGCGGGGCTAGCATGTCGTGGTCGCTAGGTAACGTTAGCTTGCTGCTATGGCCATGGCTGGCGCGGGGTAGCTTAGCTTCTCGCGCGCCGCCGGGAGCTCGCTTCTGATCGCCGTTAGCTTGATGCTATTCTGTTGAACGTGCTTTGATTTTAACATGTTTTACACTCTTGACCGCGACGTCATCCTTGACAGGGGATGTTTCGTCGACCCTGCCCTGAGCCTGGACGGGGATTGCGTCAACAAAGAGGACTGTAGCGACTGGTTGGAGCGGCGACGCTGCCCGGATCGAACAACACAGGACGGCTGTGTTCTACGGTGTCTTGTGACTGCACTTCGCTGATCTGCGTTCCGGGTAGGAACGGGGTTGACCAGACCTCATAACACGTCTTCTGGTTTTACTTTGCTAAATGTATTGTGAATAACGGTGTTTTTTCCCAAAACGTGTGTTGTTGCAATGCATTTAGGATACGTTGCGGGTTATGTGTGAGCTGTTTTTGTCACTGGCAGTTAGCTTCTCCGTGCAGATCGTGATGTATTGATCTGGTTGTTGTGTGAGAAACATCATGGTGTTTATGTGTACCGTGTACTCACTACTAAGGCAACTAACCTATGAAGCTATGCTTGGTGACAAGTGAGTGAAAGAATGTTCTTTCTCAGACTGTAATGACAATGAACAGTGTGTTCACACATTAACAGGTTTTCCTGTTTTAACTGGCCGTATTGAGGGTAAAATAGGAGGATTGTGTTTTCCCCCCCGGTTCCCTGGGGACTTTATCACCTCCTATCAGACATGTTGTGCATTAATTGTGTCTTTTGTGTGGTAGGGATACGATGTAACTCTTAGCTTGATTGCTGAGGTTGTGCTAAATCTGCTGGAGAAACTTATTTCCTAAAGGGAAATTGGTTTGGTTGCTGTCATGTGTGCTTAGCAAGGCCTGTGGTCGATACTAATCAAGAATGATGTATTCTCTCATTGTGAAAAAAACGGCGTTCCTCTGTTGAGTGTTTTTGCCATTTTTTGTAGGTGATGATGGGTTGTGTGTGTCATGTGACCTACAACTGGGTTGTACTGGCCACAGAAGCACATGTGTATGTTGGACCGGGGTTCTTAGAGCCCTCTCTATTCTGTGTTTTTCCTTAGTAAAAATCAGATAGCAGGTTAGCTCATGCGCTGTGTGGAGCTGTGAAACGCTTCATAGAGCTGACTATGACTGTGTCATATTCTCTTTTTGTCGTTACGTCGTATCATGGGTGTGGGGTCGTAAAGGGGTGAACTGGTAACCTTTCCTCTCCCCATTGTTCTGTCGGTCAGGGGTACACCCCCTGTCCTTCAAGGTTCCCGTCACGTGGCGGTTCGGCACGTTACGGGGGGGGGGGGGGGGGGGGGAGGGAGTTCCTGGTCCCACGGCCTGGTATATTGGGCGTGTGCACCGCAGGAATTCCCCCGCCATAGAGTACGTCACCGTGCGCGTCTCTGTTGGTAGGACTTCCGTGTGCTGTTCAGGTCCATGTGATGGATCTGTTTTCAGGGGGGGTGGTCAGGGCTCCTCCTCACCAAGCGCCTATTCAGGCCTTCTGTGAGTTCGGACTCCTTCTTCCATGTGAGGAAGCCTCCATCAGAGTACAGAGCCTTCCTCCTCAGATTGTCAAAGTGAGTGGACCCTCTAGAAGGGTCCTTTTCTATTGTATGTATATTCGATTCAATTCGTTTATTGAGTGTGTATGGGTTCAGTGCCTCTTCCCCGGAGGCCCTAAAACCAGTTTTTTACATGGCTCAAGGTGCAATATATTCTTTTCAATCTGTACAGCTCGCGTGGGAAGTCTCTCTGGGGATCCCCGTCTCTTTCCTATGGGAGGGTGGTGGGATGTAAAAATGTGAACATTTTTTACCCCGGCTGTGTAGACTGGGATACATACTGTTGATGCTTCCTTCTTTCTATTCCAGAAGTGTTGGAGTTAGGGAGTGTCACACCCCTCTTGTCGTTCCCCTGGGCGCCTTGGGGATTCAATGACAGGTCTAAATAGCCTGTTCATTGATGGGGGTGTGTCCCGATGCACGTATAGTGCTAGCTCGCTGTAAACAGGCGATTGACTGGCACGCCTTGGTTGCTTGTGGTTGAAACAGCGTTTTTATAAAGCAACTGAGATGGGGGTTTTTCCTCTTCCGACGACCACATCCCATGACCTGGGTGGGTTGTCGACGGATTCTCGTTCATGTCTGGGGGATGATGACGGGATGGATCTGAACATATGTAGTGGGGTCTCACGCCCTTGGGGTGGGCCACCAGGCGCGGTTCGTCCGAACGTCTGGGTGGCGCCTTCTTTTCATGTTAAGATCAACACGCATATCTGCCCTTCTCCTGGAGTAGGCATGTCGGCGTGGTTAGGGCACGGGACTGGTTCTGGTCACGCTGGTCCAGATCAGTTGAACCCGTTGTCCGCCGGGGATGCAGATCTGCTGTTCTGGTACCCTGAGGGACTTGGGCTTTTTTCAGGGGGAAAAATGCCAGGTCGGTCTGGGTGTCACAGGGTTAAGCGCTATGGAGACCCTGGTTGGGTATGTTTTTACTCAGCACTGTCGTCATGGCTTACAGCCATGCCATTCTGTACGCGCTCGATCTCGTCGGATCTCGGCCGCTACACAGGTTGGTCCTGGTTAGTACTTGGTTGGGAGACCGCCGGGGAATACCAGGTACGGTGTGCTTAGGGGCTGGTTCTCCATTATTTTTCGCTCCTCTCTCACACATGGCGAAGAGGGGCCTGTGGGGGTGGTTTTTTGACCTCCTCTGGTGACCCTGTGCTTCCCGTACCGCCAGGCCCGGTCCGAAGTGATGTTTGCGACCCGTAGGCCTGGGTTAACCCTTTTTGGAAACTGAAACACTTGTACTGCGGTATAGCCGGTGTATACCCGCAGGTGTGTTTTGGAGTTTTTTCTTGAGGGGTTATAGGAACAACCACCGCATTGGGTAACACCGAGGTGGTTGATTCCCTGGTGTGTTGGAGCAGTGTCAACTCCCGGGTTCACCGTTTGAGGGTGCCCCTGCACGTTCATGACGTCTGCCAATCGTGTCAGCCTTCTCTGCCTCGACCCCTCTGGGTGGGGGTTGTTAAATGGAGGCTTGGTCATGCAACACCGCCAGCTTACGCTCCTTCCGCCGGGGCGGCTGTGTTCAGCTGTCCCCTCTGGCGCCTGTCTCGTCCGCAGTCTCCAGGCTAGGGTTAACAGCCTGTTGCCTGGTTTTTCCCCGGTGCGCTGCCTGCTTCCGTTGGTTAACCTTTTTTGTGTGCTTACGGCCATGCTGACTGCCTGTTCTGCAGGGTCAGTGTGCCAGGCGGTGTACTATTGGGGGGACGGGGCCCGCTCGGCTTACGGCCATACCGACCTGAACACGCCCGATCTCGGAAGCTAAGCAGGTTCTGGCCTGGTTAGTACTTGGATGGGATTCCGCCTGGGAATACCAGGTGCAGTAACTGAGGGGCCTTTGTCCGAATACGCTGGCGATGTGGGGGGCGGGGCACTACGTGCCCACCTGGTGGGGTCTTGATGCTGGCATCATGGACTTCTCCGGGCCCCCATTCTAGGGAGTCCAGTCCTTTTAGTGGGTCTGGGTCTTCCTTCGTGCTCCGCTGCTACGGCCTTGCCACGGGGTTGGGTTTGCCCTTGACCCCGTGATTCTGGGGGCAGTAACGAGGTTGTTCCTCCGTTCGTTCCCGGGTGGCATGCGGGTTGTGCGTGTGTGTAGTCGTGGGGTCAAGCCACGGTCTGCTCACCCTGTGCGTTGAGTTGCTTGAGTGCCTCTTCGCACGGTCGGGTCCGTCGCCCTCCCGTGACGTCCCTAATAGGGGGGCTACCCGCCATTAGGGGGGGTCGGGGGGGCTCGGCCCTCCCTGTTCTGATGGTTGTGGGGGGGCTGTCAGCGGGGTGTATTTGTCAGCCAGTGGCTCCGCTTGGCCTCCCTTGTGCAGTGTGATGCCAAGCTAAGCCACTAACGATACAGAACGATAGGTTATGACTATAACCAAGTTCTGTTAGTTAGGGGCGATGCTTGGCATCAGACGGCCGCTGCAGCCCTTGTCCTCACCTTGTGGTGAAAGCTTGGGAAGGAGGAGAGCAGGTGACCACACACCTGCTTATGAAGGTAAGCTGATGAGGGGTGTGGTCAGACTAATACTGGTATTAGAGGTACATTTGTGGTTTATTCAGTACGCGTGCACGTACGCGAGATAGTGCAGTGTGATGCCAAGCATCGCCCCTAACTAACAGAACTTGGTTATAGTCATAACCTATCGTTTTACAAAACCAGTGTATCACATCTAACAAATGCAGGCTGAACTATTCAATTATATCAACTATAACTATTAAATTGTTTTTATAAATGTCTCTCTATAAACATACAATCAGTCTCTCTTTAACATGTAAATTAACTGTAAATCTGGCAAATAAGAGCTTTTGCTCTGCCACCATCAACCCTCCTGTACCTAGTCGAAGCGTCGGCTAGTGTTGTGATTCCAGATGCTTTCAATGCAATTGGATGTGCTGTTTTTAGCGGTAGACAGTATTTTGTTTCCTCCGCATATGAATGTTTTTTTCACCCAGCTTAGCTGACACAAACGTGAAGTAGTGACTGAGGCTACGTTTAGACGAGCGTTTTGGGATGGAAGTCTGAACAGAAACCGCAAAAGTCATCTTGCGGTTTCACTTTTAATTTTGCCAAGCGTTTTGGGGTGGGACGACGGAGCCCTGCTGTCACACGATTGGCGCATATGTCACATGACGTGCTGTGAAGACCCGCCTTACTCTGCCTCTGATTCGCAGACTGTGGATGGGGAATGTGATTGGACCAAAGCAGAGTCACTCACAGACAGAGGGTCCAGTCACACCGCGGGACACATTCTTGTATTTAACCCTTTCACTGCCACACCACGTCACTCCCAAATAAGAAAAACAGCTCAAAATGTATTTTTGACTGTCGAAAACGAAATAAAATACTGCATTCCGCCTGCATTATGAATTTATGATGAGATAGTAACGAAATAGTAACGCACAGCCACTTGGACAAGTAACTGCAATCAGATTACTGGCTTTTAAAGATTAACGCGTTAGATTACTATTTTAAAAGTACTAAAAACCAAAGTAAAATACCAAACACTAACAAACATTCAGCACAGACAATGGGGATGCTGCCATCAAAAAACATTTTTTTTTTAGATCCAGGGCTAGGAGAAAAACATCCGGGACTAAAGCCCCGGAAGCCCAGGGCTAACGACGCCACTGGTGGTCAGATCCTTTGTCTCAATGAAATCAGCTCAGATGGACAAGTTGAAGCCGCTGTTCCCGCAATGTTCACGGGCTCCAGACTAACACAGCCCCATCGCAAATATTCAGCACTAATGGACAGCTGCCCCAGATCTCTCTCTCTCTCTCTCTCTCTCTCTCTCTCTCTCTCTCTCTCTCTCTCTCTCTCTCTCTCTCTCTCTCTCTCTCTCTCTCTCTCTCTCTCTCTCTCTCTCTCTCTCTCTCTCTCTCTCTCTCTCTCTCTCTCTCTCTCTCTCTCACACACACACACACACACACACACACACACACACACACACACACACACACACACACACACACACGCACACACACACACACACACACACACACACACACACACACACACTGAATAGAGGAGTAGACATCAAAGCATATATTGGTAACACTTTACTCTACAATTTAATTAATTAAGTTTGTACTTGTCTGGGCGGGTGGGATGTTCGGGTGTTGGATGTTATTGGATTAGATGTTATTTTAGCACACACCACACTACTGACATTTTGGATTAGATGTTATTTTAGATGTTTCTGTTCAAATAAAATCATATGTCCAAACAAATGCTTGCAGTTACATTGTCCAATGACCTATATTTATAACTTTTTGGGTGGGGGCGCGAGTGCTGGGATTTTTGGCTGGTGAAAATGCTGAGTGGCTAGTGACTTTGGAAAACCACTAGCCACAGTGGCTAGTGAGCCAAAAAGTTAATGTCAAGCCCTGAATACATGTATGCACTTCAGTATCACATTACAAGAGAGATCACAGGGTTCACGTATCTTAACTCTATATAGCCATATAACCTCTAGGAGTCGGTCACCTACTCGCCTCCTTCCCAAACTTTCACCACAAGGCGAGAACAAGGGCCGCAGCGCCGTCCTGACGCTGAGCGTCACCAGAATTCATAGAACTTGGTTATATACATAACCTTACGTTCTATTTCATTCTGGCCTCCGCTCAGCGTCAGTCTGCACAAGAGGAGCTGAGCGGAAGCCAGAAGCTCGACAAATGTACCCCACTGAGGCCCCCCACAACCATCAGACTGGGGAGGACCGAGCCCCCCGACCCTCCCTAATGGAGGGATACCCTCCCTATTGGAGGACGGGAGGGAGACGGATCCGACCGTGCGAAGAGGAACTCAAGCAACTCAATGCACAGGGTGAGCAGACCGTGGCTTGACCCCACGACTATGCACACGCACAACCCGCATGCCACCAGGGAACGAACGGAAGGAACAACCCCCGTTACTGCCCCCAAAATCACGGGGTCAAGAGCGAACTCAACCCCGTGGCAAGGCCGTAGCAGCGGAGCACGAAGGAAGACCCAGACCCACTGAAGGGACTGGATCCCCTGGAAAACGGGGGCCCGGAGAGGTCAATGACGCCAGGCATCAAGACCCCACCAGGCGGTCACTTAGTGACACCGCCCCCCACATCGCCAGCGTATTCGGACAGGGCCCTTTCTCCCCATTAGTACGCCGCCTGGCACACTGACCCTGCAACACAGGCAGTCAGCATGGCTGTAAAGCACTCAAAAGGTTAACCAACGGAAGCAGGCAGCGCACCGGGGAAAAACCAGGCAGCAGGCTGTAGACCCGAGCCTGGAGCACTGCGGACGAGACAAGCGCCAAAGGGGTCAACTGAAAACAGCACCCCGGCGGAAGGGGCGTATGCTGGCATTGTTGCGCACCATGACGAAGCCTCCATAAAAAAAAAACACCCAGAGGGGTCGAGGCAGAGAAGGCTGACACGATTGGCAGACGTCATGAACGTGCAGGGGCACACTCAACCGGGTAACCCGGGAGTTGACTCTGCTCCAACACATCAGCGAATCAACCACCCTCTCGGTACACAGACGGTGGTTGTTCCTATAACCCCTCAAGAAAGAAACTCCAAAACACACCTGCGGGTATACACCAGCTATACCGCAGTACAAGTGTTTCAGTTTCCAAAAAAGGGTTATCCCAGGCCTACGGTTTCAACGAAACATTACTTCGGACCGGGCCCGGCGGCTCGGGAAGCACACAGGGTTACCAGAGGAGGTCCAGAAGACCACCCCAACAGCCCCCTCTTCGCCATGCGTGAGAGAGGAGCGAAAGAAAGGAGAACCAGTCCCTTATGATAGTGCCAGGTACAATGTGTACCCAACAAAGTGACACCCGGGCCGACCCGGCATTTTTCCCCCCGAAAAGAGCACAAGTCCCTCAGGGTACCAGAACAGCAGATCTGCGTCCCCGGCGGTCAACGGGTTAACTGACCTGGTCCTTCAAGTCACCTGGGAGAACGACAAGAAGTTTGTCGTGCTTCATATTCTCCACTCTTTTTTATTATTAAAAAAGAAAGAAACACCGACTGACATGAATCCCACGTGACGCAGCCGAGGGTAAACATTTTTACATTTTTACATCCCGTCACCCTCAACACAGAGGAGAGACGGGACTCCTCAGATAGACTTCCCACGTGAGCCATAGATTGAAAAGTCACGGTAACATTGAGTCATGTGACCAACCGACTCAAGTTACACGTATATCGAGCGTAGTAGAACAGTAAGTTCTTACGCTCTGCCCCGAAAACTTGACAACAACAGACCCTACATACAGGTCTAAAACTCACGGAAGCCGTCGTCCAATAGAAACGTGCCTAGTGACGTTTGCTATGACGGGGGGAAACCCAAGACTCAACCACCTTTGATACGTGCAGAGTCTGGGAAACCCTTCCCCCCCCCCCCCCCCCCCTGCCTAACAGCTTGGCCCTGACCGAATGAAAAGAGAGTCCAATAACCCCCTGACCAATCAGAAGAGGGAAGGAGGGGTTTATCCGGTACCCCCTCGCAAGCCCAACCCTTGCATACGACAACAACAATAGCCATATGATACCTTCAGTAGCAATGCTAATGAACAGCGCAAGCTAATTCAATGCACGCTAGCCACAGACACCTCTGTGAACAGGGTTTATAGCAAGGCCAAGTTGTGTATGTGTGAACCCGACACCCGTATCTATGTTGTAAGACACAGAAAATCTGATAGAGAGAGAGAGCAGAGCGGCTGAGCCGCGGTACATTTTCATACGAGCATTACTGCAAACCAACACAATAGTGTTGCAGCTCAATATCACTGTTTAAGCAACAGAGCACACAACCAACCTCTACCTTTATGTGAAGATTCAGGTCGAGGCAGAAAAAAACGTTTTCAACCGAGTGTAGGCTACAGGCCTTGCTTAAGCTCTAACATGAATGTAACGTCTAGCCCTCCTATCAAACCCATACTAGAGAAAGATTCACACGTTGCTTCCCCATCATATGTTTGGTGAATAAACACACAGTTTGTAACAAAAAATACAGTCCCTCCTTTAGGAGGGACTCTTTATTTCTTTCAACAAAATCATAGTAGGGCTGGGAAGGGAACAGGGGGGGACCACAGAGGAAAAAAGTCAATTAGTTTTAGCGACGCCTGCCACGCGCCGCTCGGGATTTGCCACCCCGTGGAGCCCCGGAGGGACGGTAAACGATCGGTGGCTGGTCACGACGATCCCTACCGTCACCTCCGGGCGTAGATGGGCCGGCTGCAGAGGCGGAGGCGCCCTCTCTCCTCCTGGCCTTCTTCGCCGAAGGTCCAGCAGTGGCGGTGGTAGCAGCGGCGGCCACGGCAGAGGAACCTCGACGGCGCGGCGGCCGTCTGACTCCACTGGCAACATCGGGCGGGGGGAAATGAGGCTGGAGCACGGAGCGCTCCTCCTGCATCTCCCTGCAGGTTGAGGTCATCAGCTGCAGTGCCGACCCGAATAGTCCAGCATCGGAGAGGGGTGCCGTCAGAAGTGGAGTCCTCTTCTTCTCCGGCACACGCGCCTGCTCCAGCCAAAGGTTGAATCAGATGCAGGATGGCTCCTGCCGCCTGGGCAAGCTGATCATGCTGTAAATCAGTCAGCTCCGTGCCGCCCGTCAGTATCCCGGACATGAATCTCGCCAGCTGCGCAATGTTGGAAGTGGCAGCCAGAGATTGCGTCACAGAGATAAATGACTGGTCACTCCAGTAAGCCAACCGCCTCGCTGATTTCCCTTGAGGAACCGGCTTCCGTAACGGCTCCCACACCACCTCAGGACAAAGGAGCGCCGCCGTCGGCCTATCAAGCCGAGGCACGCCCTCCTTCTTGCCTTCTACCAAACCCACCACCCTCGTGACTTGCACGTAGGTGGTAGTAAGGCCCATGATGTGGGAGACCACCTGTCCCTGACGGACGTAGGCCTCCATTGAAGGGAAAAATGGGCAGACAACGTCCACCCCTCTCACCGGGCGACGTTGCCATAGATGACCTATGAGATCGTCAGGGATAGGAACAGGCAGTGGCTGCGGCAGCGGCACGCCGTTTGCGACTGCTGCCGCCATGAGCTCAGGGAACAAAGCATGCAGTTCCCCCTGCATACTTTCCCCCTCCGAGCCCGCGTCCCTCACATGCAGCAGACTACTGGTTAAGGAGCCACATTCTGATGTGGCTGATAGCAGGGCATCCCGCCGCCGAGTCGGAGGTTCTAACCCAACATCTGCGGACGAGGAACCCCAAGGAGACATCTCACCCCCCTCCAGTGTTACCTGGACGGGCGGGAGACATGTCTCCACCGGGCCTTCGAACAAGAACCCGTCCGCCTCTATCATGTAGTCCTCTGTTTCCATCGGCCATGTAGAGTCAGACGCATCCTCATCCGGCTCCAGCAACTCACCAAAACCAGGCCGTTTGCGTCTGCAAGCCACCATCTTGCGACGGGAGCGAGCTGACGCAAAAAGTTTGCGTCTCAAATCCCCCGCAACCAAAGGTGCCGGCCGCCCAACAGCGGACGACTCCCCGGAAGCAGAGGAACCAGAGCCAGAACCAGGCCATCCCACAGGAGACTGCGCTGGTGCACCAGCTCCTTGGAGAGGCAAACTACCCATCGGACGCCTACCGGGCGTGGCTGCCGACCACGAGAGAGGCCTCAACCCCGCTCCAAGACGTACGACAGAGGCGGCAATGGAGAACCGCTGGTGAAGGGTGGCGTTGCGAGCACGACCCTCCGAGGTAAACATTATGACTTAGCTTTTTTCTTTTTAAATATATGAGAGAAGAAAAAAGCAAGACAAAATTTAAACACGTATCAATTATTATTATTTTTTTTTATATATTTTTATAAAAAAATTTGGAAGAAAAGGCAGGACATACAATGTACATACAATGCACATACAATGCACATAAAACATACATTTAAATTATTTGCCAATTACATGCATTGGCTTGCCCCTTGCCTCATTTAAAATAAAAAAACTCCTACCCCCTAACCCCTGCACCAACCACCGTTGACAAAAAATAAATAAAATAATAACAATAATAATAATAATAATAATAATAATAATAATAATAATAATAATAATAATAATAATAATAATAATAATAATAATAATAATAATAATAATAATAATAATAATAATAATAATAATAATAATAATAATAATAATAATAATAATAATAATAATAATAATAATAATAATAATAATAATAATAATAATAATAATAATAATAATAATAATAATAATAATAATAATAATAGTAACCCCCCCCAACCCACCCCGTCATAGGCCTGAGAAGAAAATTAATTGAACAAAAATGTCAACAAAGACCAAGAAAATAAAAACTAAAAGGAATTATACAGATATAATTAGTTATGTCCTGCTAGCTATATATTGAAGGTCCTAACTTGATAGAGAATATGGTTCCAGCTATCTATTGTTTGATATCTTGCCCCATTTAATCTAGCTGTAGAAAGCTCCATTGTTACAACATCAGCTAATAACTGTTTCCAGTGATTAAAGGGCAGAGAGTGTGGAGCTTGCCATCGCAGCGCCAACATTTTTTTTGCAGCAGTACTTCCTGCCAGCCAAAATCGTCTCTGAACAATACTTAAAGCTAAAGAATCATCATCATTAAGGAGAAGTAATTTGGGACAACAGGGAATATGTTTTTGTAATACTTTAGATAGATAATTAGTTATCTGTTCCCAGAAACTTTTAACTGTGGGGCATTCCCACATCATATGTGTAAAAGTACCAGTAGTATTTAGAGAACAAAGTGTACAGTTTGGTGAAATAGCACGTCTCATTCTATAAGCTTTCTGGGGGGTTAAATATGTTTTATGGACAAAATTGAAATGAATCTGCTGATGATTTGGGTTTCGTGATGCCATAATAACATTTCCCCAAACTCTGGTCCAATTGATAGAGTGATGGTGTTCTAATCCCAATTCTGTGCTCCACGATTGGATAACAGGTATTAACGAAGTACATCTTTGTGATAGATCTTTATAAATTATAGAGACTTGTCCTTTGGAGAGACCTGCAGTTTTTTTAGAGAAAGTAATTAACGGGTGAGTAGTTGGTTTGGTCCATGGAACTCCATAGGCTTGCATAGCCGAGCGGAGCTGTAAATATAAAAAAAAAAGTGCCAGGTAAGTTATATGACTCTTTCAGATCTGAGAATGTTCTTAGACCATTGTCCTCCATAACATCGCCAAGTACATGAATGCCACAGTTGGACCATGATTGAGCTACAAAACTGCGACCTCCACTAAGCAAAAACGGGTTATGAAATAAGGGAGTCTGTTCATGCCACTTAGTATCCCAATTAAGTAACTTTTCATATTTGCGCCATAAAGATACGGCATGCGCTATTATCGGACCATAACGTAATCTACATTGCTTTAGTGAAATATCTGTAAAGACAATGTCTTGTAAACGAATCGGCGCCACAATATGTTTTTCAATATTAAGCCAGGGGGCCTCAGAATTTAAATTAAACCAACTCAACAGAGGACGAAATGATAACGCTTGAAAATATAACTTAAAATTTGGCACAGTTAAACCACCAGATTGCCGCTCATTTTGTAAGGTAGTAAGTTTAACCCGAGCTCGCTTGCCTCGCCATATACATTTTGAGACTGCTCTATGTAAATTTTCCCAATGAGCAACAGGTGGGGCAATAGGAATCATGGAACTACAGAAGTTTACTCGAGGTAATATGTTCATTTTGATAATAGAGACTCTTCTGGAAAGGGAGACAGGTATATTACACCATCGATTGAGATCATTTATGATTGACCTAATGGTTCTATTGTAGTTTACGGACAAAACATTTTCAATTGAAGGAAATATATCAATACCAAGATATTTAAATTGGGTTACAACCAGGATCTCATGGTCAAGCACAGAGTTAGGAGTGGTTCTTAGGTACATTAGTGCTGATTTGGTCCAGTTTATTTTATAACATGAAATTGAACTGAATTTTTCAAAAAATGTCAGGAGGCTTGAGAGAGACTGAGATACATTCTCCATATATAACAAGATGTCATCCGCATGAAGCGAAATATGATGATCAGTAGAATTTACAGAGATTGGCTTAATGTTTTCTGATTGCCGTATAGCTTGGGCTAAAGGTTCAAGGGATAAAATAAACAAGCTTGCAGAGATCGGATCCCCTTGCCTACTTCCACGAGTGATTTTGAAAGGAGGAGAACTAATATCTCCGGTTATGACACTGGCTGATGGATTAGAAAATATTATTTTTACCATATTTATAAAGTTTGACCTAGTCCCATATGTTTCAGTACAGCCCAAAGATAGGTCCACTCCAGACAGCTGACGACACTTTAGCTTGAGAGGCGGAGTTGACAATGTGAAGGAGACGTCGCAAATTATCAGACGAAAGCCTTTTTTTAACAAAACCACTTTGATCTGGGTGAATCAGTTTAGGTAAAAACTTTTCAAGACGGCAAGATAATACTTTAGAAAATAGTTTGGCATCTGTATTAATTAAAGAAATAGGGCGTCAATTAGAACACTGGTTTGGATCTTTACCTTTTTTTAATAAAAGAGAGATTAGGGACATATTCACGTCTCTCCCTAAGGAGCCTTTAGATATGGATATATTAATCATCTCAAGTAGTAGTGGGCCTAAGACGTCCCAGAACCGCAAATACAATTCAGGGGGAATGCCATCCCACACTGGAGACTTGCCTTTATTCATAGTTTCCAGAGATGTTTTGAGTTCTTGTAATGATATAGGAGCACCCATTAAACTTGATTCAACTGGTGACAAAACAGAGAGGTTAAGGCCACTTAAAAAGGATTCAACTTTCTTCAACTAAACAACCTCGTCAAGTGTGGGTATCTACCGAAGGCACTTCCTTGTGGTGAAAGTGAAGAAGGAGGCGAGTAGGTGACCACACACCTGCTTATGAAGTTAAGCGGATAGGGGTGTGGCCAGACGAATGTTGGTACGTAAAGGTACATTGTGGAATTTTTTATTCAGTGCATGTGCACGAAGTGCAGACTGACGCTGAGCGGAGGCCAGAATGAAATAGAACTGCATAGCCGTAGAGCTCCAATAGTATATCTGCAGAGCCGCAGAGCACGGAACAAGTCAGACACATTCTACAAACGTGTCTAATGTGAATTTTTAGTTCTGTGATGGAAAGTGATTGTTAACATTCTATTAAAAAAAATAAAAAAAAAACGTATATTTTTTTCTTTATTTTTTTCTCACGAGGCCCCCCTCCCCGCGAGGCCCTGTGCGACCGCACTGCTTGCACACCCCCTGAGGCGGCCCTGCCAATAATGATGTAGTATAAGGAGATAGTTTACCAATAATGATGTAGTATAAGGAGATAGCTTACCAATAAGGGCCTTAAAAATTAACAAAGACCAGTTTCTGTTGCGCTTCATCAGTTTTAGTTGAAACTATATATCATGTAAAATGTAGGAAATCTCATCTTCTATATCTTTTAGGGGCTGACCCTGAATGCATTTTCATTTTATGGAACCCTGATGCCATATTCCTACTGAGAAATTGTGGATTACTCAAACAATGCATGTGTCTCCCGTGGAAAGGCTTAACCCCTTCACTACTACACTACAGAAGGTTAACCATTTCACTACCACAGACAGTCTGTAGTGTGGTAGTGAAAGGGTTAACCTTCTGTAGTGTGGTAGTGAAAGGGTTAACCTTCTGTAGTGTGGTAGTGAAAGGGTTAACCATTTGTCGTGTGGCAGTGAAATGGTTAACATTCTGTATTGTTGCAGTGAAAGGGTTAACCTTATGTAGTGTGGTAGTGAAAGGGTTAACCTGCTGTAGTGTGGTTGTGAAAGGGTTAACCCGTTGCTGTGTGTCAGTGAAAGGGTTAACCTTCTGTATTGTCACAGTGAAAGGGTTAACCTTCTGTAGGGTGGTAGTGAAAGGGTTAACTTTATGTAGTGTGGTTGTGAATGGGTTAACCCTTTGTTGTGTGCCAGTGAAAGGGTTAACCTTCTGTATGTGAGGGCTGGCCCAGCACTGCATGCTTCTCAGCGTCAATTAGCATCACGCACCTGAGATGAATTCCAATTAGCTCGTCGGGAGGACTCATATACACTGACTGCAGGTCACTCCTTGTCGGGTCGTCTGGTCACCACCATTCTACTGCCGTGAACTCCCGTGGTCTCGTGTGCGAGACGTTATCACTTCCCTGCCGTCCCATGGAGTTTTTGCTGTGCACTCTCTCTTCTTCCCCGTGGACCCGTGCCTTTGAATTGCCTTTCGGCGTTGCTCCTGGTGAGTCTTGAATAAGACTATTTTCTCTGAACAATTATCCACGTTAGTCCTGGACTCTTTCGTCCGCCTTCGGGTGTTTCCCTAATCCTTGAAGAGTTGTTGATTTCTACGTTACTGGACGAGTAGCCTCCAGCTGCAGCCCCGGAGATTGTCCTCTCACGGCAACTTCCGCCCAGCCACAAGACATTTCTCCCGGGACAGGACAATGTGCGCTGATTGGTGGAAAGTACGGAAGTATCTCGAAGTACGTCTGACGTATCTCGAAGTACGTCTGACCTATCTCGAAGTACGTCTGACGTATCTCTACGTTAGCAAACGTTAATTGAACGTCAAAAGCCGATGCATATATATAGATAGATAGATAGATAGATAGATAGATAGATAGATAGATAGATAGATAGATAGATAGATAGATAGATAGATAGATAGATAGATAGATAGATAGATAGATAGATAGATAGATAGATAGATAGATAGATAGATAGATAGATAGATAGATGCAGTGTGCTTGTTTTGCAGTGAATGAATGCTGCAAGCAGTGGTAAGGTAATAATAGTATTGACGTGGCATTGATCCATTGATCCAATGCCGTGCGCCTCGGTAATAATAATAAGCCACGTTTTTTCTTCCTTCTTCCCAAGATGCACAGTTAGATATATAGATAGATAGATAGATAGATAGATAGATAGATAGATAGATAGATAGATAGATAGATAGATAGATAGATAGATAGATAGATAGATAGATAGATAGATAGATAGATAGATAGATAGATAGATAGATAGATAGATAGATAGATAGATAGATAGATAGATAGATAGATAGATAGATAGATAGATAGATAGATAGATAGATAGATAGATAGATAGATAGATAGATAGAGAGATTAGATGCAGTGTCCTTGTTTTGCAGTGAGTGCTGCGAGCAGTGGTAATAATAATCACTTCCTATATTTGGTTCGCGTTTGGTTCGATGAAGCCGAACCGAGACCGACGTTTTCAGGCGGACCAGAGTTCGCCTGTTTGGTCCGCGAACCGAGTTCGACACGCATTCACACAAAACTTTCGTCTTGTTTACATCAGTTTATGCACGGGCGCGCCGCCTGGATGCTGCTAAACTGGCAATAGCCAGGGAGGAGTTTGCCACAATGGAACGGCTCGGCATTGTGCGCCGGTCCAACAGTCCTTGGGCCTCCCCACTACACATGGTCCCCAAGGCGGACGGGAAGTGGCGTCCGTGTGGTGATTTCCGTCGCCTAAATAACATCACCACTCATGACCGGTACCCAGTGCCACATATCCAGGATTTCTCTGCCCACCTGGCGGGCGCCACCATTTTTTCTAAAATGGATTTGGTGCGTGGCTACCACCAGGTACCGGTCCATCCGCTCGACGTGCCCAAGACTGCCATTATCACCCCGTTTGGACTGTTTGAATTCCTGCGCATGCCATTCGGCCTTAAAGGGGCAGCGCAAACATTCCAGCGGCTGATGGACTCTGTGCTGCGAGGCCTGTCATTTTTGTTTATTTATCTGGACGACATCCTGGTAGCCAGTGCATCGGTGGAGGAGCATCGGGGACATCTCCGTCAACTGTTCGAGCGGCTCAACGAGCATGGGCTGATCGTGAACCCGGCCAAATGTCAGTTTGGCCTGCCGGCCATGGATTTCCTGGGCCACCATGTCTCTTCCCAGGGGTCTGTTCCTCTACCCGCCAAGGTGGAGGCAATTGCTGCTTTCCCCCGCCCCCTCACCATCAAACCTCTCCAGGAGTTCCTGGGGATGGTTAATTTTTACAATAGGTTTATAGCCCATGCGGCTCACCTGATGAGACCTCTGTACGAGGCGTTGAAGGGGAAGAGAGCCAACGATGACGTGGGCTGGTCCCCGGAGCGGGTCCAGGCATTTGAGGGCTCTAAGGCTGCCCTTGCCAACGCTGCCATGCTGGCACACCCATCTCCTGCTGCTCCTATAGCCCTCACCACCGATGCCTCCGATTATGCAGTAGGTGCGGTGTGCGAGCAGTGGGTGGCTGGCGCCTGGCAGCCTCTGGCCTTCTTCAGTAGGAAGCTGCGCGACAACGAGAGGAAGTATAGTACATTTGACAGGGAGCTCCTGGCCCTCTTCCTCGCCATACGTCACTTCAGGTTCTTGCTGGAGAGCCGCAAGTTCACAGTTTTTGTCGACCACAAGCCCCTAACGTTTGCCATGGCCAAGACCACGGAGCCATGGTCGGGGCGGCAGCAGCGCCAACTTTCCGCCATATCGGAGTTCACTACCGACATCCAGCATGTAGCCGGTAAAGACAACCAGGTGGCGGACTGCCTCTCCCGGGCGCGCGTCAGTCCTGTGCACCTGGGCATCGATTATGTTGCCATGGCTGCTGACCAGCTCACCGACTCAGACCTTCAGGCGTTCAGGACGGCTGTGACAGGACTTCGACTTGAGGATGTGGTGTTTCACGACTGCGGCGCCACGCTCCTCTGTGACGTCTCCACTGGCCAGCCCCGCCCCATGGTTCCAACTGACTGGCGCCACCGGGTATTTGACACCATTCATGCCCTTTCACACCCTGGGGTAAAGGCGTCGGTCAAGCTGGTAGCGGCCAAGTTCGTCTGGCCGGGCCTTAGGAAGGACGTCAAAGTATGGGCGGCCTCCTGTGTGGCGTGCCAGCGTGCCAAGGTACATCGTCACACTAAGGCCCCCCTGGAGCCGTTTCTCATTCGACCGTGGCTGAGAGACTTGGGGTGAAACTCCATCGTACCACAGCATACAACCCAAAGGCCAACGGCATGTGTGAGCGTTTTCACAGATCCATGAAGGCCGCTCTCCGGGCCACGCTCACAGATGGCAACTGGGTCGACCGTCTTCCGTGGGTCATGTTGGGCCTGCGTACTGCCCCTAAAGAAGACCTGCAGGCCTCTTCAGCCGAATTGGTTTTTGGTCAACCGCTGAGGGTCCCAGGGGAGTTCCTTCCTGGTTCCTCTGCCCCTTGGTCCACTACAGCTCACCGATCTGCCTTCCAGGACGCAGCGAGGGTGTTTGCCCCAGTTCCCACACATCACTGCCTTCCCCAGTCCTACATTCCTAAGGACCTGATGACTGCGAGGTATGTGTTCATCCGTCAACCGTTCTCCACTGCAGGCTCCCTATGACGGGCCCTTCCGCGTCCTCGAGCCGGGCCCCAAGTACTTTGTGGTGGACATGGGGGGGAATAAGGAGCAGATCTCAGTCGATCGTCTTAAGCCTGCTCATGTGGTCCCAAATGGGCCGGTGGAGCTGGCTCAGCCCCGGCGCCGGGGCCGGCCACCCAAGTTTTCCCCTGTCCCATGCCCTCTGGCCGTTGTTACCCCTACCTTTCCACCGACGAAGCCTCGGCGGCAGCGGGGACGGCCCCCTGCCCCTACCCTTACCCTTTCCCCTTCCACGTTCCCTGTGACTGTTAAATACAGTCGTTATGGCCGCGTGGTCAGACCTCCTAAAAGAGACTGAAGACACTGGGTGCACTGTTTTTGGGGGTTTGTTGTGTTCAGTTCCGTTTGTTTGGTGTTGCACTGAATGTCAATTCTGAATGTTCGGGGGGGGCCTGTGTGGTGGACACTAGATGGAGGTGTCTCACTTCAGAATGGACACTGATTGAGTGACAGGAGGGAGTTGACTTAAGGGTGTGGCTGTACCTTGGTTCTGTTGGATTTGTTTGGAAGTAAAGTTCAGAGACTCGATACTCCGTCTGCTCGTCTCATTGATTCACTTCCACAGTATATACATTTGACGTAGAAACTGTACATTGGAGGAGGTTGGGTAGGTGGGGGGGGGGGACTGTACATTGGAGGTGGTTGGGGGGGGGGGGGTCGGGTAGTGTGGGTGGGTGGGTGGGTGGTTGGGTGGGTGGGTGGGGGACACTGTACAAGCAAAACTGTACATTGGAATATTGACAAAACCATACTTGGTAATTTACTGTACATTGGAGGGGGTTGGGTTACAACACAGGAGCAGAGTATAAACAACAGTACAGGAATGAGAAACAGTCTAAATGGGTTTTAACATTTTAGTTTATTTCATGCGGATATGATCTGTAATACCTGATCGGTACAATATCTACTAACCTGATCAATACAAGCCCCCCCCCTCCCTCTCGTCAGCGCAGACGTACTTGCTTTTGATTTTGACGTTCAATTTAAACGTTCGCTAACGGACGTAGAGAAACGTCAGACGTACGTCAGACGTACTTCGAGATACTTCCGTACTTTCCGCCAATCAGCGCATTGTCCTGTCACAGGAGAAATGTCTTGTGGCTGGGCGGAAGTTGCCCAATCTGGAACAATCTCCGAGGCTGCAGCTGGACCCTATTGTACTGGACTCTGCCTTGTGTTTTTCCCTGTTGGGCAATTGACATTCTCCCTTAACCCTGTAGAGCCCAAATATAGAAAAACATATGTTGTTGTAGGAGGCCTCTGATGCAGAAATGAAAGGGTTTAAAAAAAATACATTTCCGTACGTTTTTAGGGAAATGTTGTAACATGGCAACATTGGTCCTAGCTGACAGCAGAATTTCTGTATTTGTATTCACATTGTCTGGACAAATATACACAACAACTAAAGGTTATTTTGCAGGGTTGATTGCTTACTTAGCCCCATAACAGTATTTAACATGAATAATAAGCACACATCAGTCATATATTTTTATGAATAGACATTTATTAAAAAAAAATATATAATAATAATAAAAAGAAAAAAACAGGATAAGATTGTATTTACAAAACAGAATTGTGTCTTAGCCATGTTCTATCCTACTAACCTCATTCTTTTTATTCTTGGTATGTTCATTTTCAATGATAGTTCCAAAAACAGTTCTTGTCCTCAAAAAAAGAAAAGTAATAATAATAATAATAAAAAAAAAAAACAGAATAAGAACATAATTTCGTCTTACTCTGTGTTCAGCCATGGTCTAGCCTACTAGCCTCATTCTTTTTATTGTTGTGACGGACTTGCTGCACTGCGTCCTCGTGTATCCTGTACTGCAGTGTCTGCAGCGTCCTCTCGCTGTCTTCATTGGGAAATGTGCCATTAGGTCCTTGCGTACATCCAGTGTGGGGGTGGGGGGGGGGGGGGTTGTACACATGGCCTCTTGGATGGGCCCGCGTTTGGTGGACTCCCATCACCCGAGGATGGTCTCTTCTGAGCAGTCAAAGGGCTCCTTGTTATTGGGCTCCCATTGCCTGAAGGTGGTCGTCCTCTCGTTGATTTGGTTGGTTTGAGAGTTGTGTTCCCCTGATTAGAACAGAATCAATTAAGATAAATGTCAGAAATACATTAAGATACAAGTAAAAAATATTACAAACAGTGAAATATTTAAAGATATTGCAAAAGGTAAATAGCAGAAATGCATTCTCACCAGGATGATAGATGTGCCTGAAACAGTCTCCTGTTCAGTATCTCTTTCCTAGACATCTTGAGCAGGGGCGGGGCTAGGGGGTGGCTACTTGGGCTCAAGCCCCGAATGTATTCTGAAAAGCCCAGAATCTATTAAAAAAAAAAAAAAAAAAAATCACAATTCATCATTGTTACATGAAAATATGTTTGCACCAGATTTAGCAGAGGCTAATTTCCATCTGTGGTCTATCCAACTGCTAACTGTATTTGAGTGAGTTAAGTCTTGGTGTTATGGTAGACTCAGACCTAAGCTTTAAATCACAATCAACAAGTTGACAAAAACTTAATTCTTCCACCTTAGAAACATAGCTAAAGTACGGCCATTTATAAATCAAAAGGATGCTGAAAACCAGATCCATGCCTTTATCTCAAGCCAACTCGACTACTGTAATGCACTCCTTACCGGCCTCCCGAAAAAATACGATGATAACTATTTTATTGCAATGCACTATTGCATTATTTTATTCTATTTTACTAACTATTTTATTGCACTGCACTATTTTACTTTGTATCAGTGAATCATAGACGCCTGGCCATAAGAGCATTCGGAGTATCTCTGCTCTCCCACTATTGAACTTGGGGGAGCAAAGGTATGATCTTGCTCCACCACTTTTTGATTATATAAAAAATATGATATATCCCCCCCCAATATATAAATCTAACCATAACTACGTTATGGTTAACTGAGTTTTATAGTGAAAAGAGCAGCTTTATTGGTCAAGATTGAAGGCTCTATATTGCAGGAAATTGCACGTACAGGTTCATTAAATTCAAAAAAAATCTGTCGTGGAGGGGGTCGTGCAAGCCCCCCTCCAAACCACCCCCTGCGTGCCCAAAAAAATATAAAATAATAATAATAAAAATAAATAAAAAATAGATAAAAAAAAAAAAATTGCACCTATCTGGGCTAAGCCCTGGATCTCCTACAATCCTAAATCCGCCCCTGATCTTGAGAGCTTTGCAGTCCCGCTTGTAGAGGAGCCAGGCATTGATCATAGCGAGGATGATGTTGTGCCAAAAGATGTACATGTACCAGCGGCGTGATTTCATGGCTAACTTGTATTTGTCTGTAAACGAGTCCAACAGATCCACACCCTCGATGCATTTGTTGTAGGCACCCACAATGTAAGGCCTCTCAACCTCAATGTAGGTTTTGTTGGCTTTGTCCCAGCGTTGAATCTTCTGCACAGGTTCTGGTCCAGCAAAGGATGACACAAGTGTGGCCGCCTTGTTGTCATACCATTTGACAGCACAGATGTTGTGTTCCCCCTCCACTCTGTTATCAAAGCTTCCTCTCCCCTTTTTTTTCAAGCTCTTGTCGTCTTCAAGGTTACAGTTGGGTAAGCGTACCTGCCTGGCTGTTCCCAGGTAATGAATTCCACGATCAAGGAGCTTCACTACCAATGGGACACAGGTGAAGTAGTTGTCTGCGTAGATCTTGTAGTTCTGACCTTCTGGAAGTGTAGAGGCAGGCTTCATCACAACATCACCTGCCAGGGTGACGTTCCTATTTTTTCCCTCAAGTTACTGGACGCTGTTTTTTCTTCACTTCTATTTTGTCCTTAAAGGAACAGTGTTGCACATTTCTGTTGTACAAATAAATACGCCCTTTTTTTTTGGCTAACTCTGATTTACCTGTCTGTGTCGTGCTGTTGGGGTGCATACAAACCATAAGACTGTATTGTCGCAGTGAAAGGGTTAACCTTATGTAGTGTGGTAGTGAAAGGGTTAACATTCTGTAGTGTGGTTGTGAAAGGGTTAACCATTTGTTGTGTGTTAACCTTCTGTATTGTCGCAGGGAAACGGTTAACCCTTTGGTAGTGTGGTAGTGGAAGGGTTAAGTGTGACCTGCAGGAGAAGTCTGACAGGGTTTTGCAGTGCGTTGCCCCTATTTGTCTTTCATGGAAGAGATGGAATGTATTCATTGTTGTTATCTGACACCCATGTACCTTTTTTTAGCAACCATTTACCCAAGTTCCTGTTCTCCATATAGAGTACACATGATCTCTTACATGTGACCTTGCAGATGGCAGTGACCCCCCCCCCCCATACTCACAGACTCACACTCACTCACACACACACACTCACTCACTCACTCACTCACTCACTCACTCACTCACTCACTCACTCACTCACTCACTCACTCACTCACTCACTCACTCACTCACTCACTCACTCACTCACTCACTCACTCACTCACTCACTCACTCACTCACTCACTTTTTAACTTATTTGCGTTTTGTTTTATTTCTTAATTGTTTGTGTATTTGTTTGTTTTGTTTCCTGAAAACGTCTATTTGTTCGTATCTTGTCATTCTGTTGTTCATTGTGAAAGAAATTTAAAAAAAAAGAGGGCAGTTGAGATACATTTTTGTCAACCAAAAGCAGGTTGGTGTTTAGTACCCTGGTTCATGCCGTACATCAGGGCTATTCAACTAAATTGTTCAGGGGGCCACATTGTCAGAAACCCAAGGGGCCAGGGGCCGGACTGCCACGGCGCCTCCCCGTGCTATGAATATATGTACACTTGACACAACACGCAACCACATTTTCACAACTTTTATTTAACTACATTGCAAAAGTAGTATACTTTTCAAAAAAAGTGCTTCATTTATGTGCCACATCTGCAACATCTCCTGCAAAAAGTGCTTCATTTATGACTGTGCAACAACTGCAACATCTCCTCTTCAACATTTCAATATAAAAATAAAATAAAAAACAAACAAGTGCATGATGTGCATCTGAACATTCTAACATCAAGACTTGAACAAAAAAACACATTTATAGTGCAGCTGAGCTTATGAAAAAGTGCTTCATGTCTGTGCAACAACAGCAAATCACAGCATCTTATTAGCACTTATTGTCCACTCTCAAACATCAGGGGCAGGGCCGCCTCAGGGGGTGTGCGAGCAGTGCAGTCGCACAGGGCCTCGCGGGAAGGGGGGCCTCGCAAAAAAAAAAAAAAAAAAAATTATAAATTTTTTTTATTATTTTTTTTATTTTATTTTTTGTTTTTTTGCGAGGCCCCCCTTCCCGCGAGGCCCTTTTTCATCACAGACCTAAAATCTAGTTTTGCTTATATGCTTATATATTTCACATTAGACACGTTTGTAGAATGTGTCTGACTTGTTCCTGGGTCTGCAGTCCTGCAGCTGCAGACATACTCACTATTGGAGCTCAGCCTCTGGGGTTCTGCAGCAGCATTGGTTTCAACGAAGGGAGTGGTTTTACTTACATCATGTGTAGACAGTGTAGTACGCCGGTCGCCGGCGTGGCAGCGTGAGTCGGCTGCGTTTGACATTTTCGCGCGTGCAGCTTTTGACTATGCTTAGTTATACCAGCCAAGACGAAGAAAGAGGTCGGTCATTATCAGTCGGTCGGTCACCAAGGAACGTTGACGAAAGGCCTCTCGCTAGCGGGACAAATGGCCGGAGCCTTTCATGGTATAGCCATGATGTCGGCTAGTAGCTAGCTTAGCTAAATGCTAACTAGCGTTAGCTAACCTATTCAGAGGAGCGAGGCGAGGCGAGTGGATGTCTTTTCAAAAGAAGGAGAAGAGAACTTGTGAGCAGATAAATCTGTTAGGCAGCAATACGCCGAAAGGTGTCCAGTCTGCCGGAAAGTACTCGAAGAAGAAATTACACCGTGGGGCCAAGAAAGTCTCCTTCCACGTTGATACTGCGTTATGGTGAGTGAGTCAACCTATGATTATATACCCGCCGTGGACCTGAGTCACCTGACCCTATCTCTCTTTCTCTCTCTCTCTGGAGCCAAACTGGTCGACTTAACTGTGTGAGCTAACTGTTAGCCAGTTAGCTGTTTAGCGTCAGCTGGGAACGTTCGTTTGATGCTATCAGTTAGCCTTGAGAATAGCAGGCCCTTTGACAGAAGATGTAGTCGGCCTGCACCATGACAAGGCTCTGGCCATAGCTTCTTTTTGTCCCGCCAGCGAGAGGCCTTTCGTCAACGTGGAGACCTGTCTTGCTGCCTTTCGCCCTGCGTTCCTCGTGCAGGTAACTTGGATTAATGAAAATGTCATGACATTACCCCACTCTTCCTTCCTTCCCCTCCCGAATGTTTTGTTAATAACGATGTTTTTTTCCAGGCAAAACATATGCTACTTCACAACATTTGGAGATACGACATGTGCTGTGTGTGAATGGTCGTTTGTGTAGCTTGGGTAGCGTTGGGCCATTGGCCAAAGCTGTGTGTGGCCTGGTGTCACAGTACCTGGCTAGCCTATTTAGCTGATGTCGGCCATTGGCTCCTTGCTGCTTTGGTTTCTCTGGTATACCCTCTTCTTGTTGGATTTAAGTGTTGATCTTTGTCCTTTTGAATCTGTCATACATGCTCTAGTCTCTCTCTAACACACACACACATGACAAACACACATGTTCTCTCTCTCTCTCTCTCTCTCTCTCTCTCTCTCTCTCTCTCTCTCTCTTTCTAACACACACAGTCTGCCTATGGCGGCCTTTCTCGATGGCTAGGCTGTGCTCAAGGATCTTCAGTCACAGTGCTCAGGTATTCTGCCACTGTGTACTCTCTGTTTAGGGCCAAATAGCATTTCAATTTCTTTCCAATGTGTCTCTCTCTCTCTCTCTCTCTCTCTCTCTCTCTCTCTCTCTCTCTCTCTCTCTCTCTCTCTCTCTCTCTCTCTTGGATTTAAGTGTTGATCTTTGTCCTTTTGAATCTGTCATACATGCTCTAGTCTCTCTCTAACACACACACACATGACAAACACACATGTTCTCTCTCTCTCTCTCTCTCTCTCTCTCTCTCTTTCTAACACACACAGTCTGCCTATGGCGGCCTTTCTCGATGGCTAGGCTGTGCTCAAGGATCTTCAGTCACAGTGCTCAGGTATTCTGCCACTGTGTACTCTCTGTTTAGGGCCAAATAGCATTCAATTTCTTTCCAATGTGTCTCTCTCTCTCTCTCTCTGTACACTGTATATTGACTGTAGAACGGGAGCTCTCTCTCGCTCTCTCTTTTGCTATATGTTGACTGTATCATGCCCCGCCTCGGGCAGCGCTATTATTTAAGAATATGTTGACTGGGGGGCCTCGCGTTAAATCTCGCACAGGGCCTCGCATTTCTCCCAGGCGGCCCTTTTTTTTTCTTTTTTTTTTATTATCATGTAATCTTTGGCGGGCCGGTCAGAATCATCCCGCGGGCCGCCAGTTGAATAGCCCTGCCGTACATCAACAAGGCCCTTGGCTGTACGCAGTGCCGTCTGGGAGAAAAGCGAGGCCCTGTGCGAGATTTATTAATATAATATATAATATAATCTTTCTTTTATTTATTTTTTTATTAATACTTTTTTATTTTTTATTTTTTTATACAGTCACCGTATTCTTAAATAATAGCACTGCCCGAGGCTGGGCATACAGTCAACATATTCTTAAATAATAGCGCTGCCCGAGGCTGGGCATATGATACAGTCAACGTATTCTTAAATAATAGCATTTCCCGAGGCTGGGCATACACAACATATTCTTAAATAATAGCGCTGCCCGAGGCTGGGCATATGATACAGACAACAGTCAACGTATTCTTAAATAATAGCGCTGCCTATAGGCTTAGTGGCAATGCACCTGTACAGTCGTGCACTTTATGATTAATTGAAAATGGGGGACCCTGATGTAAACAAGACGAAAGTCTTTCTCTGGTCTGCATCCCCTTAACAATTGTATGTATTGAGCTGTACTGTACTGTACCCATTCTGCAATCTGTTAATAAACGTTTCAATCAATCAATCAATCAATCAAGTACACCTGGCAGTAACAGGGAAAATGCATAAAACACCCCTGGAACCTGATAAACAAGCTTAAAGCCAGGTAAATCTTTCAAGCACGACATGCAGATTTGCAGTTTTGCCTTATTTGAATCGAACTCTATAAGCTTAGTACACACGGCACAAACTGCACGATGCAACACACAGAGTGAGAGAGAGACAGAGAGAGAGAGAGAGAGAGCAAGAGAGAGAGCGAGAGAGCAAGAGAGAGAGAGCGAGGAGAGCGAGAGAGCGAGAGAGAGAGCGAGAGAGCGAGCGAGCGAGAGAGAGAGAGAGAGAGAGAGAGAGAGAGAGAGAGAGAGAGAGAGAGAGAGGAGAGAGAGAGAGAGAGAGAGAGAGAGAGAGAGAGAGAGAGAGAAAGAGAGAGAGAGAGAGAGCGAGAGAGCGAGAGAGAGAGAGAGAGAGAGAGAGAGAGAGAGAGAGAGAGAGAGAGAGATCCACGGCGGGAACAGAGTAAATAGCATTAAAAACTCACCCTAATGCAGTCAGGTCCAAGAGGAAGGAAACGACCGTGGAGAAAGTTCACCAGTCCCATGATGATATTGTCCCCCCTGTTGGATGAACTTGGGAGTCTGTTCCTAGTTTATCTGCCACACGTTAGCACTCGATAACGTAGCTAACGTTGTCCCTGCCTTTAGCTAAGCTACTAGTCGACATAGCTATAGCCTGACTGAAGGTTCTAACACGCAACAATTTTCATCTCAGTCCATCTGCCAAACGTCCTCTTTGTCTTGGCATAACCTAATCACTATACTTGGTATTGATAAGCTTACGGCACGCAGCGTTATTTCTTCTGCTCCGATGCTGCACAGCGCTCCCGTGGAAATAGTCAGACCCCGGCCGTACCTGTAACCCCTCCCCTCGTTGAAACCAATAGTATATCTGCAGAGCCGCAGAGCTATCTACATAGCCGCAGAACTCCAATAGTATATCTGCAGAGCTGCAGAGCCCGGAACAAGTCAGACACATTCTACAAACGTGTCTAATGTGAAATATATAAGCATGTAAGCTAAACTAGATTTTAGGTCTGTGATGGAAAGTGATTGTTAACATTCTATTTTTTTTTAAATTTATAAAAATTATTATTATTTTTTTAAATCCGCGAGGCCCGCCTCCCCGCGAGGCCCTGTGCGACCGCACTGCTCGCACACCCCCTGAGGCGGCCCTGGCTGTACGTTCGTTCTACATTGTGGAGTGAGGACCGAAAATAGCCCGCTTGGCTTTGATGACCCCCCAGGAGCTTGAATAGTGGGTCTGAGGCGGCAGAAGATGCAGAGTGTATAGGGGTCTTGAAGGAGTGTAGTTAGAAGATGCAGAGTGTAGGGGTCTTGAGGGTGTGTAGTTAGAGACCATTGACCGGAGGTAGGAGGGAGCCGTTCCCCTTGTTGCATGGAATGCCAGGTTAAGGACCTTGAAGTGGATTCGTGCGGCAATGGAAGCCAGTGCAGCTCTGTAAGAAGTGGGGTAACATGGGCTGACTTTGGTAGGTTGGAGATTCCCAGTTCGGGAATCGAACTGGGATCCTCCGGATTACGCGACGACTGCTCTACCTCAAGGTAACTTTGTCTCTCTCTCCATAACGTTGTCAGTGTGCTGACTTGAACAAGCTGTAGGTAACGTAGTCTCTCTCTCTATAACGTTGTCAGTGTGCTTACTTGTTTGATTGATTGATTGAAAACTTTATTAACATATTGCCGAATGGGTACAATACAGTACAGCTCAATACACACAATTAACATTACACAAGTTAACACACACAAGTCACATTCAACTGTAAATTAAATAAATACCTATCAAGTCTCCCGTGATTTTATATTACTATAGTGTAAAAGTATAGGCGGACTATTCCTCGGTTACAATAGCTATGCTGTTCATCAGGTTTACAGTCTGTTGACAGTAGAGCTTCCACTGTCTGCCAGCCTGCCCCAGAAGTTCTAGACCAATCAAATCACATTAAAATCGCCTTTGTCTTCTAGTAGTAGAGCCATTGTCAGCATGCAAAGTGTGATAACGATGATATCTGGTGATCACAATAGATACAGCTAGAGGCCGAGGCTAATCACTGATTAAATAGCTACTGTATGTACAGTACAGTACATAGGACTATAGATTGAAATGATAGCTTCTTGCTAAATATGGTGCACCCATTGATCAAGTCAAGTCAAGAGTTTTATTTGTCACGGCATACAAGTATACAGTGAAATGCGGGGGTATTATATTATAATAATATAATAAGAATCCAATAGAACAACATTGTGCAATAATACAAGTAATCAAAGTCGGGCATATCGGTATAAGTACATGAGTTTTTACAGAGCATGGTAAGACATGCTAGGTCCTGTGATAGTGCAATACACTGTTAGCTACGGATGAGGCACTGGGTCTTTATGTACACTGCTATACAATGCTATATTATACAATCTCAAGTTATACTATACTATTTTTAAAGTGACCTTTCCTTTGTAAAGTGACCATAAGTGTGAGCGTGTGCAGCACGCTCGTTGATTGATTGATTGAAAATTGTACCTGTTCCACACAATGTGAAAATCTGCATAAAATATTATACCTAGGTAAATGGAATATTGCTCCACTTCTACAAGGGCTATTTGCATATTCTTGGTATCTAGGTACATCTATGGACCTCAGGGAATGCATTCACAGTGTCAGAAATATTGTATCTATTACTAGGCTTGCTTAAATTGTGATGAAACAAAGGAGAATATGAATTATGATTTGTCTTTGCATCTTTGACAGTGAGTAACACCATGATAATAATGACCAAACTTAAAAAAACTGCCACTGATGTTGTTCAGTACCCTCTTGAGATCATGTGTAAAAAAATATCTAAGGAAATTAATAAAGGGAATATGATAAAACCGAAGGTTCTGTAGATACAGTACTGAATTCTCCCATCTGGACCAATGCAATTTGAAATATTATTATAGAATATAGAATAGATGCTTATAAATTACCTTATTATAGCCAATTCGCACATTTATATATATATAAATGTATATATATATATATATGTATATATATAATATATATATATTATCTTTCAAATGCCGAAGTTCAATTTGGATTTAGTATCACCAGGCGTGCATAAGAACAGATAATGATATCTACTGTAATTTACTGTACCTTTTTTATTTTCACCACAGTGCAACCATTTTGAAACAAATTTCAGATCTAATTGTTGCTACATGCTAACAATAGGGAGGAGAAACTAACTGCGTTTCAATATTTGTCAAAACGTTACCTTTTGTGGCTTATTATCCCGAATAATAACAGTTATTGATATTATTCATTCAGAACGCTGAACTTTGAACCCCCATAGTATCTGCCAGGAAGTGTAGTTCGGCAAAATTCCATGCTGATCCACAGCTATGAATCCCCTCGACAAAATGGCTGCAAAAAAACTACAATTCCATGATTCAAATGTTCCAAAATGGTCGCCGTCTTTGAATAGACTTCAGCTAATCGAAAACTTAAAACGATATAATGACACTTTTAACCTATTGCTAAACTAACATATTGATGATAATATACATTCTACATGCTTTTGTGACATGTTAGTGATGTTAATACTTGAAAACGTTTGATTTAAAAATCGCACATTTTTGCATCACTCTGAAAAATATGGATCTATGATCATAATGTCATTTTGGGGTCGGTACCGACCCTGAGGGGTGGAACAGGTTAACAGATTGCAGAATGGGTACAATACAGTACGGCTCAATACACACAATTGTTAAGGGGATGCATACCAGAGAAAGACTTTCGTCTTGTACCCATACCTCCCACCTCTTGCAGAGACAAGTCGCATTTCTTTTCTCTCTCCCAAGGCCTTCAAGGCCATTCCTACCGCCGCCTCTACTGCTCCATGGAGCCCGACGCTGCTATGCTCTGCTTCGTTGCCGGTGGCCGGACTATACTCAAATCAACTCTAAATGGATCTAATCAGTGGATTGCATATTTTCTTCAAGAAGCAGAATAAGGCTAACCCTCTCTGCCTATTGGGACATCATAATCGGGTTATAAACTTGAAGACGTGGTCATTTTTGGATTATCGAAGCTTTTGGACTGCAATAAGAAGATTTTGGATCTGTTTACCGCGCACAGGATCTACCAAAATGAACTGATAAGACACTTGGACACTTGGACTAATAATGCATTCAGTCATTTGGACGGAGTTGTTAAAACTCACTCCACTCAAATCAATAGAGTTATATTCCACTCTATTCAAATCAAATTTAAAGGGACGTGGCTGGGATAAATGGGCCAGTCAGTCAGCCAAAACAAATTCCTGGACCAAGGTCGAACCGAGAGCTCTGGAGTCGAAGGCCCTCTGGGAGATAAGAGTGGCGAGCGGCTTCCCACCCCCACAATCCCTAGTCCCACCCCCCCCCCCCCCCCCCCTCCTCTGCATTGGCGCTGCACTGTCGGCTGCCTCGTGTGAGGGAGACCTCCCCCACCCAGGACTTGGCTTGTGCACTCCACCCCACCTCCCCCCCCCCTCCCACTCCCCCCCCCTACAGCCCTGTAACAACCCCAACCCACTCCCCCCTCCTTCCGTAAATGGCGCTGCCTATACGGCTGCCAGTCTGTTTGCGGTGGTGAATATGCATATGTTTGTCTCAAGGCTCTGTACCATTATTACTATCTAAAATGTAATAATTGTGGAATATTAGCTTTAATGAGCTGTATGTGTATGATCCAAGCGTCCTATGATCCTCATAGGAGCATAACAGAAAAAAGCATTCCATGTGAAGGTATTCTGTATCTTTGCATGTCAACTAATAAAGAAACTTGAAACTTGAAACTTGTTTACATCAGGGTCCCCATTTTCAATTAATCATGACATATATGACATACATGACATACATATACAATACTACATAGAGGAGTTGGGTTTGGGACATTTACAGGGGCCAGTTTTGAATGGCAGCCTCCCGTAGGTGCTCTTTGAGAGCGGTTTTGAAGGTGGGTAGTGATTCACAATTGCTTTACAGCTGTGGGTAGGGCGTTCCACATTGATGTGGCATAATTGCGAAAGGTGTTTAGTCCCTTGTTTGAGCCGAATCTGGGTTTAACATGATTTGTGGAACTCCCCCTTGTGTTGTGGTTGTGGTATTCACTGACCTTTGGGAAGTATTTTGGCATGTACATGGGTCAGGGCCGGCTCTGACCAATTGGCTGCCCTAGGCAGGATTTGATCTGTTGCCCCCTTGCATCACAGTTTATTCACTACCAATAATATGCACTCACCCTTTTGTTTTCACATTTTTCTTTTATTGAAAATAACCCACAAAATCAAACAGTTAACATCAAAACAGTGAACAAGTGACATTATACATATTTACAATATATTATCTTAACCCTTTTCCCGCCAATAACGTCGTACGACGGGTTTCAAGTTCATGCGAATTCTGCCAATAACGGCGTACGACGTGATTCTGATCATAATTTCATATTTTCGCCATGGTATTCATATTTCACTCACGGGAGCCTTGTCAGATGCTGCGGGACTCAGCACAACTCTGCAACGCTTCAATACTGCCACCTGGTGGCTGATCGGCGAGTTGCCAAACCGGAAATGCCCGTTGCAGCTCGATCCGTCCCCTAATTCCATCCGGCCACTTGTTTATCGTCGCGGGACTCAATACACACACCGTGGATATGGATCTTTGCCATAACTCAATAATCTACATGATTTGGGCGTGTATTAGTAATATACAAACCGGAAATGGATCGCCTAGATCCCCACCACATAACTGGGATATGTTTGCTCCACTCTCATCGCCCAACGGTATGAGGAAACTGACGTGAGTCTCAGCGTTTTTGTTCTATCATTTTCGATACAAACTGCTCTGATCAATATATCACCCATACTACATGAAGCATCTAATGACTATCACGGAATTATAAACGACCCCCCCCCCCCCCCCCCCCTCCGGTCACCCGCGCATGATCAGTCATAACCATTAGGACCATGTACAGTTGAAATTTTTTATATAGCGTCGATCGGTAT
The DNA here is from genome assembly GCF_963971535.1 of Notolepis coatsorum. Taxonomy (NCBI): domain Eukaryota; kingdom Metazoa; phylum Chordata; class Actinopteri; order Aulopiformes; family Paralepididae; genus Notolepis; species Notolepis coatsorum. The sequence goes on along the minus strand of NC_140168.1, from coordinate 185,068,410 downwards.
CAAACTGCATTTGATGATCTATATATGCATTTGTGCCTATATCTCACGTTCTGGGAAATACTGCAGAAAACAATAAAAACATATTTATACTCTAGGCGGTATTTTCGTATGAATGGAATGAAAAAGTAAAACGTTCCTACATCCTGAACGATAGGTAATCGATGTTGAATGGGCCATAGTAATGTCAATTTAGCAATACAATTTAAAAAGTTATAGCCCTGCAAAGAAGGTGAACATCTCCATAGACTTACAGTACTGGCAGAGATCAAACAGCGATGGATATAAGCGTGGCAGAGAATGGGTTAATATTAACCAGTAGCCTACTGCCATAAATAAAGTAAGGTCAAATATAATTACAATGAACTTAAATAAAGTTAAATAATGAAATAAATAATTGCACACAAGTACTGCACACAAACAGAAAAGGCACACAAGCACAAGGCTTCGACTTGTAACATACTTAGAAGCCCCCTCATCAAGCTCACTTTACTCACTTACAGTCTTACTTTCCTAACCTTTCTTGCAGCAAAGTCATCTATGATGTCATCATAAGACAACTGTTTTGAGACCACATGATTTATGCTTATGATGGAAAGTTCACGGAGACATTCTTGCACCATAGTAGATCTCAGGTACGTTTTGGTGAGCTTAGAGAAGCTTCTTTCAGCAGCAGCCACTGTAACAGGAAGAGCCACAGAGATTCTCAGAGCAACCCACATGTTGGGGTACATTTCTGTCAGCTTCTTCTCATGCAGAAAGGTCAAGAGTTCCATTAATGGAAATTGAATTAAACATTGTCATTACAATGAAATGTAGATTTACATGTACATAGTCCAATAAAGCAGTAAACTGCAGTGCAATACTAATATAGCATAATGGGAAATGTATTTGGCATTAACATTAATGATATGCACTTTAAAACACTGATTATAACTATAACTATATATATATATATATATATATATATATATATATATATATATATATATATATATATATATATATATATATATATATATATATATATATATAAACTCACTTTAGAGACTATGAACGGTAACACAACAAACCAAAGGCTTACTACAACAATTAATTATAAAGGAGATGAAAAGGAATAGCATTTTTTGATTACAGGGTAAACAGATGTCAATACAAATTTAGCCTATACGGTATGACACAGGACTGAAACACCTGCTGAATATACCTAATTTCCCTGATGATGACTGGTACTAGTTTTCTTATTTTTATTAGTTGTTATGTAGCCTACTTTTTTTATGTAGGCTACTGTTATGCATGCAGTAGACACTAGTCTGTATTTTAGCTAACGTTACTGTTACGAAGGATCAGATTAAACCGAATATATATATTTATTGATTGATATATATTGCATAATATTTGTATATCGTTTGATATCCCTTGTGTATTCCTTGTACATATACACGGAATATCCCTTTAACCTAGTACAGACCATAATATTTCGTTCTCCTATTGGACAGCGGTCCCTTAGGCGCCATTGCCATACCTCCAAGGTCTGGTTCAAAGTCACCGCCAAAGACATGCCTGGGCATGAACGGCTCTGCGCAACGATATGAGACAGGAATAAAGCTGGTACTAGTTTGTTCACCTAACGTATAAATACGGCGCAGGTGAATACAGAAGCACTTAGTTGAGTTACCCAATAAGTTGAAGCCTCACCCACGATACAACGTGCGGTTAAGTATGGCCTGTTTGGCCCCAAATAGAGCATTGAGACCGCGTGCGAATTAATAACTGAAGTATCAGAGTTTAACGCTGTACCGTCGAGTTCGACCTATTCTATTAATTCAGTAATAGTCTATTTATGTATAGTGTATCGTGCGGCTACCGTTCTACAGTGACCAGCATCACCAACGTTTCCTTGTACCAGCTAGTGTGCTTATCCAGGCTGGGCTGCTTACCCTGGCGCTTTCACCCGAGGAGCCCTAGACGAGGACCGTGTGGATCATGTACACTGGATAACCTACCGACGACTGCATAGCCCTTTTCGGCTGGATTATATTTGCTTTTGGTCCTGTAATTGATGGAGCGGAGAATCGCCTACACCCACAATTGTGTGGGATTTACCCTGTGAGGAGCAACGTCGAGCCCGCCTCTCAGAAGCCTGAGGCCGGCTAGCTTTCTTCCATGCGGAGCTGCATGCTACGGAGAACAGCTGTATTCGTCTGCGGATCAAGAGATTATTGCACCGTCTCCTGTACTTGGAGTCTCTTTATCGTCGTTGACCCAGACTCTACTACCGACAAATCCTCTCCCCTTGCTGGCTTACAACCGGAGGGACCCTACCAGTATCTCCCGCTATCTTACTAGAGTACCATAGATATAATTCCTAAGATTCAGGTTGTATTATTATCTCCTGCGTAATATGAGAATGGACATACGTTATTGATTTGCCTACGCACATTCCTTTGCCTTATAAGCGCATCCAAAGTAAAGTATATTATGTACTATCATTGCTGCTAATAAATACTCTTAAACCCAGTTTTGTGTGGAACCGAGTCATTGTGGGAAGTGTTCATCTAAGATACCTGTGTACTGTATGGCCAGTAGTAATGTACATAAGACAGTAGTGGTTTAATGATACCATACTTCCATATAATACAGTCAGGGAATTGTACCCCTCAGTTACAGTTACTGTCATCCAAAAGTAAGCTAGAAAGTTAACATTATACTCTGTTCCACTAGTCAACAATTAATTGCATCACATTAACGTTACTGTACCTCTGCCCTTTTCGTGTTGTTCCTCCGCTTCTTTTTCTTCCCTGAGCACCGGACTGTTTTAGTCTTTTCGACATGTTGATATTACTGTAGAATATCCTGTTAACGTTCGAAAGCCCTTATATGGTCCGTCCATTACTTCGCCCTTGTCTGTCTGCCTAACGCTGTATTTTTGACACATCGTTGGAAAGCTAAAATGGCCGCAGTTCAATTGACACCCTACTCAACCTATTACGTGCTTCCAGTCTCTGGTTACAAGGCCGAACAGCGAACAACCAATGAGCGTCGGTTTCGGACAAGTGACCACAAGTGATTGACCGTTTTTCTAACCAATGAAATTCTGGAGCTAATGGTATATTATGCGAGGGCTGTTTTGTTCCATACGGTAAAGGGAGGGAAGAAGACGAAGAAGTAGTTTGTTTGGAGAATTTCTCACTCGCCGTCCATGACAATGAATGAACCATTGTAAAACACTCATTTTCCATGGGATTGTTATAAATGTTGGACCTGTACTATAGATAAGACTTCAGTATTTCGAAATAACTAGTAGTATTAGTAATACATTTTTTATTTAATTTGTTTGCCCCCCCCTGGGTGGTGGCGCCCTTAGCATTTGCCTATACTGCCTATGCCTAGAACAGGCCCTGACATGGGTACCTTAGTGTGTATCTTGTAGACCAGGCCCATTGCAAGTTGCTGTACACTGCCGTCTACTCTAAGCCATCCTAGGTTGTCAAAGTGGGCAGGGGTGAGGTGGGTTTTAGGAGTAAGGTTTGTTTTGTGATGTTTGTAATCTTGATTTTAGTGCCTTTGAGGTGCTTTGGTACCATGAGGTGCAAGCATAGTCGTAGTACCCTTGAATGAGTGCTCCTGTTGGAGTCTTCAGGGTATTCTTGAGAGGAGACCCGGTACATATATCCCATCTATTGTATTGCAAATGATTGTCAGTGCACACTGTCCTTTATAAACTAAATAAACTAAACTAAAGGTGCATAAATTATGCATTACTATATTTCATCACAATATAATAGATATAGCTGACATTGTGATAATGTCAGTAGTAGCTAGCTGTATCTATTGTTTACACTTGAAATGTGTATTTTTATTTAGTGTGCATTTTTATTTTGTCACAACATTATTTGTCTTAAAAATAATAATATTTTATAAAAAAAATAAAAAAAATAATATTATATATATTAATAATAGTTTTATTAATTAAAAAAATAATTGGCATCCTCTGTTATTTTACCCATGCGACGCCACTGGTTACCCTTCTTAGGGACCTGCACTGGCTCCCCATCGCCGCATGAATCTGCTTCAAGGCCCTCGACCTGGCATATCGCGCAGCGAAGGGAACGGCTCCCGCCTACCTCCGTATATCGACGGGGGATGTGTGGAGAGAGTCTCGTCATCAAGTTCCTGGGTGTCCACCTGGAGGATGACCTGACCTGGAGAATCAACACCACGGCGATAGTAAAAAAGGCACAGCAGAGACTCTACTTCCTGAGAGTACTAAGAAAACTACCACCTCAGACAAGACCTGCTTGTGTCTTTTTACCGCTGCTCCGTGGAAAGCATCCTCACCTACTGCATAAATGTGTGGTTCCTCAGCTGCACAGCCGCAGAGAGGAAGGCGCTCCAGAGGGTCGTCAATTCTGCCCAGAAGATCATCGGCTGCCCCCTCCCCTCACTGGAGGGACTATACAACTCCCGCTGCCTCAAAAAAGCAGTAAAAATACTGAAGGACCCACACCACCCGGGCAACAAGCACCTCGTGCGGCTGCGCTCGGGCAGGCGTTTCAGCGTCATGCCCACCCGGACTAACAGACTGAAGTTCAGTTTTTATCCCAGGGCCATATGTGCACTAAACTCAGCTAAATTTTAAAACAACAGTCTCATTGCACCCCCCCCCCCCCCACGCACACACACACACAACATTAAGAGATAGTGCAATTATATATATTTTATATTCTATACCCCCCTGTTTTATTAATGTTATTTACGCCCCACCCTGTTTTTATATTTAACACTGTGTTTAGGACTGTTTTTATTCTTATTTTACTAGCACCTATGGTTGCATTTTTTAATTTCGTTGTAACAACTGTAACAATGACAATAAAGATCTATTCTATTCTATTCTAAATGGTCTCTAACTAAAGACCCTCCACTCTGCATCTTCTGGCCGCCTCAGACCCACTCCTATCCAAGCTCCGGGAAGGTCATCAAAGAGAAGCCGCCTATTCTCGGTCCTCGCTCCACAATGGTGGAATGAACTTCCCACCACAGTTAGGACAGCCTGACCAAACTTCCGCCGTCGACTAAAAACGAACTTTTTCAATCAATATCTGAAATGAAACAAAAAATAAAACCTTACTGTCTTCTATCATGCACTCTTCCTACTATACTAATACGTCTTTACCACTATGGACTCAACACTGCAGCACCCAAGTTTTAACACTGTTTGATTAACATTGTTACTCAGCTGAAAGAGTTGTACCCTTCCTGCTGATTGTGACTTCCTTAGTAGTACAGAACTTGTAAGTCGCTTTGGATAAAATCGTCAGCTAAATTACAAAATGTAAATGTAAATGTATATCCTAATTAAACGTCTGGAAAAGTTAGTTGGTCGTTCTGACTGTGTATTAAGCTGGTTCAGAACATTGTATCAAAGGGAGATAAACCTGAAGTTACCTGAAGTCTCAGTGTTCATTTCAAAAGTAAGCAAAGAACGTATCTCTTCACCTTAACCTTTTAATACATTCTGCCACGTTAGACTTTAATTAAAAGCATGTAATTGGTCGAGTAGGGTGTCAATCAAACAGCAGTCATTTTAGCTTTCCAACAATGTGTTGGTTGATGAAAAATACAGCCCGAAGCCGACAGACAAGGGCAAAGTGCCGTGACTTGGCCGTCCGATGGATAAGACGTTAATGTACTGCATATAAATGCAAGTAACAACCTATTTGTTAGATCAGTGACTATAATGTGATCACGTAACATGGAACAGGAATGTATCACATATACCCCCCCCCAACACTGAATTCATTCATTAATCGATGAATCAATCCAGTCCAATCAAATCCAGAGCCATTGTGCACATGGAGGGGGTGGGATGTTGTGAGACACTGCAGTGCTCCGGGCCCCTATCCCGAACCAAAGTTTAGTCACACCGCATTGCCAGGTGCCGGGGGCTCGGCTAAAGCCTGAGCGGCGGCCATTACTGCCTGTGCAGACCCCCTGCACAAAAGGCCCCTTACAAACAGATTATCATCAATCCACAATGGTAAGGCAATCATGTCTCACACAAGACAGATTGCTCTGTTAAGGTGCTCCATAATTTAATATCCCTCCCTCCCTCAGCCCCGGCGAAGTCAAGCCGAGTTCTTTTAAGAGTAGGCTATTAAATTATGTCATAAAACTAATTCTCTTGCGGGAGCATGCATCACATGACGGATCCCTCCTCAGCTGTACCCCTGACACGTTGTATGCACATAGAGGGGTAATAGATTAAAATTAGCCTCCCTCTCCTTCAATTATTGACCCCCGCCCCCCCCCCCCCCCCTCCCCCCCATCAGCCAATCAGTTTGGTCGGAGGTGTGTACTGAATGAAGAAGGGGGGTGGGGTCAACTCATCATCTTTTTTAAAAGACCTTCTGTTGCAGAAGTGAGGAGGTGAGTGAATCCGAGGAGGCTGGCCGTGGACTCGTGGACGTCGCCGCTCCGAGCACTACAGCGGCGAGGTGACTTGTTGGCGCACTCATAATAATGTACCGTAAAAGATTCATGCAACGGGAATTTGAATTTATTCCATTTTTAATGCCCTCGCATTTATTATTAAGCCAATCCCCAATGAATATTTCACATTCTAATCATATTAGCGTGACGGGCCGTCGAGGCTTTCTCCCGCCACACAACAGATATTCTCTCATTCACGTTTACCCACGATAAACCCCCCCCAACCGCCGCCTAGCCGAGTCTAGTGGGCGTGTCTGCATTCAATTAATTTCCGATGTAGAGGAGCACGTGCATCCACGAGGTACAACGCGAGGTGCTGCATACACTCCTCTACACTGGAAATTAACTGAATGCAGCCGTGCTGCTAGACTTTTCTGGGGCCGGTCAGAACGAGCCTTAAAGTCAGAATGCTATTTGATTCCACATGTGTTTCCTGTAAAAACAGGAAGCTAGGGAGGGACTTGTCATGGATATTGATTGGCATTTATAGTAGCCAATAATAATGCATTACGGTCGACCCATTAGCTAGCAAGTTAATGTTGGCAACATAGGTTAGCACCATTATGCAACATTAGTAATGTTAGCTAGCAAGCTAACATTCAACATTAGCACAAGAGGCAGAGTGCTAGCTCAGTTACAATGTGCTGTAAATGTCATTGTAGAAAGCATTTCATTGGATGCAGAATTAGTGTACGCCCCTGTGTGCTGGATGACTCATCACATTTTTTTTATGTTTTTCCAGGAAATGACAAACATCTACTTTGATTTCATGGGGCCTGTAAGGAGTGAATGGCCACATTTTCACTCCACCGACATCCAAGGCTGCCTTACTGTACGTCCAGGGCCGGATTAATGACCGGGCCGTCCGGGCCGCGGCCCGTGGCCTCTAGTGACGAGGGACAAAAAAAATAATAATAATAAAAAAAAAATTAAATAAAAAAAATAAAAAATAAAATTCTTTTGAGGCCCCTCGTCACTAGAGGCCCCAAAATGTTTTTATAATTTTTTTAACTTAAATTTAAAAAAATTTGGAGGCCCCTCGTCACTAGAGGCCTTTTGGAGGCCCCTCGTCACAAGAGGCCCCAAATTATTATTATTATTTTTTTAACTTTTTTTAACTTTTTTTTGGGGCCCTCGTCACTTGAGGCCCCACATTTTATTTTAAATTTTTTTCTTATTTTGGAGATCGATGTCATACTGTGACACTGAAATGAAAACATATTTCATCAACTAAAATATTTAGTCAACAAAAATATTTCATCAACTAAAATATACAGTACGTCACACCCTGCCGTCTGCAAGTGGCTAATCTTGAGTATTTTTTCTCCTCTTCATAAGAGTTTGAGGTTTTCCGTTTGAGGTCAAAACAGCAATAAAAAGTCAAAACTTGCATCTCCACATCCCAGCCCCGACGACTGAATACTTTTACCAACGGATTTCCAGTTCCGCGTTCGCGTTCTGCGCTCTGATTGGCCACTGACGTTTCTGGTAGCGCCAATCGTGTGACGCCTCTTTCTTTCACCGGCTAAGCTTAGGCACTCTTTCGAAGTTGGTTAAGGTTAGAGTTTGTCTTAGAGCAGGGCGATAGAACACCAGCCCTGATTCCATTCTCTAACCTTAACCAACTTCGAAAGAGTCGCCTAAGAAACGTCAGTGGCCAATCAGATCGCAGAACGCGAACGCGGAACTGGAAATCCGTTGGTAAAATAATAGACACAGCCCGACACGAATAAGGCAGATTGGGATCATTATTCATGACAGACAGCAGAGACCCGCCGGTGCTGATAGCGGATATCATCGAGCTCCCCCTAGTGACTAGGGGGCGTTATTTCTAAACCTAGGCGCATTTCTGGAAGGCGCTCTCTGATTGGCACTGACTGACCCTCTCTGATTGGCCACTGACATGTTTGCCCAATCGCGTGACGAGCTGTGTCTTTGCCCATTTCCGCGTCGAACAGCCTGCAAACTACCTGGCATTCTATCGCCATGCTCTAAGACAAACTCTAACCTTAACCAACTTCGAAAGAGTGCCTAAGCTTAACCAGTGTAGAAACAGGCATCGGCCAATCAGAGAGCGTCTTGCCAGAAATGCGGCTAGGTTTAGAAATAACGCGACTAGGGGCCTCCACTACACACTAGTAAAAAAAAATAAAAGAGATAAGAAAAAAATATATATATAATCAGATCCTCATCCAGCGTTTACTTTCACAGCATCTATAGTGACTACTAGTATCATCTCATCTCTTCTCTATCTATTTTTATTACATTTCTTGTATTGCAAATAAAAATATGATTGATTGTTTGATAATGAGGGGTGAGAGACGTTGAGTCTACGTGACACTGACGTCCAGGTCCAGGGGTCACTGTCAGGTCAGGTCAGGTGACCACTGATCGCGAGAATTGCACTTGCAAGTTGATCAAGTAGGCTAAGACTCGAGTAGTACTGTATGATCATATGACACTCAAAAAAAATGGATAAAAAAGTTAAACGGTGGGAAAGCGGAGCTGCTAAGTTAAAATCTAAACACTAAACACTCTGTACTACACTGTAAACCCGAATAAGTTTCCAGAACTTAAAAAAATTTAGGCCATCCCATGCCTCAATTTTTTTAAGTTGATAAACTCAAATGTTTTCAGTTGGCTAAGACTTACAATTCTCAGTTAAGGCAACTCAAATATGGTCTGTTACTGTGACTTAAGGTTCTCAGTTTAGTCAAATCAAATATGGTCAGTTACTCTGACTTACAGTTCTCAAGTGGAGTCAACTCAAATATGTTCAGTTACTGTGACTTACAGTTCTCAGTTAAGGCAATTCAAATATATTAAGTTACTGTGACTTAAGGTTCTCAAGTGGTGTCAACTCAAATATGTTCAGTTACTGTGACTTACAGTTCTCAGTTAAGGCAATTCAAATATATTCAGTTACTGTGACTTAAGGTTCTCAAGTGGTGTCAACTCAAATATGTTCAGTTACTGTGACTTACAGTTCTCAGTTAAGGCAATTCAAATATATTCAGTTACTGTGACTTAAGGTTCTCAAGTGGTGTCAACCATAGGCGGAGTTTGAACTTGACGCCAGGGGGTGCGACTGCTTGGCGAAAATATTTTATTATTTTAGCGTTTTTACAATGCCCTAACCCCTAATTTTTTATTTTATTTAGGTAGTACAGCAGCACACACACACACTCACACACACAGCACTACGGGGGATCATTTTTAACTGACTTAGGCTCTAATTATTATTATTCATAGAGACTCTCGAGCAATAATAATTATTACAGCCTCCATTTTTCGTGGACGAAAAATATACCAGGCTATAGATATCAATTTTCCCGAAATAACGCTACCTGCCTCGACAAAATTCGTGCATTGGTTATCCAGATACATTAATTATCATCTCAGAATAAGTGGCTTTGTATCGCGCTGCTGCTGCTGCTGCTGGCCCGCGTTGCCGTTAACCCTTTCACTGCCACACTACAGAAGGTTCGCCTTATAATGTGACATGATTACTACTATAAAATGAATGTATTGTAAAACAAAACATAATAGAATTCAGATTTGTTTCTCACAATTATTATAATTTTATTAAAATAAAAATAATCTTGATTAAAAAAAAAAAAAAAAAAAAGAAAAAGGCAATTTCACCCCCGGCCACCAGGGGGTGCAATGCACCCCCTGAACCCCCATAAACTCCGCCCATGGTGTCAACTCAAATATGTTCAGTTACTGTGACTTACAGTTCTCAGTTAAGGCAATTCAAATATATTCAGTTACTGTGACTTAAGGTTCTCAAGTGGTGTCAACTCAAATATGTTCAGTTACTGTGACTTACAGTTCTCAGTTAAGGCAATTCAAATATATTCAGTTACTGTGACTTAAGGTTCTCAAGTGGTGTCAACTCAAATATGTTCAGTTACTGTGACTTACAGTTCTCAGTTAAGGCAGTTCAAATATGTTCAGTTACTGTGACTTAAGGTTCTCAAGTGGTGTCAACTTAAATATGTTCAGTTACTGTGACTTACAGTTCTCAGTTAAGGCAGTTCAAATATGTTCAGTTACTGTGACTTAAGGTTCTCTAGTAGAGTCACCTCAAATATGTTCTGTATCGTTAGTGGCTTAGCTTGGCATCACTACTGCACTATCTCGCGTACGTGCACGCGTACTGAATAAACCACAAATGTACCTCTAATACCAGTATTAGTCTGACCACACCCCTCATCAGCTTACCTTCATAAGCAGGTGTGTGGTCACCTGCTCTCCTCCTTCTCGCTTTCACCACAAGGAAGAAGTGCCTCGGTAGATCCCCACACTTGACACCATGATGGAAGAAATTGGATTAGGAACAGCTTGGGAAACAAGGATACGTTGACATCATATCTTTATTTTCTCTCTCACTTTTTTCGGGAAAATACGGCGATATTGTCTTCGTACTGGAGTGTCTAGAAGATGATGATCATTCTAAAAACCCTCCACCGGTTTTCGTATTGGGAGCACGCCGCTGCATGCTTCTCAACTGCAGTTCCTTGCTGTGTTTGTTGGGGTGAAACCTGTCAGGCCACAGCTGAACTGTCGGACATGCCGCTGTTGTGAGGAGCGGTGCGTTCCAGGTTGGGTGAGTAGTGTTTGCTGGCGGGCTCCACTTGTCTGTTAGTGCTATGGGGGCTACTTGACAAAGTTTATGGAAACCGGCCCCAGGCTAGGGTCCTTTGTTTAGCCGCCTAGGCGACAGAAGGCCTTGGTCTGGAGACCATTATAGTTTTAACTAGTGGGCCGCGACCATTGACACTGGTGATCCCTGTGTGTTCTGGACGAGTGGATTCTCTCTGTCACCGTGTTAAGACCCCATCTTTCATATCCAAATGAGAGTATTCCTTCACGAGGGGATATGTGCATGTAATGTGCGATAGCGGCAGATTCATGTTCAAAGTCAGCTATACAGGCCAGTTGGTACTGTGCTGATTCCGCCGGATGTGGTAGAGTCACCGTTGTGAAGCGGTGTTGACGTCTTGTTTTCTCTTTTCTCTTAAAAAGTGAGGAGAGGTTCAGAACGGCGGCCTGTCTGGGTGAGTGTTATGTCATTGTTTACATGTTCATAGCTTACGGTTAGCCAGTCAGCTGTTGACTGCTGCGTTAGCCTGCTGGATCGCTGCATGGCCTGCTTAAGGCCTACTATTAGCCAGTCAGCTGTTAGCTGCGGGGCTAGCATGTCGTGGTCGCTAGGTAACGTTAGCTTGCTGCTATGGCCATGGCTGGCGCGGGGTAGCTTAGCTTCTCGCGCGCCGCCGGGAGCTCGCTTCTGATCGCCGTTAGCTTGATGCTATTCTGTTGAACGTGCTTTGATTTTAACATGTTTTACACTCTTGACCGCGACGTCATCCTTGACAGGGGATGTTTCGTCGACCCTGCCCTGAGCCTGGACGGGGATTGCGTCAACAAAGAGGACTGTAGCGACTGGTTGGAGCGGCGACGCTGCCCGGATCGAACAACACAGGACGGCTGTGTTCTACGGTGTCTTGTGACTGCACTTCGCTGATCTGCGTTCCGGGTAGGAACGGGGTTGACCAGACCTCATAACACGTCTTCTGGTTTTACTTTGCTAAATGTATTGTGAATAACGGTGTTTTTTCCCAAAACGTGTGTTGTTGCAATGCATTTAGGATACGTTGCGGGTTATGTGTGAGCTGTTTTTGTCACTGGCAGTTAGCTTCTCCGTGCAGATCGTGATGTGTTGATCTGGTTGTTGTGTGAGAAACATCATGGTGTTTATGTGTACCGTGTACTCACTACTAAGGCAACTAACCTATGAAGCTATGCTTGGTGACAAGTGAGTAAAAGAATGTTCTTTCTCAGACTGTAATGACAATGAACAGTGTGTTCACACATTAACAGGTTTTCCTGTTTTAACTGGCCGTATTGAGGGTAAAATAGGAGGATTGTGTTTTCCCCCCGGTTCCCTGGGGACTTTATCACCTCCTATCAGACATGTTGTGCATTAATTGTGTCTTTTGTGTGGTAGGGATACGATGTAACTCTTAGCTTGATTGCTGAGGTTGTGCTAAATCTGCTGGAGAAACTTATTTCCTAAAGGGAAATTGGTTTGGTTGCTGTCATGTGTGCTTAGCAAGGCCTGTGGTCGATACTAATCAAGAATGATGTATTCTCTCATTGTGAAAAAAACGGCGTTCCTCTGTTGAGTGTTTTGCCATTTTTTGTAGGTAATGATGGGTTGTGTGTGTCATGTGACCTACAACTGGGTTGTACTGGCCACAGAAGCACATGTGTATGTTGGACCGGGGTTCTTAGAGCCCTCTCTATTCTGTGTTTTTCCTTAGTAAAAATCAGATAGCAGGTTAGCTCATGCGCTGTGTGGAGCTGTGAAACGCTTCATAGAGCTGACTATGACTGTGTCATATTCTCTTTTTGTCGTTACGTCGTATCATGGGTGTGGGGTCGTAAAGGGGTGAACTGGTAATCTTTCCTCTCCCCATTGTTCTGTCGGTCAGGGGTACACCCCCTGTCCTTCAAGGTTCCCGTCACGTGGCGGTTCGGCACGTTACGGGGGGGGGGGGGGGGGGGGGGGAGGGAGTTCCTGGTCCCACGGCCTGGTATATTGGGCGTGTGCACCGCAGGAATTCCCCCGCCATAGAGTACGTCACCGTGCGCGTCTCTGTTGGTAGGACTTCCGTGTGCTGTTCAGGTCCATGTGATGGATCTGTTTTCAGGGGGGGTGGTCAGGGCTCCTCCTCACCAAGCGCCTATTCAGGCCTTCTGTGAGTTCGGACTCCTTCTTCCATGTGAGGAAGCCTCCATCAGAGTACAGAGCCTTCCTCCTCAGATTGTCAAAGTGAGTGGACCCTCTAGAAGGGTCCTTTTCTATTGTATGTATATTCGATTCAATTCGTTTATTGAGTGTGTATGGGTTCAGTGCCTCTTCCCCGGAGGCCCTAAAACCAGTTTTTTACATGGCTCAAGGTGCAATATATTCTTTTCAATCTGTACAGCTCGCGTGGGAAGTCTCTCTGGGGATCCCCGTCTCTTTCCTATGGGAGGGTGGTGGGATGTAAAAATGTGAAAATTTTTTACCCCGGCTGTGTAGACTGGGATACATACTGTTGATGCTTCCTTCTTTCTATTCCAGAAGTGTTGGAGTTAGGGAGTGTCACACCCCTCTTGTCGTTCCCCTGGGCGCCTTGGGGATTCAATGACAGGTCTAAATAGCCTGTTCATTGATGGGGGTGTGTCCCGACGCACGTATAGTGCTAGCTCGCTGTAAACAGGCGATTGACTGGCACGCCTTGGTTGCTTGTGGTTGAAACAGCGTTTTTATAAAGCAACTGAGATGGGGGTTTTTCCTCTTCCGACGACCACATCCCATGACCTGGGTGGGTTGTCGACGGATTCTCGTTCATGTCTGGGGGATGATGACGGGATGGATCTGAACATATGTAGTGGGGTCTCACGCACTTGGGGTGGGCCACCAGGCGCGGTTCGTCCGAACGTCTGGGTGGCGCCTTCTTTTCATGTTAAGATCAACACGCATATCTGCCCTTCTCCTGGAGTAGGCATGTCGGCGTGGTTAGGGCACGGGACTGGTTCTGGTCACGCTGGTCCAGATCAGTTGAACCCGTTGTCCGCCGGGGATGCAGATCTGCTGTTCTGGTACCCTGAGGGACTTGGGCTTTTTTCAGGGGGAAAAATGCCAGGTCGGTCTGGGTGTCACAGGGTTAAGCGCTATGGAGACCCTGGTTGGGTATGTTTTTACTCAGCACTGTCGTCATGGCTTACAGCCATGCCATTCTGTACGCGCTCGATCTCGTCGGATCTCGGCCGCTACACAGGTTGGTCCTGGTTAGTACTTGGTTGGGAGACCGCCGGGGAATACCAGGTACGGTGTGCTTAGGGGCTGGTTCTCCATTATTTTTCGCTCCTCTCTCACGCATGGCGAAGAGGGGCCTGTGGGGGTGGTTTTTTGACCTCCTCTGGTGACCCTGTGCTTCCCGTACCGCCAGGCCCGGTCCGAAGTGATGTTTGCGACCCGTAGGCCTGGGTTAACCCTTTTTGGAAACTGAAACACTTGTACTGCGGTATAGCCGGTGTATGCCCGCAGGTGTGTTTTGGAGTTTTTTCTTGAGGGGTTATAGGAACAACCACCGCATTGGGTAACACCGAGGTGGTTGATTCCCTGGTGTGTTGGAGCAGTGTCAACTCCCGGGTTCACCGTTTGAGGGTGCCCCTGCACGTTCATGACGTCTGCCAATCGTGTCAGCCTTCTCTGCCTCGACCCCTCTGGGTGGGGGTTTTTAAATGGAGGCTTGGTCATGCAACACCGCCAGCTTACGCTCCTTCCGCCGGGGCGGCTGTGTTCAGCTGTCCCCTCTGGCGCCTGTCTCGTCCGCAGTCTCCAGGCTAGGGTTAACAGCCTGTTGCCTGGTTTTTCCCCGGTGCGCTGCCTGCTTCCGTTGGTTAACCTTTTTGTGTGCTTACGGCCATGCTGACTGCCTGTTCTGCAGGGTCAGTGTGCCAGGCGGTGTACTATTGGGGGGACGGGGCCCGCTCGGCTTACGGCCATACCAACCTGAACACGCCCGATCTCGTCCGATCTCGGAAGCTAAGCAGGTTCTGGCCTGGTTAGTACTTGGATGGGATTCCGCCTGGGAATACCAGGTGCAGTAACTGAGGGGCCTTTGTCCGAATACGCTGGCGATGTGGGGGGCGGGGCACTACGTGCCCACCTGGTGGGGTCTTGATGCTGGCATCATGGACTTCTCCGGGCCCCCATTCCAGGGAGTCCAGTCCTTTTGGTGGGTCTGGGTCTTCCTTCGCGCTCCGCTGCTACGGCCTTGCCACGGGGTTGGGTTTGCCCTTGGCCCCGTGATTCTGGGGGCAGTAACGAGGTTGTTCCTCCGTTCGTTCCCGGGTGGCATGCGGGTTGTGCGTGTGTGTAGTCGTGGGGTCAAGCCACGGTCTGCTCACCCTGTGCGTTAAGTTGCTTGAGTGCCTCTTCGCACGGTCGGGTCCGTCGCCTTCCCGTGAAGCCTCTAATAGGGGGGATACCCTCCATTAGGGGGGGTCGGGGGGGCTCGGCCCTCCCTGTTCTGATGGTTTTGGGGGGCTGTCAGCGGGGTGTATTTGTCAGCCAAGTGGCTCCGCTTGGCCTCCCTTGTGCAGTAGTGATGCCAAGCTAAGCCACTAACGATACAGAACGATAGGTTATGACTATAACCAAGTTCTGTTAGTTAGGGGCGATGCTTGGCATCAGACGGCCGCTGCAGCCCTTGTCCTCACCTTGTGGTGAAAGCTTGGGAAGGAGGAGAGCAGGTGACCACACACCTGCTTATGAAGGTAAGCTGATGAGGGGTGTGGTCAGACTAATACTGGTATTAGAGGTACATTTGTGGTTTATTCAGTACGCGTGCACGTACGCGAGATAGTGCAGTAGTGATGCCAAGCATCGCCCCTAACTAACAGAACTTGGTTATAGTCATAACCTATCGTTCTGTTACTGTGACTTAAGGTTCTCAAGTGGAGGCAACTCAAATATGTTCAGTTACTGTGACTTAAGGTTCAACCTTAAATCCATGTGATTAAGTTAACAGAACTCAACGACATTGAGGCCATCCCATGCCTCATTTCTTTTAAGTTAATCAACTCAAATTTTTAAGTTAATCAACTCAAATATTTGCAGTTACTATAACTTATGGTTCAGTTTTAAAATCCATGTGAATAAGTTAACAGAAAAATAACTACACAAGCACATTATATCAACTTCAAACAACTCTTTTGTTTTTTTCTATTCAAAGAGTATACATATATAATCTGTATGTTAGCAATGTACAATAACACTGTAAACACCGTACACTGTTTTTGGACTATATATGTTAACAATACCGACCAGGTATTAGTGCCTTGCAAAGTGCAGATATGAAGTTTTCCCCTTTTTTTGTATGCATTTAGGAGGTTTTGTTCTTCATCGAAACTATTTATCTTACAAAAACATTGTGTTACAACTTCAAACTCTTTATATTTATTTCTATTCAAAGAGTATACATCTATTTATCTTACAAAAACATTGTGTTGCCCTCTCCAACATTATGGCAATGTTAAAATTGAAAATATATATATATAGAAAATATATATAGAAAATAAATACATGCATGTTATAACATGTACATACAATGTAATGTATATTACACATTTAATCCCTCTGGTCACAATAGTGTAATAATGTTTGTTATAAGGCTCTGAAAATGTTACTGAATGATGTATCAATGTATTTCCAGCAAATATTGAAATAATAAAGGGTCTCAATATGTGCAGTGCACATGACCAGAGCCGTTTACATCCTGGCTGAATTACTCAAATTTGTATAGTGTGGTCATAGAATGAGCAAACATGTTGACGGCAACTATTGTGACCGTTGGGATAACACAGTGTATCTATGTACAGTACAGAATAAAATTTATAGATTATCTGAAAATTGTCAATCCGCTTGGCACATGTAAAATTCACAAACCAAAATACCAATCCACATTACATGCTATACAGCTGGCAATACTGTTAATAGTGCACATACCTACATATGGAAATGCAGCTGCATGTATTTGCTCCATGATGTATCATGGAACAAGATGGTGTTTTCATTGAAAGAGTTAGTCAGAATGTCAGAGGCACCATCCGTCATTTAGAGCAGGCTATGTTTGCAGAATGATAACTAGAACACTACAGTACTCTGTACTAAGAACACTATACAGTACACTAACTATTAGGGGTGGGACAATACATCGATCCAGATCGATATATCGATCTATTATCAATAATCAAATAGGATCGACGCAACGTAAAAAGATCGATTCATATTGCGATACTCTTATTTTGAAAATCCCCGCGAGTCATATCCGCCGGCGCCCAGTATTGTGAAACTCCGTGTAGACATTACAGCAGTGTTTGCGTCTGCTGTAAAGCACTCAGAGCGTCTATTTTGCAAGCCGATATAAGTCTGTGCAGTTTTTTCCCCGCAATGGGTCAAATGCATATAACAGGTGTTGCATCGTCGCCATTCCTTTATGCCAACGTCGCGTTAAATATCTAAATGAACATCGCGTTGGCTGCTTAAAAGCTAAGCAGCTAACCGTGAGAGAGAACAGGAGAGGAGAGAGGGGACTTGGAAGGAGGAGGGGTGGGGGCCGTGGGGGACTGTGTGTGTGTGTGTGTCTGTGTGTGTCTGTGTGTGTGTTAAAGCTCAATATATAAAAACAAAAGTGAACAGGAGGTCTATTTGTATTAAAAACAATAGATTGTTTTTCATTTAAATGTCTGGAAGAGCTCAAAAATAAATACATCAATTGATATTTCCGTAGCCTTTTTTTAGTTGATCTAAACGTGACTGATTGTGTTAAATGGGCACATAATATCGCCTCATATCGATCGCAGGCACCTGAATTGAATCGTATCGTATCGTGGCAGACTTTGTGATATCGGCAAATATCGTATCGTTGTCCAAAGAATCGATATCGTATCGTATCGTGATGAAACTGGTGATTCCCACCCCTACTAACTATACTGCCCTGTCAAGGCAGACCGCAGTAACTTCCAAACAGTGAAACTGAGAAAAATGGCTTTAAAGTTTTTTGACTTGCCATCCAAAATGTGTTATAGGTAGATAGATGATAGTACCCAGATTTAACATGTATTAATGAAGTAATCTTTAGGCATACAAAAATATGACGTAGTTATTTTAATTAACCCCAAAAAAGCAGATACTGCACTCTGCTGCACGATTTCCTTAAATAATTATACAGGTAATGTACAGGCAAAGTGCAGTAACTTCAAATGCAATGTTGTTTTCCCTCCAGCTTTCATAACTTCACCTAGCCATTTTATTTGGATCATCATCATTCCAATATATTCAGGTATTAAATTTCATTTTCAAAATGGCTAGGTTAAGTTATGAAAGCTGGAGGGAAAACAACATTGTATTTGAAGTTACTGCACTTTGCCTGTACATTACCTGTATAATTATTTAAGGAAATCGTGCAGCAGAGTGCAATATCTGCTTTTTTGGGGTTAATTAAAATAATTATGTCATATTTTTGTATGCCTAAAGATTACTTCATTAATACATGTTAAATCTGGGTACTATCATCTATTTACCTATAACACATTTTGGATGGCAAGTCAAAACACTTTAAAGCCATTTTTCACTGTTTGGAAGTTACTGCGGTCTGCCTGGGTTTTGAGTGTGATTTTGTAGTTACTGCAGTTTTTAAAACCCCATATCTCCAAAACTGAGCGACATTAACATCTGAAACTTGGTCACAAGATAAAACATTTATTGACAAGGTCAATTTCACTCATAACTAAATTTTTACCTTTTTCAAGTTACTGCGGTTAGCCCTTGACAGGGCAGTATACTACTGCCTACAAGGTCTCAAGGATACAGTCCCACTCTCAGCATACAAGATCGATGGTCTGCTGCTGCTGACTCCCAAGCGATTCATTCAAGTGAAACGGAACTGAGTCCAGCTAATGGTGAATAGTTATTTTATTAATCAATTATTGTGTCTTTATTCATTCTAGTTGTGTAATTGACCAGTTCATATTCTGTATAAGTTCATATTCTGTATATGTTAATAATAACGCTTCTGTGTTGCGTTTATGGCTCCTGGTATATCGCCTTGTACTCTGTACTGAGAACACTAACTCTACCACTGCCTACAAGCAATGGAAGCAGTCAGAGCAGAGTGGCATTTATGCCCATTGCCTCCTATTGTTCCTCGAGAAACAAACGTTTGGGACTTGGATGTTGCCTTTGAGATTCTGATAAACTCTTTCAACTCTAAAACTTACTTGGATGAAATTACAATAATGCCAGCTATAGACGGTTAAGAAAATTCGAACTGTAAAACTCTCAAATGTAAACATATTACATAAAAAATAAAGAACAAGGTACATTGAGTAGTTTGGACCTATTGGCTGAACATCTGCAAAGTAGTACAGCAACTTTTGAAGGTATTATTTTGACATGACAAGACATTTCAGATGAGTTTCTATAGACACACTTTTGAGGTGTTGGTAAGTGCTTTGGGGTAGTGCATAGATTAGTCCAAACATTACAGGAAGGAATCACCAAATCTGGGGAAGCTGATCATGATATGACTTTCAATGACAATAGAGATTGTCACAGGCTGGTAGTGAACTGGACTTGTGTCATGATCACTGATTACAGTAAGGAATAGAAACTCATCTGAAAGAAGGATGTGGGGTGAGGTATTAATTTCCTTGTCATGTCAAAATAATACCTTCAAAAGTTTAATGCAAGAGCGGTCAGGTGACGTAGCGGAGATTGCGTTCGTCACCAACGCTGGAGACACTGGATTCGCGTGTTCGAATCCAACTCCCTGCGTTGTCACCAGCTTGGCTGGCCGTTCACACTAATACAATTCGGCAGTATTAGGGGGTGGGGAAGCTGGCGGGTGGGAATCTGGCGTTGTGGACAGCGACGCCTACAGGTCAGGTCTCGGCGCTTGCTAAGCGGGGCAGGACTTGGTGGAGATAGCGTGCCCTCCCACGCGTTACACTTCACCAATGAGAGCCCTCGCTGCCAAGTGAAAATACGTCACTGGCTGTCGGCACACGTCTCGGGGGAAGCGTGCGATCGACTCGGGACGCCCTTATACCGACTCGAGAACATGCATACAGCACCAGGTAGGGGGGGGGGGGGGGGGGAATTGGCACAACGACTAATTGGGACGGGGAGAAAATCCATTGAAAAATCAGAAGAAAAATAAGATTGCATCATCAAGTCATTCTTGAGAGTCTGCAACCTGGGCAACAGTTTACCAGCTTCTAGACCTAGTAAAATCTTCTGAATGAATTCAAAAGTGTTGGTAAGTCCCTTGGGGTAGCTGAGGTGTAGTGCATAGATTAGTCCAAACATTACCAGGAAGGAATCACCAATCAGAGATTGTCACAGGCTGGTAGTGAACTGGACTTGTGTCATGGTCACTGATGACAGTAAGGAGGGCCACTGCAACACCCTGAAGCTCTGGCTCATCAGGCGTGTCCTGAAGGAATGAAAGAGACATAATAATCACAAATAAATCCATGGTTTCTACAAAGTGCAGCACAAAGCTAAGTACCGTAATTCCTCTAATAGTAACCGGTATTCAAATACAAGCCGGGTCTCTATTAATGGCCGGGTGCGCTCTTGAGCTAAGCAATTATAAGCCGGCCTCCTAATACAAGCCGGGTTACTAATATACTGAGCTGCATACTGAGCTAGTTACTTGATTTCACTTTGAAAACGTTGAAATGACCAGTGACCACCTGTAATTGCACTGTTTACTATTTCATACAGTACTTGGTTTCAATAAATGAACCCAGTACATTTTACTGGGTTCAAACTGACACAAAATGTTGCTTTATTCATTATGATCTGTTTGAAAATTAGAAATATAGGCCTCTCTCTTATACATGCCTCCTCCTAATACAAGCCTGGTACCCGCTACAGTTGAAACAAATACAAGCCGGGGTTACTATTAGAGGAATTACGGTATATGGAGTTGTGTTTGTAAGTTGTTTATATTTTAGTTAGAAATTTTTTTTTGGTGAGAAGGTTATTTTTATTTAACCAGGTTAGTCCCGTCGAGATCAAATATCTCTTTCACAAGGGAGACCTGGAAGGAAGGAAGACTGATACTTAGCATTTTGATTAACTGTTCACTTAATATACAGTTGTACTGTAAATTATTTTCACTCGGACTCACTGTGCAGGTTTTGAAAAATCCAGAGACTTCCTCATGCAGATACACAGGCAGGGCATGGAGAACAGTGGTACGCCTGGTGTGAACATCATGGATTTCCTATTAAGATGTAAGATTAAGAAGAAAAAAAGAATTGTATTATATGGAAATGTTTACTGAACAAAGCGGATTTTAAACAGTCCAATCAGATATGTCCACAAATAACATGTTCACATCTTTAATGCAATCAGAAAAATGGCAAACACAATGGTGGACTAATTGTAAAATTCAAAAGCTCATTTGAATCATTGAACCTGTTCAATGTTACAGAGGTTCGACCTATGACATGTCATGTATAATAATCTATTCACCTGTTCATCGTGGATTTTTTTAAATGTGAGCCAAAGCATCTGCCGTGTTCCCAGTTTTGGACGCCTTCTGTCTGAATAACGTCATCAGTCGAGGAAGATGGCGGTCAAGCTCAGCGTAGAATGTGTTGGGCAGGTTCTGGTTGGCAATCAGCTGGAACTCTGCATACACCTATATTTAAAAACAGCAGGACAATATAGTATATCAACATCAATTAGTCACTTCAACTTGGTGGATCTCTTACTTTGTTTGGTTTGGGCTTCAGAGCATGACGGCGGGATTTCTGGTCAACCATGTCATTACATGCTTTGCGGAATCGGTCGCTGATGACTAGCTCGCGGGGGCGCACAGAACACACACGCAGATGCGCCGCTAGAGTATATAAACCAGGCTTAAGAATCACAAGTTTCACTTTAAAACACACAGAACGTGCCAAATGTTAACACAGGAAAGAGAGCTGATCTATATTACCTCAGACTCCATTTTGAGAGCAGGCCAGAGGTCCATGAGCTCTTTCACTGGTGGGCTGGACTTCACTATGGTCTGTCGGCGCAGGGCAAATGTGGTCTGCATCAGCTTTCTAATGAGGGGCAGGTTCTTCTCAGTCTTCTTGACTTTTTCAGCAATTGTCTGCCTCAACTGCTCAAGCCTCAAGGAATCCTCTCCTTGGGGATAGTTGGGTAGGAAGTTTACTTCTGCTCGCTTGGGTCTTTTAATGTTGGAATGTGAAGGTTCGCCATCAGGATTGCTTCTACCTCTTTTTCCAGCATTTACAGTGACCTCCTCACATCCTGCCCGTCTCAGCTTGTTCCTGAAATTGCCCATCTTGAATTTGATGCTGTTCTAACATCCATTGCAGCCGGTCTCAGATCCTGCTTCCTTCAAGCAGGGATGTTTGGCGACAAGAGCCGCAGAAGCCACTGCTATCTCTTTATCACTTGGATAAGCCTTGAAAGTATACATTGTAGATGCAAGCTTTTCTAAGATGTCGTGCTTTAGGTCTCTTGTCAACTTAAGGTGTCTCTTGTTCTTCTCAAATTCATTGTTTCCGTCTCTAAGTTTCAGCTCAACATCGAATGCAAATGTAGGAACTGGAAAAGGACCTGGAGGCCATCTGCTTAGACGTTCTGGAGATGACCTATCTGAAAGTATATCAATGTTCTGGAGATGACATATCTGAAAGTATATCAGTAGATGCGAGAGAGCTGGAGTCGAGCGAAAGTGAAATGTGCACAACAGCTTTTTGTGGCAATTCCGTAATGTCATCAAGGGAAGTAAGTTTCCCATCAAAGTCTGGATCTTCATACAGCAAACTGAAGTCAAGGTCTATTTCCAACTGTTCTTTTATAATCTTGATCAGTGCATCAACAGAGGCGGGTCGTGAACTGAGTTTTAATTTTCTAGCCCGGTCTGTCTCAACAACACGAAAGATCATGGGTTGTGGGGAGGCAGCTGCCATTGTGCTATGGAAACTTGAATGAATCGCTTGGGAGTAAGCAGCAGCAGCAGCAGACCATCGATCTTGTATGCTGAGAGTAGGACTGTATCGTTGTGACCAGACTGCAGGTAGATGGACAGTGGACAGATGTGGTCCGGTCGACAGACAGCAGCTCAAGGACCTAAGGAGTAGTCATAAACACAACACAGAAAGCGTCATTATTAACATATACAGAATATGAACTTATACAGAATATAAACTGGTCAATTACACAACTAGAGTGAATAAAGACACAATAATTGATTAATAAAATAACTATTCACCATTAGCTGGACTCAGTTCCGTTTCACTTGAATGAATTGTTATGATTCGCGATAATAAGCTACAAAAGGTAATGTTTTTGACAAATATTGAAACGCAGTCAGTTTCTCCACACTATTGTTACCATGTAGGAATAATTAGATCTGAAATTAGTTTGAAAATGGTTACACTGTGGGGGAAATAAAATAGTACAGTCGATTACAGTAAATATCAGTATCTGTTATTATGCACGCCTGGTGATACTATATCCAAATTGAACTCGGCCATTTGAAATATACTATATGTATATATATATAAATGTGCGAATTGGCTATAATAAGGTAATGTATAAGCATATATTCTATATTCTATAATAATATTTCAAATTGCATTGGTCCGGATGGGAGAATTCAGTACTGTATATACAGAACCTTCAGTTTGATCATCTTCCCTTTATCAATTTCCTTAGATCTTTTGTACACATGATCTCAATAGGGTACTGAATGGGCTCAGTGGCAGTTTTTTAAGTTTGGTCATTATTATCATGGTTTTATTCACTGTCAAAGATGAAAAGAAAAATCATAATTCATATTTTCCTTTGTTTCATCACAATTTAAGCAAGCCTAGTAATAGACACAATATTTCTGACACTGAGAATACATTCATTGAGGTCCATAGATGTTCCTAGATACCAAGAATATGCAAATAGCCCTGGAGCAATATTTCATTTACCTAGGTATACATTTTATGCAGATTTTCACCTGGGGTGGAACAGGTCACTAGTTACAACAATGCTTATGTAACTATTAAAAACGTACATTTTAATCACGAAACAAAATGGCAGACTAACGTTAGCTAGCATGCTAGCTAGCTAACGCTAGTAGCATGCTAGCTAGCTAACGCTAGTAGCATGCTAGCTACTGTAATAATATGCAATACTATTTGCTAAAACAAGCTCCAAACTATTTGCCACGGCACAGAGATAACATTTAGTCAAACGATAACAGCCCAGTGATGGTATCTGAACGGGATCATACTATTCCCATAAGAACTCACTTACCAGTTAACTAGTATCTAGCATGCTAGCTAATAATGCTAACAATGATAACAAGCTTCGTTCTGCACTGTACTAGTTGCCACCACGGTAA